>NC_136261.1:37534574-37981374 GCF_964187855.1 Myxine glutinosa
AACGCTTCAACCAATCAGAGAGCAGCGAGCTATCACGTGTGCCGAACGTGGCGATCAGACTCTGCCTCGGACGGCACATTTGACAGCGTATTCATTTATTTCACGTTGGAAGACTATGTTGCCGTTAAACTATGTTTTAAAACGAATTCAAACTGCGATTAAATTAAAACGATTCATCGTAACTGCGATTTGCGAACTTCCGGACAGTGACGACTTATCTTCCGGCAGCCAATCACAGAACGCTTTGTTGCGTAGGCGTGGCCGATGTGAGACGAGCGGAGCTGAGCGCGTTACGAGCTGACCGCCATTACGGTACGTAATTCGATTTCTTATGCGCATTATTTCTCCCAATTCAGTCAGAGCGAAGGGCGGAAGCGAAGAGCGTTGTTTTTTTTGTTTACGGGCGTACGGGCGGGGTAGAGCGTACGGGTAGCGTTTTTTTTTTTTTTTGGCAAGGAACGGGCACCCACGTACGGGCAATGCCCTAGTATAGATAAATGACTGTACCTGAGTTGCCGTTTTGTCATGGTTTAAACCAATCATAATTCAAACAATTATTTTGCACAAATGTATTTGTAATATACATGATATCACATTTTATAAACAATTGAAGGTGAAAAAAAAAATTTCCCCGAAAAAAAAAAAAAAAAAAATTTGGAAAATTGGAACATTTTTCAAAAAAAATACCCTTAGGACATACCGACGGGAGAGATATGTGCATACCAGAAGTTTGGTACGATTTCACAAAAGTTTGAGAAAGTAGTTCAGTGACAACGCAACGCAACGCAACGCAACGCTTCCGCTGAACTTGGGGACGGCTAAGAAGAAGACCTTTGTTGGTCGAAAGCTTGTCGAGAATTAAAGATGGACCGTCCTGAAGCTACGCCCGCGTCTGATTTAATCTCCCGATTATAAATATATATATATATATAATATATATATAATATATATATATATATATATATATATATATATATATATATATATATATATATATATATATATATATATATATATATATAATATATATATATATATATATATATATTATATATATATATATATATATATATACACAAAGAATTAAGATAAGCACCCCTACACAACGAATTAAGGTAAGCACCCCCTAATATATATTCTTTGTGTATATGTATACATTGGCATATATTCTAAGGTATGTGAGATCAAATAATGATTGGTATGACATTAGCAATTATCCATTGATGAAATTGAGTGATCAAAGTGAAAAAAAGTGATTGGTTGAGTCAGTGATCCGATCACGTGGGTCCTACACACGTTATTGACGCAAAGATCGCTAGAGGTCTTCTCAGAACAATGACCGTACGTTAGAAAACATAAACGTCATCCACACTGTCCGTGATGGACCTATAGCTCCATACTTAAATTGAGGTGAAAATATGCCTAAAATTCCCAAAAAATTTCACCTTAAATTATTCAGAATAAAATATTGAAAACGGCATGATTGTTATGTTTTTATGTGACCATAATATCACTTCTCCAGAAAATATAGCAATATCATGGGTATATTACACTGTTTTGACGACAACAAACTTGTAATGTGCGAGGTTGTAAAAAAACGGGGGGGGTGCTTAACTTAATTCTTTGTGTATATATATATATATATATATATATATATATATATATATATATATATATATATATATATTATATATATATATATATATATATATATATATATATATATATATATATATATATATATATATATATATATATATATATATATATATATATATATATATATATATATATATATATATATATATATATATATATATATATATATAATATATATAATATATATAATATATATATAATATATATATATATATATGTAATTTTAAGGCAAAAACTATAGCACTTAGGTGGAATTTGTTTTAAAAGCCATTAACTGGACCTATTGGCCGATGTATATTCCAAGTTTCAGCTAGTTTCAATGTATCGCCCTTGAGATATGAGCGCCAACATATTTTGGACGGACGGACGGACGGATGGATGGACAGACACCAACATGATTTCGAGGGTTTTCTAAATATAACTCAAGAATGTGGAAACAGACGTTGCTGAAATTTGGAACATAATACCTCGATGTACAAAGCATTTACTTCTGAAATTTGCAGCCAATTTCGTCCAGTAGATGCCGAGAAACGTATTTTCAGTCCCCATGTTAAAGCTGCATAGAGATATATGATCCCTTATATAAAGGGAGGGGTGCCTTGCACCTCCCTTTATTATACAGTGCCTATAGAAAATCTACACCCCCTTTAAAAACTTTCACCTTTTGTTGCCTTATACCCTGCATTTAAATCATACTTTTTCCACATAGTATCCCACCGCTTCCAAGATTTCCAAGATTTTCTATAGATTTCAGAGATTAATTAAGAATATAAAACTTGAATATCTTGGTTGGATAAGTGTCCACCCCACTTATAGCAACTGTAAATTATCTCAGGTGTAAGCAATCACCTTTAAAATCACACACCAAGTTAATTTGCCTCCACCTGTGTTAAATTGTAGTGATTCTGGTTATTACAGAATGAAATCAGCTGTTCCTGTAGGTTTCCTCTGCTGGGTAGTGCATTTCACACCAAAGACTCAACCATGAGCACCAACGAGCTTCTAAAAGACCTCTGGGATAAAGTTGTGGAAAGACACAGATTGGGGATGGGTATAAAAAATATTTCAAAGGCTTTGAATATCCCTTGGGGCACTGTCAAGACAATCATTAAGAAGTGGAAGGCGTATGGTACCACCAATACCCTGACTAGATCAGGCCGTCCATCCAAACTAGATGACCAAGCAAGGAGGCGACTGATCTTTGAAGCCACCAAGAGGCGAATGACAACTGTAAGGTGGCAGGAAGGAGGCCATTACTCAAAAAAGCCCACGTTGAGTCCTGTTTGAGGTAAAAAAAAAAAAACCCTCCAAAAAACCCGGAGATTCTGAAGCCATGTGGCAAAAGGTTTTGTGGTCTGACGAAACCAAGATGAAACTTTTTGTCCTAAATGCAAAATGTTACGTTTGGTGCAAACCCAACACAGCACATCACCCAAAGAACATCATCCCCAATGTGAAGCATGGTGGTGGCAGCATCATGTTATGGGGATGTTTCTCATCAGCAGGGACTGGGCCACTTCTCAGGATAGAAGGGAAAAGGGATAGAGCAAAATACAGAAAAATCCTAAAAGAAAACCTGTTGCCCTCTGCAACAAAGCTGAAATTGGGACGGAAGTTCACCTTTCATCATGGCAACAACCGGAAGCACACAGCCAAAGCTACATTGGAGTGGCTAAAGCACAAAAATATAAATGTCCTTGTGTGGCCCAGTCAGAGCCCTGACCTAAATCCAATTGAAAATCTGTGGCATGACCTGAAGATTGCTGCCCATCAACGCTCCCCACACAACTTGACTGGGATTGAACAGTTTCGTACAGAAGAATGGGCAAATATTGCCCAATCAAGGTGTGCAAAGTTGGTAGAGACCTATCCCAACAGACTCACTGCTGTAATTGCTGTCAAAGGTGCTTCCACCAAGTATTATCTCAGGGGGGTGAACACTTTTCCAACCAAGATAATCTTGTTTTGTATTTTTTATAAATTATCTGAAATTTGTAGAATTTGGTTTTCACTTGGAAGTTGTGGGTTACGATGTGTAAATAAAGGTGGAAAAAGTGGTTTAATGCAATTTAATTCCAGGCTATAAGGCAACAAAAGGTGAAAAATTTGAAAGGGGGTGAAACTTTCTATAGGCCACTGTATATGATGATTTGAACGAGGCTGATGTCCAAAATGGAAATCTTCTAATTGTTTGTTTTTCCAGCTCACTGGTTGCCTGAAAGTGGAAACCTTGGTTTTCTGCACATTTGTGATTTTAAATTCGTGGGAATAAAAAATGGTCTCGACCGATGTAGATCGAGGATGGTGGAATGACATCTGGGGCTGGGGTTCTGAGGATTTACACATCTTGGCTCATGGAAGAGGGTGGAAGTATGGTGGCCGCACTCAAACGAGCAGGCGTATGGGGAAATGGGGCAGGATGAAGAGAGAAGACAAGAGGAAGATCCCCACAAGGCCTTACCATAACGACGACCACTCATAAGGGGTTCAATGAGCACCAGTCATCTGTCAGGATTTTTTTAGCAGATCAAAATGGTCAACGTATACCAGGTGAAATATACAACTGACTTGAACCAAAAGCCAAAGGATATAATGAGTGTGAGGCTGCTGAGAATGCAAAAAACTTACCTGCCAAGATGTGAATAGAAAGAAAGGGTAACCTGCTGAGGTGGGTGGTTAATGGGATAGAATAGATCATGCGTGGGAATGCAACAGAACACAAGATTGTGGTGTGCTGCTGTTTTGAAGCCCTGGAGGAAAGAGTGGGATTTAACTGTTTCAGGAAAGAGTTTCCACCGGTGGGAAAAAAGAGGAACGATGGAGTCGAGGTTTGGCACTCAACTTGCATTTTGGAAAGTCAACTTCTGAAGCATTTCGTAGGACAGGATTGAGTAGAGAGCGTTTGTGGATTAACAAAATATATTCTAGAGAGGGTTAGGAAGGGAAAGACCAGCAGGGAGTTTGTGTAAAGCGGTGGGTCAACCAACCTGAAAGAAGACCGATGACGATCACTTAGCTTGTGAATCTGAGGTTTTGGGTTCAAATCCCATCCACTCTTTTCATTTTGTCCATTGTCTACTTAACTCCTGGTAAATTGTGTACAATTTGTGTACAGATTTTGTGTGCACAAATTGTGTACAAATACCATGACGTCTTCCAATGTCCTTATTCTGTCTGCATATAGTATTTGTACAAACTCCTCCTTGAGGTGTAGCCACAATTAGAGGTTGGAGGGGTTCAAAAGGTCACCTTTTTCAGTATCAATTTGTTTATCGGATAGAAACACGGACACATGGACACACTCTGTTTTGTATATATTATGAACATTGCTTGTTGTGTGAGATTCAGATTGTGAAAGAGCATTTTGCTGATAAGGATAGAGAATAGTTGGGTTAGAGGGGAGTTTAGTGATTGGGAGGGGCAGAGGGGGATGCTTGGCAGGAAATAAGGTGGAGGGAATGAGGGTGCACTTGATGGTTGATAAGCATTGTATTGAGGTGGTAAATGCTTCTTCTCCTTTTTTTCCCTTTATAAGGGGTGAGGTCCGATGGTACCAAGCTCCTGCTCTGCCTTGACCATTGATACTCCTGAACTCCCCTCTGTCCTCAGCCAACTGTATTCACCCTCCAACCACCTCCATCTTACTGATATCCCTCTTCACACAATCCTCCCATCTCAACCGCGGTCGACCTCTTTTCCTCCTGCCTTGCTCCCTCAACCTACCCGCTCTCTTTGCCATTCCCTCTCTCCGTCAAGCTCCTCTGCACACTAATCCCTCCCTCAGTTCATCCATTCTCCTTCTATTCAGATGGTAGTTGCTTCTTAAAGGTATAAGTTTCCGGCAGTTCTACAATCAAGGTAAATTGACCTTCCATTTGTGCTTGAACAGCAGACAGCCCGATGGTTCGTAAGATCTGATGCGGGCGAAAGCGACAGAATTGCATGTTTGTTCCACTTCCATGAGAGCTTCAGATGTTTTGGCCCAATAAGCAACAACAGCAGAGATAAAATACAATCTTCTCTGTTGCGAGACTTTCAAACTGCGGCTTCAAGTGCCCTTTTGAGTGGTCCGACGTGACCTAGTGTGGCAGAAACCTGCGGTTAAGAACCTCCCCAACCACCCACCCCCACAACCCTCCCCACATTTAAGACAAAAAGGTACTGTGTCGAGGTGGAGTGTTATTCCAGTGGACGCAAGCTGAAAAGCCCATTCGCGTGTACTGCTGAATTGTGCCGTGGAATACGCAGGCCTCAGGTCAAGCTTCAAGTTACCCGATCACTGGCACGTCTCGGGTGCAAAGATTTCTTGTCGTGCCACGCCACGTTGGACCACCACAGCTGTTCTTTCCTGGCACAGTTAGGAGGTCAAGAGTCTGAGTCACAGCTCCACGACAGGCCCTGAAAGTGCAGACAGCTGTCCAGTCATTTCAGGTAGCTTGTCTGGCCCTTTGGTAATGCTTCCGCCATTGTTTATTATTATTTTTTTTCGGGGTTTATAGCAATGCATTCTTAAGATTCCTGTGCTGTTAAGAAAAAGCTGATGATGATGTCTTTAACGGCCGTAATTATTCCAACCTTCTCGTGGGGTCAGCCGAGGAAGGTTTTAGGACCGAGTGTTTCAAGGTTCACCTGGAGGCCGAGCAGCTGACGTTCGGCTGAGTAGTTCCTCCACTCCAACGTTCGACTCGGTATAGCAGGAATTTGTATTCTATTCAGGGTGTGTCTGATAGCTACCTTACTCTTCTTGAAGGACACAGTGGGATCGGTAACGTCCACCAACTAATGCTGGCAGACAGGATTCAAACTGTCAGAACCCTTTTGATGCACGAAGTACAAAGAGAAGAAACGAAATGAGGAAAAACAGGATGTAAGTCTGAAGAGGATCCAACGATGATCGTTTTCCTTCCTCTTCGATATTCTTTCTCTGCCGTTTCTCGAATGAAATCGATACATTGGTAGCGAATGTAGTCTGAAGATGAGCATCAAATTGCAGGTTTGAAGGATGGCTAGAATCTGCTTCGCACAACACCTTTGCACCTTCCTCTAAATTACCCCTCATCACCTTGCGTCCAAAAAGGTACTTTAGAATGGTTTGGCACGTCGTTGATGACATTGATGTCGCTCCATCGCTGCACATCTTCAGCAGCTGCCGCTTTTTAATAGTATTTGTTCTTGTAACTGCAATCTTTAAAAGGCCATTTTCTTTACAAACCGCTACCTTTTAATGAACAACCTGTGCTTTATGGCCACATTATAGGTGGAGGTGATATGGGGGTCAGTGATGGACTTTGGCAAGTCTGTGTCAAAAGACCTTCTCTTATGACATAGGGGACAACTTTGCCCTAAGGTGACACCTACCTGTTCAGTGAAACCCTCATCAGGTGACTCGGCATTGAGGTAGTCACATGATCACCCTTGTGGAAGAGCTAGAGTAGAGTGGAAGGGGGGAAACACCAACAGCAGAGTATAAATGAGAGTGAGATCAAGGGGTGGGGGAGAAGGACACATGGGGGTGAACAAGCTGAATGAAACACAGCAAGAAGAGGAAGGGGGAAAGTGGGGATGAAACAGAAAAGGAACAAACCACCCGAGAAGGAACAAACGAAAAAAGGTGAGGAAGAGGAGGGGGAAAAAATCACACAATAACCTGGAAAAAGGGGGCGCTTGGGAATGGGGTCATTTGGGCCATGGAGGGAAGAATATGGGACTGAACAGACTGGGGAAGTTGGTTCCATGGGCGAGAGAAAAGGAACCAAGTGGAGGTGAGCAGGGAGTCTGTATTTGGGGGAGTTTAACGCAAACAGGGTTATTGGCAGACCGTGTGCACACTGCGGAAGTGAGGGTAGAGGGTGCAAGACCAAAAAGGAAGGGGTAGAATACAGAGAGGCCACCAACCTGGTTGGTTCCGTGCCATTTTCTCAAAGCGATAGCAATCCGATTGATGCCTTCGCCCACGGCAGGCCTCACCGCTCTCTACTTGTTTTTCATTGTCGTGCTGGGCCCAAGTGCTTTTGATCTCAGATTCCTTCTCTCCCTCTTACTTTTGTGCCAAACCGCTCTCCCAAGGTTCTGGATAATGTTTTCTTTTTATTCCCATCGCTGTCGCTTGGAAGTGCGTATACGAGGTGATTTGATGAAAACTTCCAAGCTGTATTTTAACTCCAGTCCTTCGGTTGCTTCCTTCGATACTTTAGGTTATTTTCACCCTTTTGGTGTTTAAACAAAGTCCAAATTGAGTTTTGCATGATTGGCTAGTCCCAAAATATCAGTCAAATTGAACAAGTCAATTATTTGAGGCCGTTTGGTTCAGCTTTGGAGGATTTCAAGGCCCCTTGGTGATCTAAAGGCTCTGGGTTTGAACAGGCTACACACGTCGAAGTGTCTAAGGAACGCCACGGGATAGACATTTGATTGCCCGAGAGACAAGGCATTGATTTCTTCGGAAAAACAGAGCTGTTTTGATATGTGACAGACAAGGAGACAGTGCTGGTGACTTCAACCAGGTGAAGTTAGGTTTCATTAAAATGTTTCACTTGGTCATGAAAGACATGTTCACGTGATTTTGACAAAACTGAATGACACAGGTCATGTGTGCGTACCGGTGTGTGTGTAGGCCTGTACTCTTGGCAGACCCCATGTTTGTTCACCTCGCTCATAGGATGTTCTTGCCTGTATTGAGGACTATCTCCATCCCTGGAGATAGTGATAGGTTGTCCTGTTTGTTTGTGTGCTACTGGGAGATGACATTGTAATCTTCCGTAGCTAAGAGATCGAGTGTTAAGGATGTCGTATCATGTGTCTCATGTTGAACTGGGCGAAGCTGAATGAGTGAGGAGGGGTGACACAGTATGTTTCCCTCCCACCCACAAAGGGAGAAGGCTCTTCCCCTGCAGCTGTCCATCAAAGTGAGGGAGGCAGGCCTTGGACCCTTCTCGGGCCATCATTGGTGGGATGTCTGCGCCACCAATGGTCGGTTTTGGCTTAGGCCTGCCACAGAGGGGCTGTGGAAAGAGCGTTGGGTCCTTTTGATATTGGTTCTGGGACTCATGGCAGTTTGGCTTATTTGGCTCTCGGGCTGTAAGCTCTTGGGGTGTTGTCTCTCCATGCATGGATGGGATCCTGCTGTTCTGCTTGCTGGAATTTCTACCCTTGCGAGCCTTTCTACTCACCCATGCCCTCACTCTCCTGCCACTGTCCCTGGAGCCAGCCCTGCAGCCAACATCCTGGGGTTTCTTGACCACCAGCTATTTCCCTAACTCGTGTGTGTGTGTGTGTGTGTGTGTGTGTGTGTGTGTGTGTGTGTGTGTGTGTGTGTGTGTGTGTGTGTGTGTGTGTCACAGCCACTCTAGTTGCGGATTATCTTCTTCTTCTTTATCAGCCACAATTATTCCCACGTTCTTGTGGGATTGGCCAGGCAAATCTTAACCCAAGCCTTTCACGAGCAGCCTGGCCAGGCCTTACATCCGACTAAGGTTAGGGCAGGAATTTGGAATTTGGCCATCGTGCTGGTGATAGCTCATCAACTCTTCACGAAGGACACCATGGGATCTTTAACGTCCACGAACTAATGCCAGCAGATTGGACTCATGTCCTTTAACGCCGAATTTAAAATCCATCGTAGGGACAACACACATCGATGAATCCTGCAACAATATCAATAATCCATTTAATTTAACTGAAAACAATTACATAGTTTTGCAGATTACTCCACCCTTTGCTGAAGGATATATCCCTCTTGTGAAACGCTCGCCACTCTTTCTCTTTCATTCGTTAGACCTGGACAAGACAAGCTGGTGGTTAGAAACTTGGAACATGATATTCAATGCTGGCAAGTCAAACGCTCTCACATTGGATCTCCACAAAGATCGGCAATCAAATTATCCAATCCACTTCTCTGGACACACTAGAAGTGGTACAATCCTGGAACTCCTTGGTCTCACTATCTGCCATAACCTTTTATGGGAGGATCATATTTCCAAGCTAGCACCAAAGGCTCATCACCCTATGAGTATTGTCCACAGAGCTAAGGCATTCCTGAAAAATGGATGAAATCAAGAAATGTTGATTGAGCTGTGCAAAGAGACGGTGATGTTGTAGGCCTTAACCCCTCTTTCGCTTTCTTTCACCCTCTGTCCCTCCCAGGTTTCCGCACAGATGCACACGGTCTGACAGGAGCTTTCTTCTTGTTAGACTCCCAAAATCCAGGCTCACTGCTCACCTCCACTCACTTGTTCCTTTTCTCTTCCTAACTTCCCAAGGCTGTTAAGTCCCATTCTTCCCTCCAAGGCTTCAATACAGTGGTTCACCACCACCTCGGGTCATCCCCCATCCATACTCACGATCTCTACTACCCCCAAATGACCCAATTCTCAAGCACTCCCCTTTTCCAGGTTATTGTGAATTTCCCCCTCTCCGTCACCTCTTTTTGTTTGTTATATTTTGTTGGTTTGCTCCTCTCTTGTGTTTTACAGTTTCCCCTACCTCTTCTTGCTGTGTTTCATTCAGCTTGTTCATCCCAATGTGTCCTTCTCTAACGTCTCTTGATCGTGCTCTCACTTCTACTCTGTTGTTGGTGTTTCCCCCATTCCATTTTGGTCTACTCTAGCTCCTCCATGAGCCTCAACTATGTATACAAAAAAAAAAGCCCAAGAGTACCTTGATAGAAAGAAGAACTAGAGAGGTCATGGAACACATTACCCCGCAGCTGTCTCGATAAACGATGACATGGACGTGGTCTACGGGCAGCAAATTTGATTGGTCCTGATGATGTAAGATGCCGTAATATTTTGTCCAATTACTGCTAGATGGAAGGGTTTGAAACTGCTCAAGAGGCGATTTGTGTTCTACAATGTTGAAGTTTATAATTAAATTTAAATAAAATAGAGTTTAAAGGTTGTAGAAAAAAAAAATTCCAGTAGTTTACCATCGTTGATGCAGCGTCTTTTACACCACCTTATGTAACACATGACGTTAGTTCTTCATGCCTGTTGTTTGTGTAATTTATGACGTCCTAACAAACAGTAAGTTTACTGTTTGGAATGATTTTCAGTTTTGTATGACGCCAGACAGTCAGACAAAGTAAAGAAATGATCTCACCCCTCCTGCCTCTCCGTGCACATGCGATAGGGAGGAAATCGGGACCAAAGTATTGTTAAACTACAGGTTATTTTCCGATTCATGTTCCGATTTGTGTTCAAAATGCAACATTGAATTGAAATCAAGTTGTTTCTCGATCATGAATTGATGTTTGTAGACACAGACAGACAGAAGTGAACGAATTCCTTCGCCCAGATTTTCGCTTCGCATGCTCGGAGTAACAACGGAAACACGTGACGATGCAGCACAAGCGGTAACGTTTCAAAAGGAGGAATCTGACATAGTCAGGGCCCTTAGGGATATTTTGGTTCAAATTCTTCCAAAAGCATCAAATTTGGCGCAGATGTTGCCCATGCCATACTCTTTCGATTTTTGACGGGCGCCAAGGGCGGTATGATCCGGGGACCATACCGGTCCATCCCGCCATGTCACCTGACCTATGACGTCATAATTAGGATATGCATCCAATCACATGGCGTACTATAAGTGGTCAAAGTTCAAAATGAATCGATGGAAAAATGAAGGCAGGGATCCATTTTTAAGGTTTTCATAAAATCCAATATGGCCGCCAGGTCACATGACCTATGACGTCATATTTATGACATGTATACAATCATGTATACATTAACCCGGATCATGATCGCACAAAAATTAAACACAAGGATATGGCATACAGTTCATAAAACATCAAAATCCGTACCTTTGTAATTCGACTGATGAACTGCATATGTCTGAAAATTAGGAAATAGACATGTAAATATTTCCTCTAATTGTCAAAAATAAGGTCAGAGTTCGATTACCCAACCCAAAAACATAAAATGGTGAACCTCGCGTAAATCTTGACAAAAAACTCAAAAACCGACATGTTTGACTCAAAAATGACCTTTAAGATGACCTTGAGGGTTGACCTTGACCTCGAATCATCAAAATAACATCATAATTGGATTCCTCGACCTCGAAAACCCCTGAAAAGTGGTATCATACATGATTCCAACCCTTTTGGTTATTTAACTGATTTTCTTCTAATCTGGGTGGCGGCCATTTCGTATTTCGCCAATATGGGGCCCCCGGGGGGGGGGGGGGCGCCCGTCTTGGCGCCCGTCAAAAATCGAAAGAGTATGGCATGGGCAACATCTGGGCCAAATTTGGTGCTTTTGGAAGTATTTTAACCAAACGGCCCCGAAATATCCCTAAGGGCCCGGACTAACAAGCCATCCTGTTTGGGATGAGTTTTGGCAAGAACAACACTGAAGAGGTCTGCAGGTTGCACCGGTAGAAAAACCTGGGTTTCACTTCATGGAGCGCCCTCTTCATCCTTGGTAAGGACTCGGAATGCTTTTCCAAGCGTGTCTGGATATTACGAAAAGCATCCCGTCCACTTCATTGCGATCACGTCACTAACCCACTAACCCAGGATTGAATATTTAGGAGAGACATCCAGAAAGAGAAAAGCTTTCACCACCCTCACTAGAATTCCAAGTTACATTGTCAGTGACATCTCCAAAGCTCCCCACGTCGGCTTTTGATGCTTTTTTTGAGATCTTTTAAAGTTTTCTTTACTATCCAGAAACCTCGGCTAATGGTGGAGCTAAACGACAGAGGGCAGCAAGTTCACAGGCTGGCAGAGGATCAAAGGGGAAGAGTGAGACAAAGACATGACATTTGGGTGAATGGGTGCCAGAAGGGCAAGAGGGAGGGAGTCCAGTGAGAGTCGAAGAGAAGAGGTGATGGGCATCTTTTGTTAAGTCCAGAAGTGTTGCAGCCGGGACATTGCTCGAGTTGCGGTTGCCAGGAGAAATATTTGCCCTTCGAAAGTTTAGCCTAAACTACCTTGCAGGTCACTGGCAATGGCGTCAAGCGAAGGCATGGTGCGTCATATCTGAAGCGAGTTGGACGCGAACTTCCCGAAGTTTCTCCAAAAGGATAGAAACCGTCCGTGTCGAAGCACCCGGACGTGTCGACTTGTCTGGCTGCAGAACATGAAGCACCTGGGACAAAGGAGGTACCCGATGAAACGGCAGTTGTAACCGGAATGTACTTGATGAACGAGGGTGTCGAACCGGTCAGGCCGAACCTTGAACATGGACGTACAATGGAAGTTGATCTCACCGCGACATACACCATCGACGTACACCATCGACGTACACCATCGACGTACACCATCGACGTACACCATCGACGTACACCATCGAGCATACCGAAGACCTCAGCAGTTCAACACAGAAGTAATTCATCCTGGATGAAAGCGAGGGTCTCCACTGGGTTATATGGGGGCATCCCAAGCCAATCACATCTTGAGTTGAGGCCTATCTTCTCCAGCGAAAACTTATTTTCTTGTTCCATGGCCTTGGAGACGCAATTCAAACGGTGTAGAATTTTATTTTATATTCAGAAAAAGCATCCCCTCCAGTGGTTAGCCTACCTTTGTTTCCCACAGTGGTTAGCCTGCCTTTGTTTCCCACAGTGGTTAGCCTGCCTTTGTTTCCCACAGTGGTTAGCCTGCCTTTGTTTCCCACAGCAGTTAGCCTGCCTTTGTTTCCCACAATGGTTAGCCTGCCTTTGTTTCCCACAGCAGTTAGCCTGCCTTTGTTTCCCACAGTGGTTAGCCTGCCTTTGTTTCCCACAATGGTTAGCCTGCCTTTGTTTCCCACAACGGTTAGCCTGCCTTTGTTTCCCACAGTGGTTAGCCTGCCTTTGTTTCCCACAGCAGTTAGCCTGCCTTTGTTTCCCACAATGGTTAGCCTGCCTTTGTTTCCCACAGCAGTTAGCCTGTCTTTGTTTCCCACAGTGGTTAGCCTGCCTTTGTTTCCCACAGTGGTTAGCCTGCCTTTGTTTCCCACAGCAGTTAGCCTGCCTTTGTTTCCCACAATGGTTAGCCTGCCTTTGTTTCCCACAGCAGTTAGCCTGTCTTTGTTTCCCACAGTGGTTAGCCTGCCTTTGTTTCCCACAGTGGTTAGCCTGCCTTTGTTTCCCACAGTGGTTAGCCTGCCTTTGTTTCCCACAGTGGTTAGCCTGCCTTTGTTTCCCACAGTGGTTAGCCTGCCTTTGTTTCCCACAGTGGTTAGCCTGCCTTTGTTTCCCACAGTGGTTAGCCTGCCTTTGTTTCCCACAGCAGTTAGCCTGCCTTTGTTTCCCACAATGGTTAGCCTGCCTTTGTTTCCCACAGCAGTTAGCCTGTCTTTGTTTCCCACGGTGGTTAGCCTGCCTTTGTTTCCCACAGTGGTTAGCCTGCCTTTGTTTCCCACAGCAGTTAGCCTGCCTTTGTTTCCCACAATGGTTAGCCTGCCTTTGTTTCCCACAGCAGTTAGCCTGTCTTTGTTTCCCACAGTGGTTAGCCTGCCTTTGTTTCCCACAGTGGTTAGCCTGCCTTTGTTTCCCACAGTGGTTAGCCTGCCTTTGTTTCCCACAGTGGTTAGCCTGTCTTTGTTTCCCACAACGGTTAGCCTGCCTTTGTTTCCCACAGTGGTTAGCCTTCCTTTGTCTCCCACAGCGGTTAGCCTTCCTTTGTTTCCAACAGTGGTTAGCCTGCCTTTGTTTCCTCTAGTGGTTAGCCTGCCTATGTTTCCCACAGCGGTTAGCCTGCCTTTGTTTCCCACAGTGGTTAGCCTGCCTTTGTTTCCCACAGTGGTTAGCCTGCCTTTGTTTCCCACAGTGGTTAGCCTGCCTTTGTTTCTCACAGTGGTTAGCCTGTCTTTGTTTCCCACAGTGGTTAGCCTGCCTTTGTTTCCCACAGTGGTTAGCCTGCCTTTGTTTCCCACAGTGGTTAGCCTGCCTTTTCCCCACAGTGGTAAGCCTGCCTTTGTTTCCCACAGCGGTTAGCCTGCCTTTGTTTCCCACAGTGGTTAGCCTGCCTTTGTTTCCCACAGTGGTTAGCCTGCCTTTGTTTCCCACAGTGGTTAGCCTGCCTTTGTTTCCCACAGTGGTTAGCCTGCCTTTGTTTCCCACAGTGGTTAGCCTGCCTTTGTTTCCCACAGTGGTTATCCTGCCTTTGTTTCCCACAGTGGTTAGCCAACCTTTGTTTCCCACAGTGGTTAGCCTGCCTTTGTTTCCCACAGTGGTTAGCCTGCCTTTGTTTCCCACAGTGGTTAGCCTGCCTTTGTTTCCCACAGCGGTTAGCCTGCCTTTGTTTCCCACAGTGGTTAGCCTGCCTTTGCTTCCCACAGTGGTTAGCCTGCCTTTGTTTCCCACAGTGGTTAGCCTGCCTTTGTTTCCCACAGTGGTTAGCCTGCCTTTGTTTCCCACAGTGGTTAGCCTGCCTTTGTTTCCCACAGTGGTAACCTGTCTTTGTTTCCCACAACGGTTAGCCTGCCTTTGTTTCCCACAGTGGTTAGCCTTCCTTTGTCTCCCACAGCGGTTAGCCTTCCTTTGTTTCCAACAGTGGTTAGCCTGCCTTTGTTTCCTCCAGTGGTTAGCCTGCCTTTGTTTCCTACAGCGGTTAGCCTGCCTTTGTTTCCTAAAAGCAGTTAGCCTGCCTTTGTTTCCAAAAAGCGGTTAGCCTGCCATTGTTTCCCACAGTGGTTAGCCTGCCTTTGTTTCCAAAAAGTGGTTAGCCTGCCTTTGTTTCCCACAGCGGTTAGCCTGCCTTTGTTTCCCAAAAGCGGTTAGCCTGCCATTGTTTCCCACAGCGGTTAGCCTGCCTTTGTTTCCCACAGCGGTTAGCCTGCCTTTGTTTCCAAAGAGCGGTTAGCCTGCCTTTGTTTCCAAAAAGCGGTTAGCCTGCCTTTGTTTCCAAAAAGCGGTTAGCCTGCCTTTGTTTCCAAAAAGCGGTTAGCCTGACGTTGTTTCCCACAGCGGTTAGCCTGCCTTTGTTTCCAAAGAGCGGTTAGCCTGCCTTTGTTTCCAAAAAGCGGTTAGCCTGCCATTGTTTCCCACAGCGGTTAGCCTGCCTTTGTTTCCAAAGAGCGGTTAGCCTGCCTTTGTTTCCAAAGAGCGGTTAGCCTGCCTTTGTTTCCAAAGAGCGGTTAGCCTGCCTTTGTTTCCAAAGAGCGGTTAGCCTGCCTTTGTTTCCAAAAAGCGGTTCGCCTGCCTTTGTTTCCAAAGAGCGGTTAGCCTGCCTTTGTTTCCAAAAAGCGGTTAGCCTGCCATTGTTTCCCACAGCGGTTAGCCTGCCTTTGTTTCCAAAGAGCGGTTAGCCTGCCTTTGTTTCCAAAAAGTGGTTAGCCTGCCATTGTTTCCCACAGCAGTTCGCCTGTGTTTTTTCCCACAGCGGTTAGCCTGCCTGTGCTTTCCAACAGCGGTTAGCCTGACATTGTTTCCTCAAAGCGGTTAGCCTGCCTTTGTTTCCAAAAAGCGGTTAGCCTGCCTTTGTTTCCAAAAAGCGGTTAGCCTGCCATTGTTTCCCACAGCAGTTAGCCTGCCTTTGTTTCCAAAAATCGGTTTGTCCGACATTGTTTACCACAGCGGTTAGACTGCTTCCCACACACACACACAGACACGCACGCATACACACGTAGACACACACATACATAGACACACACACACATACACACACACACACACACACACATACACACGCGCACACACACACACACACACACACACACACACACACACACACACACACACACACACACACACACACACACGTGTAGACACATACATAGACATGCACACAAACACACACACAAAACAATAAATATTAAATGTCAATGTACTGATAATAATTGTTGGAGAATGTCATTGTATCATGGTTGATTAATAGTTACAATCATGATGGTTGATAATAGTTACAATCATACAACATGCATTTTAAGGCCATTTTCCCGACTAGAGCGGGGTTAGCCTTGCGGTCCCCATGACAATATTCTCCATTTTGCCCTATTTTCTGCATCTCCCTTTGTTAACCCCCTTGCCCGCATTTCTTCTTCCACCATCTTTAGCCAAGTCTTTCTCGGTCTTCCCCGTCCTCTACTTCCTTCTACATTCATTTCCATCACTCTTCTCAACCAGTCACTTTCATCCTTCCTCAACACATGACCAAACCATCTCAACCTGTTCCTCTTCACAGCATCAATCACAGGCTCTATTCCCATCATCTTTCGCAATTCATCATTTGTCTTCCTCTCTCTCAACGATACTCCGCACATCCATCGAACCATTCGCATTTCCACCCTTTCCAACCTTCGTTGCTGCTCTACGCTTATGACCCATGTCTCACTCCCATAAATCATAACACTTCTCACACATGCAGCATCCACCTTTCCCTTCAGCTTCAACGACACTCCCCTCCTCATCAGCACGCCACTCAGTTCCCCAAACTTCTTCCATGCACATCTCACTCTAGCAACCGTTGCCGAGTCTGGTCCACCTTCTCCATTCAGCATGTCTCCGAGGTAGCAAAATGTTTTCACACCTTCCAGCTTCACGCCGTCTCCAAGATCCAACTCAACATTTCCTCCATCTGCAGCTCCCTCTGTGCACACCTTACATTTGAATGTAGCTGCCATACTGGTAAATGACCCTCTCAGACCACTACATTTTTGATGAACCCACTCAGTGCACATTGTACATTGAATGGAGTTCACTCCAACACCCTTCCTGCACACAGCACATGGCCACTTCCCAGTTCTTTCCACCTCACCACATGCTTTACCACTTGCCATCACCTCCGTCTTTCCTATATTCACCTTCAGACCTTTTGTCTCCATACATTCCTTCCACTTGTTCATCTTTTCCTTCAGTCCATCCATACTTTCCGCAATCAACACCAGATCATCTGCATACAACAACTCCCACAGTAAACCCTCCTTTACGTTCTGAGCCAGCACCTCCAGCACAGCTCAAATAGTATTGGACTTAGTACCGACCCCTGATGCACTCCCACCTTCACCTCAAACTCACCACTGTTCCCATCCTTCGTCCTTACAGCTGTGCGCGCTCTTTTGTACATTGCCATCACTGCTCTGATCAACCATTCCTCCACTCCTAACTTCCTCATTGCCCGTGTCAATACTTCGTGTGGAACCCTATCGAATGCTTTCTCCAGATCAACAAACCCAAGAAACAACTTCTTCCTCTTCTCCATGTACTTCTCCTGCAACTGCCTCACAATAAAGAGCGCATCTGTCGTTCCTCTTCCTGGCATAAATCCAAACTGCATTTTGTTGATCTTCACCTTCTTCCTTATCCTCCTCTCCAACACCCTTTCCAATACCTTCATTCCATGCTCCAATAACTTTCACGCTCGGTACGAGCCACACTCCAGAGGGTCACCTTTCCCCTTGTATAGAGGGATGAGGCTACTCAGTTCCCAATCCACTGGAATGCGGCCTTCTTTCACCACCAGATTACAGATCTCTGTCATTCTCTTCACACCCCAACTTCCTTCTGCCTTCGACATATCTCCCACAACTCCCGTCGGCCCTCCCGCTTTTCTACCCTTCATTGCTTTTATCGCTTCCTCAACTTCCTTCTCAGTTATCTTCTCTGCCGGTCCTAAAACTGGGTTACTCTCCATGTTGCCATCCCATTCATTCTCTGTATTCAACAGCATTTCCATATATATTTTCCATCTTCCTTTAATTCCATCTGGGTCCACAACGATTTGTCCCACTTCATCCTTCAAGCAACTCACCCCCATCACATCACACCTCTCTTTCGCTATCTGCTTTGCAATCCTGAATACCGCTCTCTGACCCTCTCCCGAATCCAAGCGTTCTCCGAACATTTTCCTACATGCCTCCTGCGCCTTTGCTACCTCTTTCTTTGCAGCCTTCCTGGCTGCCTTATAACTTTCATGCTCTGCTTTTTCTGCTCCCGTACCCTTCGCCTTCTGCCACTCCTTGAACTTCTTCCTCTTCTCGTCAATCACCTGTCCAACTTCGTCATCCCACCACCATGTTTCCGAGCGCCTCGGTGGTCCTTTTGTCCATCCACATACCTCACCAACTAGTAAGGGAAACATATGAAAATCTGTTAACTAAATTGTTACCAAAAAATTTCTTCACCAATATGTTTGTAAAGGTGTGTAATAACATGTGTTAAAATGTTGAAGTTCAACTCCCGTGGGAAACCCAGAAAAAAAGCTGTTGAATTCGGGTACCGAAAAATAATTTTCGAAAATTTTTATTTTTTTAAATCGGCCCTTAAGTAACTTATGAGGGGTCAAATAAGGGTTTTTCATGATTCTGAGTTGATTGTTAACATTTATATTTCACCACAGACACTCCTTTGTGGAAAAATAATTTCTAAATATATCTCATTTTCTACTTTGCAGGACATGGAGTCTAGCAATATGGATGAAGACGTTACTCCACCTGTGCTCAATTGCTTCATCTGTGCACGCTCGGATACACCAGCTGAAAGGCTCATACAGGCAACTCCAAAGGGATACTCAACTTTATTGAAACAAGCAGAAACTGTCGAAAATGTTACTGTTGTGGAACGTATGAAGGAGGCTCAAAAGGAAGGAAAACTGAGGTACCACCAGAAGTGTAAAAATGATCTGTACAACAACTTTGTTGCAACCACCAAGAAGTCAGCTCAAGCATCAAAGGCAGAGAAAGAGTCATCAAAGTTGAAGAGAAGACGCACTACTTGTGAGTTCAGTTCATCAACTGGCTGCAGTTCTAGAAGATCACAGTCAGTTGACCTCCTGTATAAGGATGTATGCATTCTTTGCAACCAACCAGCCCAGCTCTACAAAAATAATCCAGCACAAGCTAGAAAGAAATACAGAGTGCCAGATAATTTGACTGCAGATACACTGAAGGCAAGCTTGCTGAAGACAGCACGGAGTCGTGGGGATGACTGGGGCACTGAAGTCACTGGACGCCTGGAAGGGATCAACGACTTGGTAGCAGAAGAAACATTGTACCATTTGCGATGCAAACTTATGTTTGTGAGAGGTGACAGTTTGTCCAAGACTGATGACTGATGAGGAAGGAAAAAGGAAGAGAGGACAGAGGAGTATTGATGAGGAGCGAGAGGCAGTTTTTATTGAATTCTGCGAATGGTTAGACTCAGAATTAGAGCATGGGGTAATGAACATGGACCAAGTCCATGAAAAGCTGCAGGAGTTTGATCAGTCACCAGAGAAGAGCCTTTCTTATTCAAAGCATTGGCTAAAGATAAAACTTCTAGAGAAATAGGAAGACACCTTGTATTTCACAACACAGGAAAGAAGGGCAGATGTACTCTGTCTCAAAGATGGCACCGACAATATTCTGCGAGTGCATCATGCTAATCTTGACCATGGAGATGAGAAGACTCAGATCATAAAGACGGCACTCAAGTTCATATCCAATGATATTGCCTTGATTGATTTAGGTCCAAAGTCATACCCCACCACACACAGTATGACTGACATCGATAGTCAGCTGACACTTGTTCCTGCAAGCCTTCAGATGTTCTTGAGACCGATTGTCAAGACAGACGAAAGAGTTGCCGTTTGGGGGCAGAATTTTATTAAGGCCTGTCGACCTCGGTCTGGAGTATTGCCACACCAAATGGGGCTTGCCATACAACTTGATCATATATTTGGGTCAAAATGGATGCTCAACAAGTTCCACCGGCTGGGATACACTGAGTCTTACACGGAGACACAAAACTACAAATACTGCTTCCTTAATAGTAGGAGTGGAGATGATGTTCCAGATACTTCTGGCACTCTTGACACCATTGTGGAGGAAACCGATGAACAGATCAATGATGAGGTTGCGGTTGATGCTGCGCTTGAGGATCAATCAGTGATGACAGCCAAAGTGCCAGCCAGTGAAAGTGAATTGTCAAGTAATGATCAGGTGGTCTTTATGGAGGTTGGGGAAACAATAAATGCAGTCACTCAGTTTGTTGGAGACAATATAGATTTAAACATTGTCTCTATTCACGGAAACACTCCCTTTCACTCAATGGGTTGGATCGAAGTCACCTCTCTGGCACCACCTTTGCCAGATCCACAGACAACAGCAGCTTTCCCCCGGGTGAAGTTGAAGGCACTCGACAAAGCTAAGATCCTGAGAGGAACTGAAGTAAAGATTATTCCATTTACGAACAGGAAACAGATAGGAACGAACGCGATCATGTTTCTCCCCCTCGCTGAGCTTTCCTCCTCCCTGGCTCATGATCAGCCACTCCTCACTCCAGGTGACACACTCTGGGCAGCGGGGTGGGTGATCAAAGCCAACGATCCTGAGTTCCCACACTCCAACTGGAATGGCTGGATGAAGAGAATCCATGCTAATGATGCAAAGCAGAGCACACAGATCGAGTTCCTCCCAGTTATTGAAGGAGACCCTAATGACCTCAACACCATCTTCACCACTCTGAAAGAGTGCACACGGCGCGCTGGGGTCGCTATAGTGACCTTTGATCTTCCGATTTGGCTGAAGGCTGTGAATATAATAAAGCAGGCAAATCTACTCGCGTCATTCCAAGGTTGGGTGGTTTTCACCTGCTGAAGTCTTATCTTGGATCAATGGGTAACATCATGGAAGATTCTGGACTACTAGATGTGATCCAGTTGATCTATCCTGGAAGTACGACAGCCAACCACATCATGGATGGAGGATGTTTTGACAAGGCAATCCGTGTTCACCTCCTCATCGATGCAGCCATCTATCAACACATCATGAAACTTGCCTTCACTGAGGAGGAGCGTGGTGACATGAAGACCTTCATGGAGAAGGTGGCTGATGGGAAGATGGGAGCCAGACACTCAGACCCAGTAGTGCCAGTGTTTGAGCAAAGGTTTGAAGAAACCTTCAAACGACTCGCAAAAGGTGGAAGAACACCTGCACTCTGGGTGGAGTACCACCACATGGTAGATGTGATCAAGGTCTTTATCAGAACCGAGCGACTTGCAGACCACAATGGGCATCTGTCCTGCATTGTTACCAAGATGCTTCACATCTTTGCCGCTGCAGGCCATCATCAGTATGCCAAGGGCGCATGGCTGTACTGTCAACTCATGAAGGAACTAGAAACTTTGCCTGCTTACAAAGACACCTTAGAACGTCTCACTGCCCACGGGAACCACGTTGTCCGTTACTCAAGTCATGAGTGGTCCGGCACATGGTGTGACATTTGCATTGAGCAGACATTAATGAAGGCAGCCAAGTCACAAGGTGGACTGAGCAGAGGAAGAATGAGAAACAGTTTTTCTGGCCACAAATGCTGGGTGCTCATCCTCAGTCACCTGTCTGATGTCAACCGGCGGATGGAGGAAGACGTCAGTAAACATGTTCCAGTCCACAGAGACCTTGCCAAGACACAGATGAAGCGAGATGCAGAGGCAGTTGAACTTGTCCTAAAATGGTTTGAGGAGATCAAGCCATTCGACAACGATAGAGACAAGGAGTTGCTCGTGTCTTTCTCAACAGGATTCACAAGCACTGGAGATGACGCCGTCAATGCTGCTGTAATTGTCATGGAGATTGCAGCAACCGGCGATGCAGCTGCAAGAAGAATGGGGTCACGTGCATCTCGGCCTGTGGAGTCTGTAATGGCATTACATGCAGAAACTGCAGTCATGATGTTGTTGAGTCTGAAGAAGACATAGACAATGACTGTTGAAACTTCTGACATTGTGAATGAGAAATAACTCTTGAGTATTATATATGTATGTGAAATAAAAGCTACTTTGTGTGTAAATGTAAAAGTGAAAATATAAATGTTAACAATCAACTCAGAATCATGAAAAACCCTTATTTGACCCCTCATAAGTTACTTAACGGCCGATTAAAAAAATAAAAATTCTCGAAAATAATTTTTCGGTACCCGAATTCAACAGCTTTTTTTCTGGGTTTCCCACGGGAGTTGAACTTCAACATTTTAACACATGTTATTACACACCTTTACAAACATATTGGTGAAGAAATTTTTTGGTAACAATTTAGTTAACAGATTTGTGAAATATCTCATAAAATGCCCTTACTAAACGGCTCCCAACAGACTATCTTTCATTGACATCCAACCACTTTCAAGCTCAACCACATCATCCTCGACCCTACTCAGCCTCTCTTTTGATAGTTACAAACATGATGGTTGATAATAGTTACAAACATGATGGTTGATAATAGTTACAAACATGATGGTTGATAAAGTTACAAACATGATGGTTGATAATAGTTCGCCGGCTCATTGCGGCTTTACAGTCGGTACTAGTAGTTACAATCATGATGGTTGATAATAGTTACAAACATGATGGTTGATAATAGTTACAAACATGATGGTTGATAAAGTTACAAACATGATGGTTGATAATAGTTCGCCGGCTCATTGCGGCTTTACAGTCGGTACTAGTAGTTACAAACATGATGGTTGATAATAGTTACAATCATGATGGTTGATAATAGTTACAATCATGATGAAACACAAACAATGAAACAACATGGACACGACTTGAGGAGACACGTGATACAGAGATAAGAGAGAACGTAATTGAAACATGGGTTACCTGTTTACAGGTGGGTGGATGTTGTTGTTGTTGTTGTTGTATATCAGATCAGGATGTTGGTTTTGATTTATTCTACACCTTGGGGTTTTCACGATGTTGTTGTTGTTGTTGTTGTATATCAGATCAGAATGCTGGGTTTGATTTATTCTTCGCCTTGGGGTTTTCACGATGTTGTTGTTGTTGTATATCAGATCAGGATGCTTGGTTTGATTTATTCGACACCTTGGGGTTTTCACGATGTTGTTGTTGTTGTTGTTGTATATCAGATCAGAATGCTGGGTTTGATTTATTCGACACCTTGGGGTTTTCACGATGTTATTGTTGTTGTATATCAGATCAGGATGCTTGGTTTGATTTATTCTACACCTTGGGGTTTTCACGATGTTATTGTTGTTGTATATCAGATCAGGATGCTTGGTTTTGATTTATTCTACACCTTAGGGTTTTCACGATGTTGTTGTTGTTGTGATATATCAGATCAGGATGCTTGGTTTGATTTATTCTACACCTTAGGGTTTTCACGATGTTGTTGTTGTTGTTGTATATCAGATCAGGATGCTTGGTTTGATTTATTCTACCACTTGGGGATTTCACGATGTTATTGTTGTTGTATATCAGATCATGATGCTTGGTTTGATTTATTCTACACCTTGGGGTTTTCACGATGTTGTTGTTGTTGTTGTTGTATATCAGATCAGGATGCTTGGTTTGATTTATTCGACACCTTGGGGTTTTCACGATGTTATTGTTGTTGTATATCAGATCAGGATGCTTGGTTTGATTTATTCTACACCTTGGGGTTTTCACGATGTTATTGTTGTTGTATATCAGATCAGGATGCTTGGTTTTGATTTATTCTACACCTTAGGGTTTTCACGATGTTGTTGTTGTTGTGATATATCAGATCAGGATGCTTGGTTTGATTTATTCTACACCTTAGGGTTTTCACGATGTTGTTGTTGTTGTTGTATATCAGATCAGGATGCTTGGTTTGATTTATTCTACCACTTGGGGATTTCACGATGTTATTGTTGTTGTATATCAGATCAGGATGCTTGGTTTGATTTATTCTACACCTTGGGGTTTTCACAATGTTGTTGTTGTTGTATATCAGATCAGGATGCTTGGTTTGATTTATTCTACACCTTGGGGTTTTCACGATGTTGTTGTTGTTGTATATCAGATCAGGATGCTTGGTTTGATTTATTCTACACCTTGGGGTTTTCACGATGTTGTTGTTGTTGTTGTTGTTGTATATCAGATCAGGATGCTTGGTTTGATTTATTCTACACCTTGGGGTTTTCACGATGTTATTGTTGTTGTATATCAGATCAGGATGCTTGGTTTGATTTATTCGACACCTTGGGGTTTTCACGATGTTATTGTTGTTGTATATCAGATCAGGATGCTTGGTTTGATTTATTCTACACCTTGGGGTTTTCACGATGTTGTTGTTGTTGTATATCAGATCAGGATGCTTGGTTTGATTTATTCTACACCTTGGGGTTTTCACGATGTTGTTGTTGTTATATATCAGATCAGGATGCTTGGTTTGATTTATTCTACACCTTGGGGTTTTCACGATGTTGTTGTTGTTATATATCAGATCAGGATGCTTGGTTTGATTTATTCTACACCTTGGGGTTTTCACGATGTTGTTGTTGTTGTATATCAGATCAGGATGCTTGGTTTGATTTATTCTACCACTTGGGGATTTCACGATGTTATTGTTGTTGTATATCAGATCAGGATGCTTGGTTTGATTTATTCTACACCTTGGGGTTTTCACGATGTTATTGTTGTTGTATATCACATCAGGATGCTTGGTTTGATTTATTCTACACCTTGGGGTTTTCACGATGTTGTTGTTGTTGTATATCAGATCAGGATGCTTGGTTTGATTTATTCGACACCTTGGGGTTTTCACGATGTTATTGTTGTTGTATATCAGATCAGGATGCTTGGTTTGATTTATTCTACACCTTGGGGTTTTCACGATGTTGTTGTTGTTGTTGCTGTATATCACATCAGGATGCTTGGTTTGATTTATTCTACACCTTGGGGTTTTCACGATGTTGTTGTTGTTGTTGCTGTATATCACATCAGGATGCTTGGTTTGATTTATTCTACACCTTGGGGTTTTCACGATGTTGTTGTTGTTGTTGTTGTATATCAGATCAGGATGCTTGGTTTGATTTATTCGACACCTTGGGGTTTTCACGATGTTGTTGTTGTTGTTGCTGTATATCACATCAGGATGCTTGGTTTGATTTATTCTACACCTTAGGGTTTTCACGATGTTGTTGTTGTTGTATATCAGATCAGGATGCTTGGTTTGATTTATTCTACACCTTGGGGTTTTCACAATGTTGTTGTTGTTATATATCAGATCAGGATGCTTGGTTTGATTTATTCTACACCTTGGGGTTTTCACGATGTTGTTGTTGTTATATATCAGATCAGGATGCTTGGTTTGATTTATTCTACACCTTGGGGTTTTCACGATGTTGTTGTTGTTGTATATCAGATCAGGATGCTTGGTTTGATTTATTCTACACCTTGGGGTTTTCACAATGTTGTTGTTGTTATATATCAGATCAGGATGCTTGGTTTGATTTATTCTACACCTTGGGGTTTTCACGATGTTGTTGTTGTTATATATCAGATCAGGATGCTTGGTTTGATTTATTCTACACCTTGGGGTTTTCACGATGTTGTTGTTGTTGTATATCAGATCAGGATGCTTGGTTTGATTTATTCTACCACTTGGGGATTTCACGATGTTATTGTTGTTGTATATCAGATCAGGATGCTTTGTTTGATTTATTCTACACCTTGGGGTTTTCACGATGTTGTTGTTGTTGTATATCAGATCAGGATGCTTGGTTTGATTTATTCTACACCTTGGGGTTTTCACAATGTTGTTGTTGTTGTATATCAGATCAGGATGCTTGGTTTGATTTATTCTACACCTTGGGGTTTTCACAATGTTGTTGTTGTTGTATATCAGATCAGGATGCTTGGTTTGATTTATTCGACACCTTGGGGTTTTCACGATGTTATTGTTGTTGTATATCAGATCAGGATGCTTGGTTTGATTTATTCTACATCTTGGGGTTTTCACGATGTTGTTGTTGTTATATATCAGATCAGGATGCTTGGTTTGATTTATTCTACACCTTGGGGTTTTCACGATGTTGTTGTTGTTATATATCAGATCAGGATGCTTGGTTTGATTTATTCTACACCTTGGGGGTTTTCACGATGTTGTTGTTGTTGTATATCAGATCAGGATGCTTGGTTTGATTTATTCTACCACTTGGGGATTTCACGATGTTATTGTTGTTGTATATCAGATCAGGATGCTTGGTTTGATTTATTCTTCGCCTTGGG
The DNA here is from genome assembly GCF_964187855.1 of Myxine glutinosa. Lineage (NCBI taxonomy): Eukaryota > Metazoa > Chordata > Myxini > Myxiniformes > Myxinidae > Myxine > Myxine glutinosa. The sequence continues at coordinate 37,561,117 of NC_136261.1, forward strand.
GTTTTCACGATGTTGTTGTTGTTGTATATCAGATCAGGATGCTTGGTTTGATTTATTCTACACCTTGGGGTTTTCACGATGTTGTTGTTGTTGTTGTATATCAGATCAGGATGCTTGGTTTGATTTATTCTACACCTTGAGGTTTTCACAATGTTGTTGTTGTTGTTGTATATCAGTACAGGATGCTTGGTTTGATTTATTCTACACCTTGGGGTTTTCACGATGTTATTGTTGTTGTATATCAGATCAGGATGCTTGGTTTGATTTATTCTACACCTTGAGGTTTTCACAATGTTGTTGTTGTTGTATATCAGTACAGGATGCTTGGTTTGATTTATTCTACACCTTGGGGTTTTCACGATGTTGTTGTTGTTGTATATCAGATCAGGATGCTTGGTTTGATTTATTCTACACCTTGGGGATTTCACGATGTTGTTGATGTTGTTGTTGTATATCAGATCAGGATGCTTGGTTTGATTTATTCTACACCTTGAGGTTTTCACGATGTTGTTGATGTTGTATATCAGATCAGGATGTTGGTTTTGATTTATTCTACACCTTGGGGATTTCACGATGTTGTTGTTGTTGTATATCAGATCAGGATGCTTGGTTTGATTTATTCTACACCTTGGGGATTTCACGATGTTGTTGATGTATATCAGATCAGGATGTTGGTTTTGATTTATTCTACACCTTGGGGATTTCACGATGTTGTTGTTGTTGTATATCAGATCAGGATGCTTGGTTTGATTTATTCTACACCTTGGGGATTTCACGATGTTGTTGATGTTGTATATCAGATCAGGATGCTTTGTTTGATTTATTCTACACCTTGGGGTTTTCACGATGTTGTTGTTGTTGTATATCAGATCAGGATGCTTGGTTTGATTTATTCTACACCTTGGGGATTTCACGATGTTGTTGATGTTGTATATCAGATCAGGATGCTTTGTTTGATTTATTCTACACCTTGGGGATTTCACGATGTTGTTGATGTTGTATATCAGATCAGGATGTTGGTTTTGATTTATTCTACACCTTGGGGTTTTCACGATGTTGTTGTTGTTGTATATCAGATCAGGATGCTTGGTTTGATTTATTCTACACCTTGGGGATTTCACGATGTTGTTGTTGTTGTATATCAGATCAGGATGCTTGGTTTGATTTATTCTACACCTTGGGGATTTCACGATGTTGTTGATGTTGTATATCAGATCAGGATGCTTGGTTTGATTTATTCTACACCTTGGGGATTTCACGATGTTGTTGATGTTGTATATCAGATCAGGATGCTTGGTTTGATTTATTCTACACCTTGGGGTTTTCACGATGTTGTTGTTGTTATATATCAGATCAGGATGATTGGTTTGATTTATTCTACACCTTGGGGTTTTCACGATGTTGTTGTTGTTGTATATCAGATCAGGATGCTTGGTTTGATTTATTCTACACCTTGGGGTTTTCACGATGTTGTTGATGTTGTATATCAGATCAGGATGCTTGGTTTTGATTTATTCTACACCTTGGGGTTTTCACGATGTTGTTGTTGTTATATATCAGATCAGGATGCTTGGTTTGATTTATTCTACACCTTGGGGATTTCACGATGTTGTTGATGTTGTATATCAGATCAGGATGCTTGGTTTGATTTATTCTACACCTTGGGGATTTCACGATGTTGTTGTTGTTGTATATCAGATCAGGATGCTTGGTTTGATTTATTCTACACCTTGGGGATTTCACGATGTTGTTGATGTTGTATATCAGATCAGGATGCTTGGTTTTGATTTATTCTACACCTTGGGGATTTCACGATGTTGTTGTTGTTGTATATCAGATCAGGATGCTTGGTTTGATTTATTCTACACCTTGGGGATTTCACGATGTTGTTGATGTTGTATATCAGATCAGGATGCTTTGTTTGATTTATTCTACACCTTGGGGATTTCACGATGTTGTTGATGTTGTATATCAGATGAGGATGTTGGTTTTGATTTATTCTACACCTTGGGGATTTCACGATGTTGTTGATGTATATCAGATCAGGATGCTTTGTTTGATTTATTCTACACCTTGGGGTTTTCACGATGTTGTTGTTGTTGTATATCAGATCAGGATGCTTGGTTTGATTTATTCTACACCTTGGGGATTTCACGATGTTGTTGATGTTGTATATCAGATCAGGATGCTTGGTTTGATTTATTCTACACCTTGGGGTTTTCACGATGTTGTTGTTGTTGATGTTGTATATCAGATCAGGATGCTTTGTTTGATTTATTCTACACCTTGGGGTTTTCACGATGTTGTTGATATTGTATATCAGATCAGGATGCTTGGTTTGATTTATTCTACACCTTGGGGTTTTCACGATGTTGTTGTTGTTGATGTTGTATATCAGATCAGGATGCTTTGTTTGATTTATTCTACACCTTGGGGTTTTCACGATGTTGTTGTTGTTGTATATCAGATCAGGATGTTGGTTTTGATTTATTCTACACCTTGGGGTTTTCACGATGTTGTTGATGTTGTATATCAGATTAGGATGCTTTGTTTGATTTATTCTACACCTTGGGGATTTCACGATGTTGTTGTTGTTGTTGTTGTTGTTGTATATCAGATCAGGATGCTTGGTTTGATTTATTCTACACCTTGGGGTTTTCACGATGTTGTTGATGTTGTATATCAGATCAGGATGCTTTGTTTGATTTATTCTACACCTTGGGGTTTTCACGATGTTGTTGTTGTTGTATATCAGATCAGGATGCTTTGTTTGATTTATTCTACACCTTGGGGTTTTCACGATGTTGTTGTTGTTGTATATCAGATCAGGATGCTTGGTTTGATTTATTCTACACCTTGGGGTTTTCACGATGTTGTTGTTGTTGTATATCAGATCAGGATGCTTGGTTTGATTTATTCTACACCTTGGGGTTTTCACAATGTTGTTGTTGTTGTATATCAGATCAGGATGCTTTGTTTGATTTATTCTACACCTTGGGGTTTTCACAATGTTGTTGTTGTTGTATATCAGATCAGGATGCTTGGTTTGATTTATTCTACACCTTGGGGTTTTCACGATGTTGTTGTTGTTGTATATCAGATCAGGATGCTTTGTTTGATTTATTCTACACCTTGGGGTTTTCACAATGTTGTTGTTGTTGTATATCAGATCAGGATGCTTGGTTTGATTTATTCTACACCTTGGGGTTTTCACGATGTTGTTGTTGTTGTATATCAGATCAGGATGTTGGTTTTGATTTATTCTACACCTTGGGGATTTCACGATGTTGTTGATGTTGTATATCAGATCAGGATGCTTGGTTTGATTTATTCTACACCTTGGGGTTTTCACGATGTTGTTGTTGTTGTATATCAGATCAGGATGTTGGTTTTGATTTATTCTACACCTTGGGGATTTCACGATGTTGTTGATGTTGTATATCAGATCAGGATGTTGGTTTTGATTTATTCTACACCTTGGGGTTTTCACGATGTTGTTGTTGTTGTATATCAGATCAGGATGTTGGTTTTGATTTATTCTACACCTTGGGGATTTCACGATGTTGTTGATGTTGTATATCAGATCAGGATGCTTTGTTTTGATTTATTCTACACCTTGGGGTTTTCACGATGTTGTTGTTGTTGTATATCAGATCAGGATGCTTGGTTTGATTTATTCTACACCTTGGGGATTTCACGATGTTGTTGTTGTTGTATATCAGATCATGATGCTTGGTTTGATTTATTCTACACCTTGGGGTTTTCACGTTGTTGTTGTTGTTGTTGCTGTATATCAGATCAGGATGCTTTGTTTTGATTTATTCTACACCTTGGGGTTTTCACGATGTTGTTGTTGTTGTATATCAGATCAGGATGCTGGGTTTGATTTATTCTACACCTTGGGGTTTTCACGATGTTGTTGTTGTTGTATATCAGATCAGGATGCTTGGTTTGATTTATTCTACACCTTGGGGTTTTCACGATGTTGTTGTTGTTGTTGTTGTTGTTGTTGTTGTATATCAGATCAGGATGCTGGGTTTGATTTATTCTACACCTTGGGGATATCACGATGTTGTTGTTGTTGCTGTATATCAGATCAGGATGCTTGGTTTTGATTTATTCTACACCTTGGGGATTTCACGATGTTGTTGTTGTTGTTGTTGTATATCAGATCAGGATGCTGGGTTTGATTTATTCTACACCTTGGGGTTTTCACGATGTTATTGTTGTTGTATATCAGATCAGGATGCTTGGTTTGATTTATTCTACACCTTGGGGTTTTCACGATGTTGTTGTTGTTGTATATCAGATCAGGATGCTTGGTTTGATTTATTCTACACCTTGGGGTTTTCACGATGTTGTTGTTGTTGTATATCAGGTCAGGATGTTGGTTTTGATTTATTCTACACCTTGGGGTTTTCACGATGTTGTTGTTGCTGTATATCAGATCAGGATGCTGGGTTTGATTTATTCTACACCTTGGGGTTTTCACGATGTTGTTGTTGTTGTATATCAGATCAGGATGTTGGTTTTGATTTATTCTACACCTTGGGGATTTCACGATGTTGTTGATGTTGTATATCAGATCAGTAAACAAGAATGTATCAATTGAATGCAGGTTTATTAGCAACAACGATGAACAATCAATCTGCAAGACAATGAAAGCGATGGTAGATATTAGAATAAGATAATAGATACAGAATATGCAAATAACAATGCGCAGTATTACACAAGATGAGAACGCAATAGAGAACAGCACCATACAAGAGTTGTCTATCTCCCTTCCCCAAAAACGTTCAATTGTGACACAGAATAGAACGAAACTGGAGACCAAGAAAAAGGATCACATGAGTTTATAATTGATATTCTTCTGAATTGAATCGGGCTGGTGGTTTGATAATTCGCTTCGGGCGGCCCGTCACCACCCGATCAATCGTCGGAGTCCTCTGAGGGCAGTTCGTAATTTCTTGGTCCATTGTGGGAGTCTCCGGTGGGTGGTTCACTGTCGCCCTGTCCGACGCCGGAGTCCCCTCCAGCTGGTCCATCATCACCCGAACCGTCAAGGGGGCAGAAATAGGCAGTGACCGTGGAGGTGTGGCGGTGGTCTGCACATGCGGTTGGTTAGCGACTCTCGCGGGTGGTGTCATCGCGGTGGTGGAGCGGAGTGTCTGTGATGGTAAGCCCGGCGCAATGACATGTTGGGGTTCACCCTTCTGGGGAGTGGTAACAGGATTGAGACAGACTCTTGGAGCGGCGATGGGTTGGGTACCAGACATTAAGTATTTCGGTACGATTGGCATAACACTTGGCATAACGGTTGGCAGCATGCCACTTTTGCCAGTCGTAGTGGGAGTTGTCATGCTGAAAGGCGTAAAACGTCGCAGGAACTTACGATTCCGGAGAGTGATTCTTCCGGAGCCATCCACCTTGACAACGTATTGATCGAATTGTTTTACCTCAATCACGGTTCCGGTCCGGTCCCATTTTCGTGGTTCCAGGCCGGTCTGGTTCTGGATCCGGACATGGTCCCCGACGGCCAGTGGAGGTAGTTTTGTCGTGTGTTCAGAGAGTCTTTCGATCTCCCTGGCATGCCGAATGCGCAAAGCTTCCTCACGATTGTTGCGTGTTTCCCGCCAGGTGTCCGATGGCAAGTATCTGCCTGGGATGATGGGTATGAAGTCCTTGACTGGCCTCTTGAAGATGATCATGGCTGGAGACAACCTAGTGTCCTGATCCGGTGCATTCCGGTACTGGAGTATTGCACGTTGGAACCGATCAGTGTCTAGTTCACCATTGGAACCAGTGTTATCGGTGATCATTCTTTTCGATGTTTTGACTGCGATCTCGGCACGACAGTTGCTGTGTGGGAAGGCAGTGGATGACAACCGATGGTTAACGCCCCACCGACGCAAGAAGTCTTGGGTGTCATGTGCCGTGAATTCTGGCCCACAGTCAGATGCCAATTCGTCGGGGATACCATAAGTGGCGAAGTTCGACCGCAGACATTTCACTAGGCCTTGTGCCCCGCCAGTTGTTAGCTGAATGATTGGCCAATTAGAGTAACGATCAACGGTGACCAAATAACTCCGACCCTTGTGATGAAAGTAATCTGAACAAACGTACTGGAAAGGGTAGGCAGGTTCAGCTGAGGCTGTAGGTGGAGCGCTTGGTTGCAATGGGGCCATCCGATTGCAGTGTGAGCAGCGATTGCGCATCTCATGAATCTGGGGAGTGATTCCAGGCCAAAAGATCGAGCTGCTGGCCCGGGTGGTCATAGCCGTGACTCCTTGGTGAGCAGCATGAAGATTCTCAAGGACAAGCTTCCGTAGCTTCGGTGGGATGATAATCCTCCCCTTGTAGACCACTATGCCATCAATAGTGTAGAGGTGTTCACGGAAGGGAAAGTATTCCAAAATGGACACAGGGAAATCGTCCCGACTGGCAGGTAGACCCTGCTCAATAGAATTGAGTAACTGCAGCATCTGAGTGTCACTTGCTGTTTCGTCCCGAACATCGTCCCAAGTGACGGACCGCACAGAATCGAGTGTCTTGATGGCTGCCATAGAAATAGCCATTTCCATGCCAGTGTCGTCATCTGTGGTCCACAGCCCAGTCAAGGTGTGCTGTCTTAGTGTAGACGATGTGGCCACATCCATAATGGAGGAAATGTCATCCACCAGTGGCAGTCGTTCCGATGGTCTGGCACCCGACGGATGTCGTGAAATCGCATCTGGTACGCAGTGTCGTTTTCCCGGGATGTGGATAATTCGGAAACGATATGCTAGGGTCCTTTCTTTCAAGTTGGCAAGCCGCGTGTTATGGATGTCCTCTAATCGTCTGTCACCAAGAAGCTTGATTAAGGGCTTGTGATCGACGGCAATAATCAGGTTCTTGCATCCCAACACAAAATACTTTACTTTTTCCAGGCTGTCCGCCACTGCTAGAGCTTCACCCTCTATCGGAGCATAGCGCGACTCCGCTGCATGGGTGAAGCGGCCTCCAGCAAGGGTGATTTTCCAGCCATCGGGGCAGCACTGTGGGGTTTCACCAGGGCATCTGCAGTGTTTTTGGAGGAGCCAGAAGCCAATCCCATCCTTCGACCAGTCAGTTGCGAGACATGTTGTCCGTTCCTTGTCAAAGATCCGGACCCCATTTGCGACTTCAGATATGATGAGTCGTTTTGATTCTTCGAATAGGGATTGTAGTGTTGCATCCCAGTAGAAGGGGGTGCATGGTTTTAGGAGGTCCCGAAAAGGTCGCATCCTCTCGGTCATGCTGAAGCAGTATGTTACCTGATTGACTAGCCCAAACCAGGAGCGAATGTCAGTAATTGTTTTTGGTGTGGGGAAGTCCTGTATCGCTTGGAGATACCTTTGGCATGGTCGTACACTGTCCATGGTGATCTCGAATCCAGCGAATTCGACCGTGTCCTGACCAAAATGGAATTTCGTCGGATTTTGCGTAATCCCATTACGGCCGCACAGGTCGAGCCAGTTGCATGTCTGAAAAAAGCTCTCTTCCAATGTGTCGCTCCACATGATGGTATCATCAATACATTTGGACTTGTTTTTGAAGTCCGATACAATTTCGTCAAATCGTCTGGAGTATCCATCACCTGAAGCGATGTAACCTTGGGGAGTGGTGCAGTAACGGTATCGGCCCCATGGTGTGATGAACGTTGTCAGATGGCGGTCACATTCTCTGATTGGAACGCTGTGATAGCCATTCCAGGCGTCTGTTACCGTCTTTTTGGTGTTATGTGGCACCGCCATTGCTTGATGGAAGGGTGACTGGGTGTGGTGGGTCTCACGTGTGCAGTGCGCATTCAGTGGTTGCAGATCAACTGTCCTCCGTGGGGTCCCATCCTTCTTTGGACAGACGACCATTCTGCTGCACCATGTCACTGGTTCACCAATTGGCACCGGTTCCAGAACCCCTAACCTGATGTCGCGATCGATACCAGCCTTGACTTCTGCCTGCCAGTGTAAGGGGACAGGCACTGGGGTGTGCACCGCTTTTGGTGTTGCCTCGGGGTCAACCATCAGTGTGAGAGGCGGACCTTCCATGTGGGGTAGTGGCTGGTGTTCGCAGACATTGAATGTGCTGCTTTTGTAGTACTCCAGTAGCCATTTCTCCAGCCTCTCTCGGTTCTCGTCAGTGGCCGGAAATGGGATAGATGTAGGCAGTGTAGGGGGAAGCGATCTTTCCGGGCAGTTACAATTTGCATCGATAACTGCTGCCACTGCAGCACCAACTGTGTTGGATTCGCCAATGGTTGGGAAGCTACTAGACACGAGGCCTAGATCGACGCATGCTTCACGACTGAGATACATGTTCCGTGTGTCAGGTGAGATGTAGCAGATTTGTCGGGTTTCAATAATGTCGCCATTGGCTGTGCGACCAGACAGGTGTAGGAGCATGGCGCCGATAATCCGGACCCTTCCACTGTTAACAGCATTCATCTTCAGGTTGACAGGTAACAGGTCTTCATTACGCAGCCCGAGTTTGTGGAAAATATTAAGTCCTGTGAGGCAGCTTTGACAGCCAGTGTCGGCCATGGCCTGGAGCCTGGCCGATTTTGGTCGGGATGACAGTGGCTGGCCGAAATGGTCATAAGATTCCTTATCGATCCGTGCTATGAGTTTTATGTACGGCTGTGGTTGAGACTTCTTCTTGGTCCAGCCAGAGAGGTGGTCAAATATATGGTGGTCGAGGTGTAGTGGAGTTGACAAGGTGGCCATGGCCCTTTTAATTTGCGGCTTCCAAATGGCCGTTTCTCGTTCCGTGACAGAGCAGAGGAGATCGTGGACCTGGCTGCTTTCTTCCACATCATGAGCATCCATTGATTTGTCCGTAGGTTTGTTGTCCGCCTTTTTCGTGCCTCCCCGGCAGACATGTGCAAAATGGCCGCGAGTGGCGCATTTACTGCATGTTTTCCTGTAGGCATTGCAGAATTGACGCCTTTGGTCGATGTTCGGCTGTTTGCCATGACCAGTTTTGCCGCAATAACTACAAATGGCCGCCTGCTTGTCGGTAGTGATCAGGGCTCTTTTGTTCTTCCAGTTTTTGTATTGGCTTGCGCCATGAGCGCCTTCACTATCGAGCAAGGCATTCTGGGAACGTTTCCCTGCTTCCTTGGCCTCGACGAAAATGAGAACTTCCTCCAAGCTCATGTTCTGATTTTGATCGCCGAGAATGTCCTGTTGTATATCTTGATCGGCGAGTCCCCGACATAGGACATCGCGAACCATGTCCTTGGTGTAGTTGACATCAGTAGGGGGATTGCATGAGCATACAACAGAAAACTTGCAGATCTCAGCTTGACCAGCCAGACGGGCTGCGTAGGTACGAATTGGTTCTTCTCGGTCCTGTCGCATGTTGTGGAGGTTTACGCGGGACACCATGGTATTCTCCTCTCGGACAGCAAGGGACCGAATGGCTTGTAGTATAGCTGCCTCGTCCTTGATTTCAATGCGTGGGTTGCTGCGGTGGAGGTCACGTCGTAGGTTATCATCACAACATTCAAGGAGTTGAACGCGAACATCATTGCCGATTATCTGGGTCGCTGCCTTGTAACCATCCCATCTTCTGGTGAAATATTGCCAATCTTCGCTGGTACCGCCGGTTTGGATACGAGGACGGCTGACTTTGTCCGGTTTGGCTGGTGCAATGGACGTGTGAGTCATGGCGTGGATGGAGAGCTGGATAGCAGCAACGGCATTGTCAGTGCTGTCAGTAACGTAGACACAGCTCGGGAAGGGGCAGACTGCAGCAGGCATCTTCAGATGAGTTGATTGTTCATAAACAAGAATGTATCAATTGAATGCAGGTTTATTAGCAACAACGATGAACAATCAATCTGCAAGACAATGAAAGCGATGGTAGATATTAGAATAAGATAATAGATACAGAATATGCAAATAACAATGCGCAGTATTACACAAGATGAGAACGCAATAGAGAACAGCACCATACAAGAGTTGTCTAATCAGGATGCTTTGTTTTGATTTATTCTACACCTTGGGGTTTTCACGATGTTGTTGTTGTTGTTGTATATCAGATCAGGATGTTGGTTTTGATTTATTCTACACCTTGGGGGTTTTCACGATGTTGTTGTTGTTGTATATCAGATCAGGATGCTTGGTTTGATTTATTCTGCACCTTGGGGTTTTCACGATGTTGTTGTTGTTGTTGTTGTATATCAGATCAGGATGCTTAGTTTGATTTATTCTCCACCTTGGGGTTTTCACGATGTTGTTGTTGTTGTTGTATATCAGATCAGGATGTTGGTTTTGATTTATTCTACACCTTGGGGTTTTCACGTTGTTGTTGTTGTTGTTGTTGTTGTTGTTGTTGTTGTTGTATGTCAGATCAGGATGCTTGGTTTGATTTATTCTGCACCTTGGGGTTTTCACGATGTTGTTGTTGGTGTATATCAGATCAGGATGCTTGGTTTGATTTATTCTGCACCTTGGGGTTTTCACGATGTTGTTGTTGTTGTTGTATATCAGATCAGGATGCTTGGTTTGATTTATTCTACACCTTGGGGTTTTCACGATGTTATTGTTGTTGTATATCAGATCAGGATGCTTGGTTTGATTTATTCGACACCTTGGGGTTTTCACGATGTTGTTGTTGTTGTTGCTGTATATCAGATCAGGATGCTTTGTTTTTATTTATTCTACACCTTGGGGTTTTCACGATGTTGTTGTTGTTGTTGCTGTATATCAGATCAGGATGCTTGGTTTGATTTATTCTACACCTTGGGGTTTTCACGATGTTGTTGTTGTTGTTGTATATCAGATCAGGATGCTTTGTTTTTATTTATCCTACACCTTGGGGTTTTCACGATGTTGTTGTTGTTGTTGTTGTATATTGTCATGTATGCAGTGCAAATATTCACCGTTGTATCCCTACGCCAGAGCTCGGATGGCGCTGCTGTGAATCGGCCTTGATCGGCAGAGTGAATAAACGCGTACGACAATTGATCGCAGTTTGTCGAGATACTTTACAGAAGTCCTCTATGCTCGTCTCACGGGAGGCAAGACTTTTACGAAACTCGATCTCAAATCCGCCTATCTACAGCTCTGCTTGGACGAGAATTCGAAACAGTATCTTACCATCAACACGCATCGTGGGTTGTACAGGTACCACCGACTTAGTTGTGGAGTGAAATCTGCACCTGGAATTTATCAGCGTGTCATGGACAGTTTATTTGCCGCCGAACGCAACGTCGTTTGTTACCAGGATGATATTCTGGTTACTGGTCGTACGGACGCGGAACATCTACAGAACCTGGAGAGAGTTCTGAAGAAGATTTCGGACTCCGACCATTCTCTAGGGGGGCATTTCCACAAATGGAGGGGGAAGAAAAAGAACAGAATTGTGGAGGTGGGTGATCAGCCTGGATTTTTGGAGTTTAACTCCTGGAGGAGCTGGAAAGGGTTTGGGGGCTGAAAGAGTAGAGGGAGCTATATTGGAGGATATGTGGTTGAGAATAAAGTCCACCGAGCCCATAGGGAACATCAGTACTCCATTGAGCTATGGCAAAGGGTGTTGGGGTTGGTTCCTCCTTTTGATTTTTGAAGGATTTAGTTGGAATGACAGACGTCCAGTTTGTGGCTGGCAATTTTGGAACCGGTTCAAGAGAGGTCATCACTGATGGTAAGCCTTGGAAGTTCAAGAAACTCAATATCTTCAAGTGTCTGAGCGTATAAATAGTTTGGTGGGTTCATTTGGCAATTTGTCTGGAGCGAGAGTGTGGAACTGAGATTTCCCATAATTGAAGAACATGTTCCATTTTTCAGACCAACAGCTAATTCATCCCAGATCGACGGAGTGTGAGCAGCTGCCATCTTCCTTTCGGCGAGTACAAGACTAAGCACAATACATTGCGTGGGAGCTCTTCACTGGAAGTGGAGAGGGTTCATTTGATAGACTATGCTGACCACTTGTTTTACGATTTAAGGCCTTCATCGAGAGAGAAGCAGGAGCATGTCCATAGTTGAGTGACCGGTGATGGAATCCAATTCATGCTCAGAGATCAAACTGTTGGAAAGGAGGGAAGACAACATTCGCAGTGATGATGGATTCCATGACCTTGCTTATAATAAGGAAGTAAACCTCCTGCTTTGTAGTTGATTTGATTTATCTTTGCTTCCTTTTTTGTGAATGGGAAGGATGTTGGCTGTCTTTCAGGCAGACAAGAGGTGGCCATAGGTGAAGGACAGGGTGAAGAGATGAGAAGCAAGAGCAGCAAAGCAGAATTGGAGAAAATGGCCACCCACTGATGGCGTTTCGGCCCATCGTCGAAGCAGGGTTGAGGTCGAGGCTGGACAGGACTTTCACCCCCTTCTTGGGTGTGAAAGATGCTGAGTGAAGAAGGTAGTGGGTACAAGTGGGTAAGATGGAGACAGAACAGGTTTGGTTGGGAACACGAGATCTTGAGGCAAACCAAGATTGTGAACAAGGCAAAATAAATAGTTTACTTTTATTCAGATGGATAAGTATCTACCATGGACCTTACAGATTTAGTTTACTGATTTATTTATTTAGTTTCCTTTATTTATTTTGTTTATTTATTTATTTTACTTTAATAGTTTACTTTTATTCAGATGGATAAGTATGTTCCATTAACCTTACCTATTTAGTTTACTAATATATTTATTTAGTTTCCTTTATTTATTTTGTTTATTTATTTATTTTACTTTAATAGTTTACTTTTATTCAGATGGATAGGTATCTTCCATGCACCTTACCGACTTGGTTTACTAATTTATTTATTTAGTTTACTTTATTTAATTCGTTTATTTCTTTATTTTACTTTTATAGTTTACTTTTATTCAGATGGATAACTGTCTTCCATGGACCTTATCGATTTAGTTTACTACTTAATTTAGTTAGTTCATTTGATTTATTTCGTTAATTTATTTATTTTACTTTAATAGTTTACTTTTATTCAGATGGAGAAGTATCTTCCGTGAACCTTACAGATTTAGTTTACTAACTTATTTATTTAGTTTACTTTATTTATTTCGTTTATTTATTTAACTCTAATAGTTTGCTTTTATTCAGATGGATAGGGTAAGTATCTTCCATGAACCGTAACAATTTAATTTACTAATTTATTCATTTAGTTTACTTTATTTCGTTTATTTATTTTACTTTAATAGTTTACTTTTATTCAGATGGATAAGTATCTTCCATGAACCTTACAGATTTGGTTTACTAATTTATTTATTTAGTTTACGTTATTTATTTCGTTTATTTATTTATTTTACTTTAATAGTTTACTTTACTCAGATGGATAAATATGTTCTATTAACCATACCTATTTAGTTTACTAATACATTTATTTCGTTTACTTTATTTATTTCGTTTATTTATTTTACTTTAATAGTTTACTTTTATTCAGATGGATAAGTATCTTCCATGAACCTTACAGATTTAGTTTACTAATTTATTTATTTAGTTTACGTTATTTATTTCGTTTATTTATTTATTTTACTTTAATAGTTTACTTTACTCAGATGGATAAGTATGTTCTATTAACCGTACCTATTTAGTTTACTAATACATTTATTTCGTTTACTTTATTTATTTCGTTTATTTATTTTACTTTAATAGTTTACTTTTATTCAGATGGATAAGTATCTTCCATGAACTTTACAGATTTAGTTTACTGATATACTTATTTAGGTTACTAATTTTATTTCGTTTATTGATTTAGTTTACTTTAACAGTTTACTTTTATTCAGATGGTAACTAGCTTACATTAACTTTACAGGTTAAGCCACATTTGTCTTTACTGTCCATTTGCATCCGATGTAAGTGGAGTCGAGTGTACTTTGGGGGCAGACCTCATGTAAAACTGAGTGCGAAGGATAACACATGAGCTTGCATGATAAAATACTCAACACTGGGCTGCCTTATGCTGTATTTGTTCCCATGTCTATTCAAATATTATGAAAGGGCCATCCTGGTGCAGTCCAGGGTGGGTGCTGCATCCCGGAGTATGTGCTCTTCTGTACAAGTCAAAAAGATGGTTTTGACATGTACACTTAGTTTTTGGATATTAACGATTCCCAATATCTTCTGAAAAAGGTAGATCGGTCATTTCAGGATGAAAAGGATAGATTGCATTCGATAGAGTCTGGCACCCAGCCTCACGCCGCAAGCGCTCTGCCTACTCTTCGCTAAGGACACCGTGGTATCTATAACGTCCACCGACCAATGCCATCAGACGGGATGCCCGTTTAACATCCATCCAAGGGACGGCACACACATTGTGGAATCATCCTCCCTGGAAAACATCGTGATGACAGTATATACCTGAGTCGGGATGCGAACCCAGGCTAGTTAGCTTATAGACTTACCTGCGTACCTGCAGGCCATCCTGCCAGCCGTATTAGAACATGGCAGAGCAAAAAAATTCCACATTTGTTGTATTTTCATGTGTTTTCACCAAAAGCAAGTCGAGATATTGGAAGAGGAATGTTAGAGGGGAGACAGGGGGATGGGAAAGGGGGTGTCCTTGGGCAAACAAAATTTATCGCAAACAGTAAAAAGCAAACAGAGGATTTGAACAAAGGAGTTGGGTCGGTGGGTGGAAGGAAAACCGATAGGAAAAAGAATTCTTTAATCCAGCCCTGAGAACAAACTGCTGAGCTCTTTGTGGCATTTCGTTGGTAAACAGTGTTCTCTCTCTATCTGATGCCAGTTGGAATTAATCTGGTGAGATGTTTTCCATGATTAATCTCTATTTGATGTTCTTTGGGTTTTTGTTTAAATTGTAAATAAAACAAAATGTAACTAGTGATTGTTTATAACACGCCATGTAACAGATACATGGTGTATGCTGTTCTTTGTCACATCGTTGGGTATAACCTTGTATGTGATATAGTATTCTTATCATTTGAGAAAAAGTTTTTTTTGGTCTGAATATATTGAAACCACCTCCAGGATCCGTCTTTATCTCCGTCTTTATCCTTATCCTTACTCCTTACTCCGTCTTTATCCAGACTTTATCATCGGTCGTGCGAAGTCCTTCCTTGCCACACCTGAGCTCCTCACCACATACAAGGCTTTCATCCGCAGCTCAATGGAATACTGCTCTCCCCTCTGGGCTGGTGCTCCTGCCTCACACCTAGCTCGTCTTCACGCTGTTGAAACCAAAGCATTCAGAATCATTGGAATCTCCCGCGATGAAGCTAACTCCAAGGGCCTCTCACTCACTCACCGCAGGCAGGTTGGTGGTCTTTCCGTCTTCTACCGACTCCTCTCCGGCCTTGCCCCCCCAGCTCTCTCTGGGCTCTGTCCCGCAAATATTCCTACAGGTCGCACAAGATCTGCCTGCAACCCTCTTATGGTTAAACTGTCAAAATCAAGACTCTCTGCTCACCTTCACTCCTTCATTCCTCTTTTCTCCCGCCTCTGGAACAAACTCCCTCACTCTCTTCAATCCCACTCCACCCTCCAGGTCTTTAAAACAGCTGTTCACCACCATCTCTTATCTTCCCCAATCCAAAACCTTGATCTTTTCTACCCCCGCTAATTTCACCCCAATTCCACTTTTTTGAAATACCAACTTCTGTCCTGGAAGTCCTTGGTGTCCTTGTGTTTTATACTTCTCCCACCCCCCCCCCCCCCTTCCCATGCCTCCTCCCCCCAAGCCCTCTCCCTCCCACACATCTCCCTGCTCTTAAATGTTGTGTGCTCTCAAGTGTTTGTGTGCTTTTCCTTCTCTTGTCTTCCGCTCCCTCTTTTTATATATTTTGTTTGTCTGGTTGATTTGTTTGTGAAGTAAATGTCAGCTCTTTCACGAGCCTCGATTCAGTATACCAAAAAAAAAAAAAAAAAAAAAAAAGACCGGTGACGCACCTCAGGGCCAGTGTCGCACATTAGGGCCGGTGTCGCAGCTCAGGGCCATTGGCACACCTCAGTGCCGGTGGTGCACCTCAGGACTGGTGGTGCACCTCAGGACTGTCGGCGCACCTCAGGGCCAGTGGTGCACCTCAGGACTGGTGGTGCACCTCAGGACTGGTGGTGCACCTCAGGACTGGTGGCGCACCTCAGGACTGTCGGTGCACCTCAGCGCTGGTGGTGCACCTCAGGACTGGTGGCGCACCTCAGGACTGTCGGCGCACCTCAGGACTGTCGGCGCACCTCAGGGCCGGTGGCGCACCTCAGGGCCGGTGGTGCACATTAGGGGCGGTGGCGCACCTCAGGGCCGGCGTCGCACCTTAGGGCCGGTGTCGCAGCTCAGGGCCATTGGCGCACCTCAGCGCCGGTGGTGCACCTCAGGACTGTCGGCGCACCTCAGGGCCGGTGGCGCACCTCAGGGCCGGTGGCGCACCTCAGGGCCGGTGGCGCACCTCAGGGCCGGTGGCGCACCTCAGGGCCGGTGGCGCACCTCAGGGCCGTTGGCGCACATCAGGGCCGTTGGCGCACCTCAGGGCCGTTTGCGCACCTCCAAACTCCTTCAAAGGGTGGAATGTTTGGCCGTGTATGGCTTCTGTTAAATCTGAACTAGGTGCTGCCATTCCCCCACTGTAGGCGGCATATGTGAGGCATATCTTGTTGATTTGATAGGGAGAATTATAATGTGTAAATTAGTGCTATATATGGTTGCAGTAGCTCTGTTTTGAATAAAATTATCGATATTGTGTCAGGCAATTGGTTACATAAGCTAAGGTGAAGGTTATCCTGAAGGTCATATTGAAATCCCATTTGTGGTGTGGACAATGAACCTCAATGTGGATGTCCTTGTCAAGGGTCTTTATGCTGCAGACGTGTCCTTCAACCATTACCACCCTAACCCACGCTTCCTCTGCACACTCACCTCCTCCCCTAATATCCAGGCTTGTCAAATATATCATGTATAGTCTTAGGTGAAGATCATGGTGTGGTTTAAATGTTAAACTTGAGCACATCACACTAAAAATGCGCATTGGTTGGTTCTGGAAGTGCCTTCTGTTTCCTTTATATTTCCTCAGGTGATAAACATGAAACGCGTGAAGCAAGGGGCCTAGGATACCTTCCCAAGATCCCACTAGTTTTAAATAAATTTAGTATTCACATTCTATTTGGGTCTTGGCATGGATCTCTGAACACACTCTCTCTAAAACACCATCTAGTTCATGGTGTACTTACTGCTGGCACTCCCCCAAATGGCAACTTTCGTCCACATCTCATTCCTGCAAAGATTGTTTAGCGAAATTATTTAAGGATACAACATTCAACATAAGCTATTTAAATCCATTGGGAATAAAAACCTTTTTACTTTCCTCCAACAACACACACACTTATACATATACTGATGTACACACACACACCACACAAACACATGCACACATGTATACATACACACATGCACACATACACACACGTACACAATACACACCTGTACACACACATATATATATATATAGCATGCATACACACACACACACACACACACACACACACACACACACACACACACACACACACACACACACACACATACACATATACACACACACACACACACACACACGTATACACACCTATACACACATGTATACATACGCACACACACACACGTATGCACACCTATACACACATGTATACATACGCACACACCCACACACATGCAAACACATGTATGCACATGTATACATACACCCATGTACATACATATACACATATATATACAAACATACACACACACACACACACACACACACACACACACACACACACACACACACACACACACACACACACGTATACAACACACACACGCACACACACACATACATAAACACATGTATACAGACACACACAAACACATGCACACATGTATATATTACACACATGTAAACATACACACACATAAGCAATACACACACACACTTCGGCGAGCATGAAGAGGCACCCTTGGTGTGTGCACATTCCACATTCGGCGTGTTGTTGTTTTGCCAATGACAGAACACCTGATGTTTGATTGAAGGTGGCACATGGATGTGGAATTTATTGGTTCATTGTTTGCCATACGCCGTTTTTTTTTTACCCAAGTCATTCACGAACCGGCTGTCCATGTCTGAAGTTTTAAAATTTTAATACTCACGTTACATGTTTAATACTCACAATTATAACTGCTAACTGGAATACCCACACAGGTTATACCATCCTCTTCAACTAAGTATCAATCAAGCCCGGCTACGCTATGTTAGACTATCGGTCTTGTTTTAGTTGTCCTCATCTCATCACCGAAGGTGGACTGATGTTGCGTTTTCAAACCTGTTTGTCTGTCTGTGAGCAGGATATCTCAAAAAGTTATGGTCGAATCCAGACGAAACTTTGTGGGCACCTTGGGTGTGTGACAAGAACGAATTGATAATATTTTGGTGTCGATCTGGATCCGGACACTAGAACTATTTTGTCTTTTCAATTTTAATTGATTCATCACCATTGCGAGATAAGGCCAAAAACGACATGTACAGCAGCACGATATGGGCCTATCTGAAAAAGTTGTGGACGGATTATGACAAAACTTGGTGGACGAGTTTGTTAGATGACTAGCACAAGCTGATTCGTTTTTGGTGTGCGACAAGGAGGAATGGTCTGGATCCAGATCTGGCTTATCAGTGGGACAGAGAACATAACTGTTCAGCCTGGGGGAGGTGTGCCCTCTACCGAGTGCTGTTGCGCGGGGGACATGGTTTTGCAATCACTTCTGCGTGTCTGTCTGTGTGTCTTTCTGGGCTGTAACTCTTTTTTCTTAATTGACCTTTTGTTTACAAATTTTCAACAAAGCTTTGTTATGACAATATAGAGAAGGAAAATTAATAATTTGGTCAAAAGGTCAAAGGTCAATACCACATAAAATCGTCAGTTTTCATCCAATTGACTTAAAATTTTAAGAATTTGCTTGTTAGTTCACTCTATTTGGTTGACCAATCAAAAACTAGAAGCCGCTTGTTTTTTTTTTAATCAAAAGGTCAAAGGTCAAAGTTGCATAAAATGGTCAATTTCCATCTGATTGACTTGAAATTTGAGCAGGGTTTGCTTGTTGAGTCACTGAAGCCTTTTGCTTTCATGGTCAAAAGGTCAAGGTCGCCGAAATCGTCAATTTGTTTTTTTATTTTTTATCTGTTTTTGTAATGTTTAGCATATGAAAGAAGAAGTCTGAATACAAAGCGGACGAGGATGGGCTTTGCATTTTCTGATGCTTCTCATGCTGCAGCTGCTTCTCACTTTATTGATCTGATAATGAGATTCCAAAACCTTGGGCCTCGCAAGATCCTCAAAACGTATTTGAGCCCCAAAGTCTAATTTTACGACTTCTAAAGTTTGGGTTTCAACATGGGCCCAGTGACTTTGTGTTGAAATTAATGCTTAAGGATGTTCACTCGGAGAGTGGTTGGAGCTTGCTGTGGTTGAATGTTGCTCAATATAATATGTTGGAGATGATGTACTGTACTTTGAAGATGAATATACAGTATTATCGAAAAAAGCCCACTTGGAGTTTGCAAAAAAGCACCCAAAGGACTCTCAGACTGTGAGAAACAAGATTCTGTGGGCTTTCATGTGTCTTTCACTGAGGAGAGGCTTCCGTCTGGCCACTCTGCCATAAAGCCCAGATCGGTGGAGTGTTGCAGTGATGGTTGTCCTTCTGGAAGTTTCTCCCATCTCCACACAGGATCTCTGGAGCTCAGCCAGAGTGACCATCGGGTTCTTGGTCACCTCTCTTACCAAGGCCCTTCTCCCCCGATTGCTCAGTTTGGCCGGGCGGCCAGCTCTCTGAAGAGTCCTGGTTGTTCCAAACTTCTTCCATTTAAGAATTATGGAGGCCATTGTGCTCTTGGGAACCTTCAATGCAGCAGAATTTTTTTTGTAGGCTTCCCCAGATCTGTGTCTCGACACAATCCTGTCTCTGAGCTCTGCAGGCAGTTCCTTCGACCTCATGGCTTGGATTTTTGCTCTGATATGCATTGTCAGCTGTGAGACCTTATGGAGACAGGTGTGTGCCTTTCCAAATCATGTTTAATCAATTGAATTTACCACAGGTGGACTCCAATCAAGGTGTAGAAACATCTCAAAGATGATCAAGAGAAATGGGAGGCACCTAAGATAAATTTCAAGTGTCATAGCAAAGGGTATGAATACTTATGTTAATGTGATATTCCAGTTTTTTCTTTTTCATAAATTTGCAAAACTTTCTAAAATCCTGTTTTCTCTTTGTCATTATGGGGAATTGAGTGTAGATTGATGAGGGAAAAAAAGAATTTAAACGATTTCAGCATAAGGCTGCAATATAACAAAATGTGAAAAAGTGAAGGGGTCTGAATACTTTCTGAATGCACTGTATCAAGGAAAGACTTGGATCGACGGTTGATGGCCAGACTGTGGCTGACTATGGAGGTTACTTTCTCTATGACCAGCCCAGGAGAGGTCATGGCTGATGCCGAGGCCTAAACATTCAAGAGACTGAACCTTTTCCTTTGGCAAAAGACTGGACGATCTGCTAGGTGGAGTGCAGTGATTGCATGCCCCTTGGATCAAAATCTATACTTTCCTATCAGTTGACTTGGTTGGCAAAATATGGAAAAACTCTCCAACTGGTCAAGAATATTTCCTCGATAGGCTAACAGTAGTTGGTTTCAGTCATTTGTGAGTTGCTGTCACTGCACGAACTCCTTTGAAATGCCAATGCTGAGCAACAAAGTGCTGTCAGTGCAGAGCCCATCAAATGTCATGTTGGCGTGGGCGCAGCAAACAAAGGACTGAATGCACAGTGCTGCGACTGCTTCGAAACATGCATTATGGATCATGTTCAACACCGAATAACTTCACAATTACAAACAAGAAAGAGCAATCAGAGATTGCAGACCCTCGTCAGGACGTGTTTCGGTGGTGTATTTTGTGTGGTGTTTATTAGCTGCTGTGTTTGTTTGGTTTATTGACGACGGAGATTTATGTTCAATCCAATGTGGCTGCCGAACCACGTGATGTCATCAATTTAATTATTTCATCCAATTTTTGTGTAGATCATGCTCAATAAAATTCAAACTGATCAAGCGTTCTACTCATCTAATTATGATGTCATAATGAAAGCACCGATGACATCATCATGAATGTATGTTGTTCCCCATGAGGAGTACTTGACAATGAGCCATGTTTCGATTTTTTCCATGGAGCGGTTTCGGAGATATACAGGTGCAAAGTTTTTCGGTTTGTCCAAGTTGGCGCCTGTACCATGTGATGTATGACGACATAATTATCATTAAAAAATTATACAGGAGGAGATGCTCCTATGGTGAAAATTTATCTATTTGCAAATGGACCGACAGTTGCAGAGAAAAGCATACTCACGTTCTGTGTGGTCAAACAGACAGACAGACAGACAGACAAAACAAATAAAAAATGACTCGTAGAGCGGCATTTGGCAAAAGAGAACAAATTAGAATGGCACTCGGTAAAGCATCCTTTTGACCTCACAAATAATTTGTGGTTGAATTATGTGACCTGATATGCAAATTTTCTTCAAATTAAGTTAATCGGATGAAAATTGTCAATTTTAGAAATTTGGCCTGTGTTGATATTTTGGCCTATGTTGACCTCAAAATAGTTGGTGGTTGGTTTCAGTATGCTGATATCCAAATCCTATTCAGATTTCAAGTCAATCGGATGAAAATTGAGGATTTTAGAAATTCCGAGAAGAAAAGTGGTTGACAACTCATAGAGCGACACTATGTTGGCCTATATGGCCTATTTTGACCTTTGGACTATTTTGATCTTAAAAGTAGTTGGTGATTGAATTCAGTTAGCTGATGTGAAAATCCTATTCAAATTTAAAGTCAATCGGATGAAAATTGAGGATTTTAGAAATCTGGCCTATGTTGACTTTTTGGCCCATGTTGACCTCAAAATTGTTGGGGGTTGCATTCAATGACCAGATATGCAAATCGCCTTCAAAATTTAAGTTAATCGGATGAGAATTGACAATTATAGAAATTTCGCCTATGTTGACCTTTTGGCCTATGTTTACCTCAAAAATAGTTGGTGGTTGGTTTCAGCAAGCTGATATGCAAATCTTATTCAGATTTCAAGTCATTCAGATGAAAATTGAGGATTTTAGAAATTTGAAAAAAGTGGTTGACCTTTGGCTTATGTTGACCTTGTGACCTATGTTGATGTCAAAAATAGTTGGTGGTTGAATTAAGTTCGCTGATATGTTAATTCTATTGAACTTTCATGTCAATCAGATGAAAATTGAGGATTAAAAATTTTTGAATAGGTTGTTGACCTTTTGGCCGATGTTGATCTCCAAAATAGTTGGTGATTGAATTCAGTTCACTGATGTGAAAATCCTATTCAAATTTCAAGTCAATTGGATGAAAATTGAGGATATTAGGAATTTGAAAAAATGTGGTTGACCTTGGCCTATGTTGACCTTTTGATCTCAAAAATATATAGGATTTTGTCAGACCATGAACTCTACCATTTGGTGAAGTTTCCTGGAGATCGGTTTAAAATTGCGACTTTTAGGCAAGTATAAGTGAGCGGACAGACAAACAAACGAAAAATCACTAGTTGAGCGACACTTGGAAAAAGAGAACAAAGTAGAATTTTGATTGTTCTTTGAAGATTAAAATTGACGATCTAAATCATAACTTGGGTCAATCGGATTAAAATTGATTATTTTTCAGATGAACATTGATGATATTAGAAGTTTGACCTTGTGTTGGCCTTCGACCTTTTGACCTTGAGTTGACTTGTGCCCTTTTACCCTTAAATAGTTGTTCGTTGGTTTCCCAAATCAGTGATATACTATACAATTGCTATTTAAATTATCAAGTTAATAGGATGAAATTGATGATTTTTCAGGTGAAAATTGATGATTTAAGAAGATTGACCTTGAGTTGACCTTTGACCTCAAAAATAGCTGGTATTCCAATTTATTGACTCAATATACAAATGCTATTCAATTTTCAACTCACTCGGATGAAAAATGGCGATTTTAGACATTTGACCTCCAGATGACCTTTGACCTCAAAATCAATAGGCTTCTCAATTGTGACGACTTCTACAACTTAGTGAAGTTTCATGATGATCGGTTTGGAATTGTGACCTGTAGGCGAGTGACAAACAAACAGACTGAATAACAAACTCACGTGACCTATGACATCAATTTTGATCAATTTTGTTTTATTTTTCATTGCCAGACCATGTGACTGATCAAAAAAATAATTCATATTCAAGTTCTTATTGACGCGTAGGTGCCACAAAAATGTTTCGTGTCAATCGGAGTATTTTTTTTTTACCTCAAGGTAGCTGCCAAACCGCTTCACCAATGACATAATCTTATACAACTTTTTTGTATCATGGGTAGTCGATCATAACCTCACATGAATCAAATCGATAGCATTTGCGGTTTCAAAGACGATTTTGAAAGTTTTTGCTAAAGTCCAGCTGGTTACCATGGTGATTGCAAAATCAAAATTCGAAAAAAAGATGGCATTAATTCCCATTTCCTCCAACATTCCTGGAAAGTTTCAATTTGATCGGAGCAACAGTGCCATCACTGCAGCTTCCCCAAAATTCGGCATAAAAAATAATAATAAGTCCAATAACATTGGGAGACCCGGTCTCTTATAGACTTGGTCCCCTAACAACAATGATGCTGGGGCACGCTCGGCTCCAGGCAGTGCTCCGGGGTCGGCCCCAGGCTAGGCCCTGTAGATTAGGAGTGGCGTCTGGAATTCGACCAGGGATACAGGAACACAATTGCCTGAAACTCTTTCAAAAGTACCATGGGATCTTTCACAATCACAATTGAATGCTCAGCCACACTGTATAATTCGGACTGTCGGGTGCGGTTTGGGAGGTGGGCAGGGGGAGGTCCTGTAATACAATGGAGTTTGCTTTGTCCGGAGGATGTATCAGAAACCTGTCTATGCACAGAGATGTAAAGCCTTTAAGATCGCCTGTCATCCAGCTTGGAGCCTGTATCTATTGGATTAACCAAAATAATTGAGTTTTGGATTTTGTCTAGGACGAGTCTGTATTTAACTGAAGATGATGAACACCATCATGTAAATTGTGTGCTTTGAGTTCTGTGTTCACTCATTCAAACCACTGTATCTGGGTGAAGTTGCCATTGTATAACACAGCATTAGATGATCTCATGAAGGAAAGGAAATGTTTCATTATGAGCACAGTCCTTTCCCATTTGCTAAGTGTTGGTGGGTGTGAAACGGTGCCGCCATTATTTCAGCCCTTGATTGTCTCCCTTATTCTTTCTTTGTTCAAGTGCAGTGTTTTCAAAGGGGAACCCCACATCCTAATTTACTGCTGCTAAGTCTATGTTGGAGCGTTATGAATGCTGCGCTTCGAGTGCCTGTTTTGTGTGTGCCAGCTTGGAGGGCAAGGGCATGTCTGGGAGGAGGGACAAAGGAACAAAATCCCCAATGCACCCTCCTTACCCCAACCTCCCTCTTACTCAGATGATGAGGATAATGATCATTGCTATTTTACACTCAAGTACACCTTTCATAGAATCGATCTGATTATTAAGTAAAAGCTTGGTAGTTAAGGCTATTTGGCCCACCATGACCATGGTGTATCGACATCCTATCACTCACACTTTTTTTTTTTTTTTGTATACAACATCGAGGCTCGTTTAAGAGCTAACATTAATGACAAAAAAACAAACGGACACATAAGACAAAATAATGGGAGCGGGAGACAAGATGGGGAGAGAGAGGGAAGCACACAAGTACAACATTTGAGAACAGGGACATCAGGAGATCTGTGGGAGGGAGAACGCTTGGGGGGAGGAGGCGTGGGAAGGGGGTTTGGGGGTGGGAGAGGTAAAAACACATGGACACTGCTAGGACTTCCAGGAAAGAAGTTGGAATTTCAAAAAAGTGTATCTGGGGTGAATTAGCGGGGGTAGAAAAGATCAAGATTTTGGATGGGAGAAGATAAGAGATGGTGGTGAACAGCTGTTTTAAAGACCTGGAGGGAGGAGTGGGATTGAAGAGAGTGAGGGAGTTTGTTCCAGAGGCGGGACAAAAGAGAAATGAAGGAGTGAAGGTGAGCAGAGAGTCTTGATTTTGGCAGTTTAACCATAAGAGGGTTGCTGGCAGATCTTGTGCGACCTGTAGGAATATTTGAGGGACAGAGCACAGACAGAGCTGGGGGAGCAAGGCCGGAGAGGAGTCGGTCGAAGACAGAAAGACCACCTACCTGCCTGCAGTGAGTGAGTGAAACCAACTTTCAGAAAGATCACCAACTTACTAAAGGTAGTGCTAATTACACCTGAGTCCAAGCAGGAACATTGGATAGGTTACCATTGCACAACCTTCTGAAATGTGTCGTGGGATCGACTACATCTGTAAAGTAAATGCGGATGTGATGGAATGATTTGCTTTCCCATGAAAAGGACAGCATACTTCGAAATGCAGTGCCCCCTGCTGGCACAAGATCTTCAACGTTTAATTTTATCCAAATACATCGGGACTCAAAGCTAAGTAAGACAGTTCATTAGACCAGGTGTACATGATGTGCCATAAGCAGTAGACCAGGTGTGCACTGCCTGCCATACGTAGTGGACCAGGTATGTAGGCCTAGTTCCCAATGTAACAGGCATGCAGTATCTGCCTAGCATAGTAGAACAGGTGTGCAGTCTCCACCCAACATCGTAGAGCAGGTGTGCAGTACCTTTCGTATGTAGTAGACCATGTGTGCTGCAGTAATTACCATCGCCAGAGGAGAGGGTTTTGCATTTAAGTCTGTTTGTTATTCCGGCAAGTATGTTGGTTGGTTGGTTGGTTTGTCTGTCTGTCTGTCTGTT
Source organism: Myxine glutinosa (assembly GCF_964187855.1). NCBI lineage: Eukaryota > Metazoa > Chordata > Myxini > Myxiniformes > Myxinidae > Myxine > Myxine glutinosa. The sequence goes on from NC_136261.1 coordinate 37,586,960, forward strand.
TGTGTGCAGTACTACGTCTACATCATTGCACACAGCATCACCATACTTTACACACATATTCGCCTTGCCCTGGAATAGACTGTGCCAAATTTTTAAATCTCTAGGCCCAAGGTCAAGCTTAAGGTCACCCAAAACGTAAAAATTGTGGAAACTGTCATTGGTTACTAGGTAACGGATGCTCACGTGGTTACACATTGCAGTTACACATCGCCGTCACTGCGATGCAAAGGGAAAGACGCCTCAGAGCTGTCACATTCACAATCGCTATGTCATATGTACTCCCGATATGTGTTTCCTTCATTGTAAAAACTACCAAGTCAACAGTTAAAAGGATTTTGAGCTGATAGGTGTAACGGCCTAGGCAAGATCGATGGAGACAGTGATCTGTTAGCTTATACGCCGCCCAAATAGCTATGCTGGCTATGCTGCTGGTTATACACCGCCGGCAAGAGTACATATGTATAGATTTCAAGAGTATACATGTATAGATATAAATTTCCTGCCATTTTGATCCAAAATGGCCGATAAAAAAGTACATTCTGGCAAGTCCTCAGTCTTTGACCGATTTTTCATTTGTTACTTGCCGGAAAAGATTCCGGCAAGTATGTTGATTGGTTGGTTTGTCACTTGCCGGAAGAGATTCCGGCAAGTATGTTGATCTGTTCGTTTGTCTGTTTGTTTGCAGCACTACGTCGACACCGTTGCACGTAGAATCGCCAAACTGTGCACACGTATTTGTCTTGCCCTGGAATAGACTGTGCCCAATTGATGACGTCATCGGTCACGAGGTTCGGCCGCCATCTTGGAAAAACCGAAAAACTTTGCACCTCCATATCTCCAAAAGTGCTGAATAGAAAAAATTGAGACATGGCTCATTGTGAAGAACTCTCCATGGGGAATAAAATATGTTAATGATGACGTCATTGGTCACGTGGTTCGGCCGCCATCTTGGAAAAACCGAAAAACTTTACACCTCTATATCTCCGAAAGTCCTGAACAGAACAAATTGAGACATGGCTCATTGTAAAGAACTCCATGGGGAATAAAATACGTTAATGATGACGTCATCGGTCACGTGGTTCAACTGCCATATTTGTCCAAAATGGCCGATAAAAAGGTACATTCCGGCAAGTCCTCGGTCTCTGATTTTTCATCTGTTTGTCTGTCTGTGCGCAGTACTACGTCTACACCGTTGCACATAGAATCACCAAACTTTACACACATATTTGTCTTGCCCTGGAATAGACTATGCCCAATTTTTAACTCTCTCGGCCCAAGACCTCCATTATGACGTCATAATTCGATAATTCGACAAGTACAAAACTTCATCCAATCAAGATGCAATTTCTTGAGTGACATGACGGCATAAACTGGTGGAGAAGAAAAATAATGATGACGTCATCGGTCACGTGGTTCGGCCGCCATCTTGGAAAACCCGAAAAACTCTGCACCTCTATATCTCCGAAAGTGCTGAGTAGAAAAAATTGAGACATGGCTCATTGTAAAGAACTCTCCATGTGGAATAAAATATGTTTATGATGATGTCATTGGTGCCTCCATTATGACGTCATAATTCGACAAGTACAAAACTTCATTCGATCAAGATGCAATTTCTTGAGTGCCATGTCGGCATAAACCTGTGGAGAAAAAAAAAGAATGATGACGTCATCGGTCACGTGGTTCGGTCGCCATCTTGGAAAAACGGAAAAACTTTGCACCTCCATATCTCGGAAAGCACTGAATAGAAAAAATTGAGACATGGCTCATTGTAAAGAAATCTCCATGGGGAATAAAATATATTAACCAAAATCTAATCGGCTTGTTCTTGTCAACGAACCAACTCGTCCACCAAGTTTAGTCATAACTCGTCCATAACGTTTTTAAATATCATGTTATTTATTCGGTTTTCACTCGATCTCTCAATAGTGAAGAATCACTTAAAAATTAAATAATTATCGTATCCGAATCCATATTCATATCTTCACCAAAATTGAATCCATTTCTCCTTGTCACACATACAACCTGTCCACAAAGTTTCGTCCAAAGCCGTTCATAACTTTTTGAGATATCGTGCTCTGTATCGGTTTTGGCCCTATCTCCCAATGGTGAAGAATCGCTTAAGGTTAAGTCATTCTTGTATCCTTATCCATATCCAGATCTTCAGCAAAATCTAATCATTTCGTCCTTGTCACATACGCTACATCTCTGCCAAATTTCATCTGAATCCGTCCAGAACGTTTTGAGATATCTTGTCCACAGACAAACAAACAAACAGACAGGGGTGAAAACACAACCTCCATCTATCTTTGGTGGCGAAGGTACTGGTGATGTCATAGGTTCCTCCGTTATGATGTCATAATTCGACAAGTACAAAACTTCATCCAATTAAGATGAAATTTCTTGAGCGTCATTTATGGATAAATTGGTGGAGAATTTTTTTATGACGTCATTGATCACGTGGTTCGGCCGCCATATTTGTTTTAACGCAAAAGCCTTAAAACAACTAAAAACACGTCCTGGCGAGGGTCTGTGATCTCTGATTGCTCTTTATTGTTGGAACATGAGTTTGTGAGGAAGAAAGACAGGATTATAATAACAACCTATCAGTTTAGTATGATTTGAGATAAAGACCTTTCCTGGTTCCCTTTACCCTATAAGTCTCAATGAATGGTAGCTCCATGGGTAGAGGACATTTTGGCCCACCATTCATGTATTGCACTTGTATCCCATTGACTGCATATACAAATATAGTCGAGAATTTGCCGACCACTTGTATTTTCTGACTCGCTCGATGATTAAAATTGAGAAGTTTGATGCCGGTCTTGTTTGATCCATCACGTGGTCGCCACAGGTAATCAATCCCACACTGCAGGGAATGGCACGGGGCTTTGTGTGGTTTTCATTGTAAACCGGCACTCCCGTGTGCCTTTGGCTGCATACCTGTTCTCATGGAATGTTTTGTGTTTTGAGTGCCGCTGATGGAACTTGAAAGTCTGGAAACTTGAGGAAGACCCTCCCCAAGTATAACAGCAAATTTAACCGAAACGTTGTTGTAATTCATCCTCGCCGTGGAGTGACCGCAGGCCCGGTTATCCGGCATGGAGGTGTCATTGTCGCGTCCGATCTCGTTGAGGAATTGTTTATTTTTTGAAATCCCAACGGAGCGTGGTACAACATGCCCGCCCGTCAACGCCACTCAAAGTGCCCGACGTGCCCGACAAAGTGCCCGACTCAAAGTGCCACACGACGCGATTCCTGTTGTTCGGCCTGCTTTACATCCAGATGATGTTTCCTCGGTTTCCATCTCCTGAGTGGGGTCTTGATTGCTGTGACGAAGCCCCTCCAAGGCATGAAGTATTGTGTTCCCTTGGGTTTTTCTAGGAACACCATGTTATAGCTTATTTGACGCTTCCTGAGTTATTTCCCTGCCCAGGAATGGGAAGAGGCCATTTGGCCGATCCATCCTGCATATCCCAGTAACCCAATGTGGACTGGATGCTCAATTAAAAGTCTGTTCAAATGAACCCAAATAAACCTTCCATCCAAGTGGTTGCAAATGGGCGACCAGCTCTGGTTCTTTGAAGATTATTTTCCCCCAAACACCAATATCACCGTTGGTTCTGCAGAGGAACACCATTTCCACAGTCGCATCCTTATTCATGAGGAACTGTTAGGAGGAATTCACGAGGAAGTACCTCTTCTACCCCCGTTATTTCACCCCAGATCCACTTTTTTTTTGAAATCCCGACTTCTTTCTTTCCTGGAGGTTCTAGCAGTGTCTATGTGTTTTATACTTCTCTCCCCCCTCCCCCCATTCCCATGCCCGTCCCCCCAAGCCCTCTCCCTACCACAGATCTCCCGATGTCCCTGTTCTCTGCTGTTGTGCTTGTGTGCTCCCCTCTCTCTCCCCATCTTGTCTCCCGCTCCCTTTATTGTATGTTTTGTGGGTCCGTTTGTTTGTTTTTATGAATGATTGTAGCTCTTTCATGAGCCTCGATCTTGTATACAAAAAAATAAATAAATAAACGAACTCCGAGCACGTTTCCTCAGATCTCGGCTTTAGCTTGAGGTGGTATATTGCTTTCCCAGAGAGATATTTTTGCGGAAGGTGAGGATTACGATGTTTGAAGTTGAAAACCAGGAGCCCGGGACTCCGAAGCCACGCGGCGTGATGTTTAACGGCCCTTTTCCTGAGGTTGAGTTTCCTCGCATCATCTTGCATTAACTTTCATCCAAATGTACCATCGAGACTGCGAAACAAATTGGTATTCACACGGTGTGAACTTGCTCCATGTGGTTCCTGGCAAACAGCTGGAGGTCCTGCAGGGACTAGCCTAGGCGGCACGGAGCTGGTGCTGTGACTCCAAAACTTAAACCATGCAGAACGTTCCGACTGTGTGAGGGCCCCCCTGAAGCTGTGTTTGGATCTGTCAAGACGAATGTTCATGTCGTTGGGCAAAATGGACTCTCCGTTTATAAGCCGACACTTTCTGGCACCGCATCGGATGAGGTGGTGGACAGCAGGACGGCGGACGGATGCCAAGATGGCACGGAGAATGACTGTGTGCAGTCATTTAGACACACGGGGAGAGGAACGAAACAAAAGCGAGATTGAAACCATTGAGGCCTGTTTTTCTCGCTCGGCGGTCTTTCTGCTCCTTGTTGTTTTCCCACAGCAATTTGGCCACGGTGTGGCTGAAGAGCCGCTGCGATTCGAGGCGCCATTTTCTGTGACCATCAGGCAGAACGAAGGGACGACAAAGGCCCTCTTGCAGCCGCCTGTCAGTGGTGAACCCAATCCCAGCAAGGTGGCTGGAGACGAACTGTCGTGGGAGGGAGCAAGACGGAAGTTTGAAGCAGGGTTGTATCGGAGCTGGGCTGCAAAAAGTAGTCGTACCACTTGGAAGATGGGTCCACATCTCCTGTAGTTGTGAAGAATGTGTTCAGTGCATTAAATGTCTTGGCCTTAATACCCATGGTATCATCATACTAAAATACGCCATTTTGTGTCTGTCTGTCTGTCTGATGAATTTTTGATGCCAATACATTCCGTCCTTACTTATCCAATCTCAACCAAACTTGACAGGATGACTAAGGGTTACATAATGAAGGTTGTAGCACATTCACTTGCTCCCCTCCCCAAGGGGGCTTTCTCCCCCGAGCGGGTTTTCCCCGCCATTGCAATCAATGGGGTTGCATGTTGAGGTGTATAGCCATATTAAGTTAGCTTTATCGTGGCTTTTTTTCCAAATAAGAAGATTTATAGTGGCGTTTTTCCAAAGACGCTTTGAATAACAAAATTAATGATAATCACATATTATTAATGTTATTACAAAACAATGTTAATACTAATAATGTCCCACTTCCCCAAGGCGTTGTTCCTGCAGTGATAACGTATAAATAGCGTATCGTTATAATGGCGTTTACTTGGGAGCAACGGCTTCTACAGGAAGTAAAAATATTATAAACCACAAACACGTATGATTTGCTTTTTAAACAGCCGCTGCTGCTCTTTATAACACTAAATGAAGAAATTTGGAAGAACCCCAAAATCCATGAAGTAAGGTTTACTTACAGAACTGTGCGAAGATCTACTGTACTCTATATAACCCACAAATGTTAGGAGGGTAACATGGCCCTTTCTACCACTACCGTGGCATTTTTCGTAGAGAACTTTTGAAACTCGCTCCCGCTGTTTAATACGAAACAAAGGGAGGAAGACCGGGGTGTGCTCATTTACCAAGCAGCTAGCTAGCACTTGCCAAGCCAGCCGGTCCTTAACGGTTTTGAATTGAATGCTTAAACCACTTGGCGATCTCTTCACAAGAAACTTGGGAAATGAACACACACCCAATGTTCTTGAGACCCGACCATAGATCTACTGTAATGTATATACCCCAAAGAGGAACGGACCCTTTCTGCAGCTCCCGGAGTGTGCGGGTGTACTAGTATATCAAATGACATATTAACGCTATGTTGCCAACTTTGTACCAACACACCATTTTATAATGAGTACTATCGTCGGGCTATGTTGTACATCTCGACTGCACAACTGGTGTACTATCACCTGATCCTTTGTCTTTCGAATCCACGATGAAAAGTGTGATTCCCGGTGTCCTCAATATTGCCATTTTACGTGAAAACATCACAACGTTTCCATCAATCTATGGAGCATGTCCTGAGCGTCCTCTGATACCCTCTCCCTTGCGTGTGCAGAACCCAAGACCGAAGGAGAAACGTGCACCTGTGGCCACGGCGGGTTAGCCTGCTCCCATCCTAGCCCCTGCCATTGCATTCCTGCTCAATGGCGGTGCGATGGGGAAACTGACTGCGGTGACCACAGTGATGAGGATGGCTGCAGTGAGTAGCACACAAGCTATTCCATCCTTCGTTTGCTTCAGAGGTAGGAGGAGCCGTGGGTGACGTGAAGACGCGAACTCGAAATGGTCGTTCTCTTTCTTTCCTGCAGTGCTGCCGACATGCTCGCAGTTTCAGTTTCACTGCAACAACGGGAACTGTGTGCGGAGAGCATGGGTCTGTGACGGAGACAACGACTGTGGGGATGACTCCGATGAACAAGATTGTCGTAAGTCGGTCATTTCACCATAAGCGAAACCATCACACGTTGAGATGTCTCTACATGAGGCCCCCCTTTAATGATCCGATTCCGAAGAACATCTCACATGTTTTCCCTTTCATTCTACAATTATTGTTGTATTAAGTGGATTCAATTACTGCTTAACTTTTATGACCATAGTGTAAACTTATTCGCATTGTAAAGTGTGGTCCAAAGGTCAAGAGCTACATAGGATGTGGGTGCTTGGATTCCAATAATTATTATACCTTATATATATATTTTAGATATTTTATTAAGTTTAATAAAAAATAATCACCCCTTCCCTTTTTCCAGATAATTGATGGCAACTAAATTAACAAAAGATGAGAGAGTACAGCTTGTCTGTTTTAAAATAATGAGTTTCCAAACAAATGGATTGGACAGTGAGGTCCTGTTCAATGGCCCCCGAGGTCACCAGACCTTGTGCGTCTTTATTAGCTCCACCACCAAAGGTGTGCGCAGGTTAGGCTTGCACCCTTGTCTGTCGGTCTCTTTGTCTGTGATCAGGATATCTCAAAACGTTGTGGATGGATTCGGACAAAATTTGGTGGAGATGTTGGGTGTGTGATAAGGAAGAATTGATTTGATTTTGGTTCAGGTCCAGATGCAGATCCAGCCTATCTGTGGGATGCAAAAGGTAAACTGTTCAGCCTGGCGGAGGTATGCACTCTACCGAGTGTCGTTCCAGTTTCTTTCTGTGTGAGTCATCTTAAGTCAGTAAATTATTTATTTGAAATGTTACAGAATAAATGTAATAGGTTTCACCTTAATGTAATCAGTGGTTTGACTTACTAATCTACCCCACTTATCTATGGAGTTTTAAGGTGCAACTCACTTGGTCAACCAACAAGGCAAAAATGAAGACAAAGGATCTTTCCAAACATAAAGTGGTGGAGAAGCACCGTTCAGGAGAGGGTTATAAGAAGATTTCATCGTCATTCATTATCCCTTTGATTATGGTGAAATCCATCATTAAGAAGTGGAAGACGTATCATACCACCCAGACTCTGGCCATATCAGGTCGCCCATCCAAACTCTGCAGCTGGGCAAGCAAGAAACTGGTTCAGGATGTCACTGTAAATCCAACAATGACTTTCAAAGATCTGCAAGGCTCGATGCCCAAGATGGGGGTCAGTGTTCATCAATCAACAATATCTCGTTCCCTTCACAAAGCTGGTCTCTCTGGACAGGTGGCAAGAATGAAGCCGTTACTGAAAAATACACATTTAAAAGCTTGTATGGAGTTTGCGAAAAAGCATCTTAATGATACTGCAGGCATGTGGAGAATAGTTTTGTGGTCGGATAAGACAAAAATATAACTCTTTCGTCGAAATTCAAAGTGTTCGAATTCGAGCGCAGCGAGCTGATCCACGCTAGTTCATCTAAATGTTGCATTATTCCTAGGGGGTGAATACTTTTGCAGGCCACTTCATGTACTGCATGTACTGTATGTACACATATTGTTATGGATCTCAGAGACGGCACTCCCCTTAGCAAGGGGGGGTTAATCCCCTTGGCCTGTTAAGCTGGCCGTCTCTTGTCCTGGTACTTATAACGCTCTTTTGCGGGGTGAAATTGGTCAGGGTTATTGGTCAAGGTGTTCTCCCGAATACCTTTACCAATCCCTCCACAAAACAGGGAGACAAGTACCGCTCGAACCACTGACAAGATGGTATTTGCCGAGCGGTTTAGCAATCCGCGATTCGAGCCGTTAACAAAGGAATAAACCCGACTATTGCGGTTCGCCGAATCGTGCCACAGGTACTCAATCGAAACAAGGGACTAAAGCGATCAGGGGAAAGAAGAAACCAAAGTAAGGAATACCAGACATTTATTTATTATGTACAAAACCAAAGAACCAAAGAAGAAACGAAAGTAATATACAGAAGAAGAAGAAGACACAGGGCAGCCTTAAGCAGTCTTATATTATTCCCCAGGACAACAAACAGGACAGACAAACAGACTTGCACGAAAGGGGAATATCAGGCAGGAATGACTGGAAGAAGGGATGAGAAGGCCCAGGCAGACGGTAGGCATCGAGGTCTGGCTCCAGGAGTCGACTCGCGTCGTGGCGGGAAAACCCTGGCAGGCAGCGAGCGCGTATCGTTCACCACGAGCGGACGTTGCATATAGCGATGGGACTGGGATGCTCCGTCCATAACAAATGGCTCGTGTCAACGCTCCCTCCCTTGAACAAGATGCCAGTTCGTCGCGCACTCCAGGTCCTTCCCCTCTCGTCGGTACCTTCTCACGCGTCTCTCTCTCGCAACTCCTGAACCCTCTCACTCAACTCGTACCTTCTCACCCGACTCTCTCTCTCAACTGGTACCTTCTCACCCGACCCTCTCTAGCAACTCTTGAACCCTCTCACTCAACTGGCCAAGCAGTCCCTCGTAGCTGCTTTTATTGCTCGTGTTGGAATCAATGCGCGCTCCATAGAGCCACGCCCGCGATGGTCTTTCGTCAGCCCTTGTTGGCTGGTGGGGGCTCGCTGGCCCCGCCTCTGGTGGTGCGTCGGCGTGCCACGCCCGTGATCTGGCGGCTCTGCCCCCTTCTTCCTCGGCTTGACCGCATGGCTAATGGCGGCTGGGGCGAGCGCTGAGGCGGCTGCGGCTGGCAGAGGCGCGTACCACAATTGGTTGGAGAGGGACTTCGCAAAATGAACGGAATAGGGCCTATCTTATTTGATTAATGCAACGCAGATTCAACTACTGGGAACAGATCCTTAACTGAAACACATAATAATGAAATAACTACGGAGAGGTCCTATGGTTCGCTACGTGTTGTACATGGATTAACTAGGGTGCGATCTTTAACAAACCAATTGATGGGGATATTTACAGGGGAACATTTATAAGGGAAACATTTACTAAAATTTACTCGTGAAGGTTCTAAAAACCGTAACACAGCACCCGTTTTTCCTCCAGGGACGTCCCAGCCCGAAATAACTTTACTTAATGTGACACTCAGGTGTATTAGCCCTCTACTATTAACCTTACCCTTGAGTGTGACAGTTTTAAAACAACTACGTATGTCCCGCCTGCCACGTTGCATCCTACCTAACAGACTCACGCCCACAGAATAACCGAATTGCGGAATGGTCTTCAAACTATACATAAAGCCGGTGGGGAGCATTATTTACAAGACACAAATTTGTATTTACACTGCAAACCCAGGACCTGTCATTTTGGGAGACAAAAATATTGTTACAGACGCGGTGTTAGATGTTAGTTTACCGAGCGGTTTGGTATTACCGCGTCCGCACAGTTACTCCCCGATTAGAACCCTATCCCGCCCGATTCCACTCGACGTTGACTAAGTCGCGCTATGCTAAATCAATGAAGGAAAGGACACAACGGCTGGGATTAATGCAACGACACAAGGGGTACAGTTCTCAAGACCTCCGGAGGAGGATATAATATTGGTGATGCAGAAACGGGTAGATTACACGGTAAGAGGTAAAGCACAGAAAAGATGGGCACTTAGACACAGTCTTATCTTATCCCCGACAGACCACAGACAAACGGGACAAGACTGACTTACACAGGGATTGATGGCAAGGAAGGGCAGGCAGTCGATCGCACAAGGTGCACCTTGGCTCAGGGGCAGAGTCAACACGGTCCGGTCCAGAGATGCGGGGAGGTATATTTCAGCGCTTGGAGGTGGCGTCTTCTCTCTCCGTGGTGTGGGCGCATCTGACGTCACCTCCCTCTTCCTGCGCATGTCCAGCGGGGAGTGACACGCCCTCGGCTCGTTAGCTCCGCCCCAGATGGAATCGGTCCGCCGCTCCCATTGGGTGCGGGGGGGTTACCGGGCTCCGCCCTTGACGAGGAGCTGACAGCGAGCCCCTGCGTGGTAACCCCGTCGGAGCACATGTTCAATGGCGGCTAACCAAGCCGGAGTGAGGACGCACACTCCCCGCGCCGCCGCCGCTGTTGTTGTAGTTGTTGTTGTTCCATGAGGAAGAGCTGCGGGGAGGTATTGGGAGGTCCTAAACTTTCTAACGGTGCCATACAATCACATTCTGGTGCAACGAAGAGTCAGAATTAATGGAAACGAGTCCTTAACTGACATAGACTAAGAATAACTAGCAAGATGTCCTATAGTTGTCTACGTGAGATGCGGTGAACCTGGGTGCGACATTTAATGGGGGAAATAGGGGAAGGTCGGGCTACAGAGTGTTGTTTACAGAAAATGGGACTAGGGAATGGGGGATTGGGGATAGTTGGGAAGTATTGGGGAAATAGGGGAATATTTACAAGCGGATATGGATGGAGGCCAAATCCCATATCCGCAACAATATGTTTTTGAAAAAGAGGAAGAGCATGCACTGCACTGCACCGATACACCATACTCAAGTGCCCGGGGATGCACAATTGATATTGCAGTGCACCCCCAAGCACAAGAGCATCCAAGCCACCAAAGCACCAATCAGCACCAATAAGCACCATGAAAAACACCAAAGCACCATCCAGTGCTCATTTCCCACATTAAAAAAAAACAAAAAAACTGTTGACCTTTCTTGTTTCTACTTCTGCTCTGCTGGCCGATGTTTCTTGATGATGTTTCGTTCTTGATCTTGTGGCTTGCTGCCTATTTGAAAATAATAAAAAGGCACACACACAACGCGTCCATTTTTATTTCGGGCCAACAGGGGCCAACTATGGGTGGTCCACCTGTATGGCAAAAGGCACCACCTCACCGTGGTCCGCAAGCAAAGAACTCTCTCTGGCCATCATGGCCGGTCCCAGCAGAGGGGCCAGGCCCCAACACGTGGGGTCCATCAGTGTGTGGTGCTTAGCCACAGAAGCGTGTGGTCCATATGGTGGTGCGAGGACGCAAGTCATGCGGTCCATAAGGTGGTGTATCGATCCAGGCAGGCTGTGCAGCGGTGGCTCGGGCACACAAGTGCGGCTACCTGCGCACTCCCCCCCCCCCCCCCGGACCCAAAAGAAACAAGCCCTGAGTGGGGAAGGAAGGAACATAGCAAGCATCAGAGCAAGATCACAAGGGTACACATCCAAACAAGGTAATGCAGAGGTGAGGTGCGCATGGGAGCGAGCCGAGAAAGCTCGTCCCTACCTTTCGTCACCCCCTCACCCCCCTGTCACCTACCCTACCCTTGCCCTTACCCCGTATTTACAAGACTCTACACATTTACAAATTCCGTCTCTACTGTCTCGTCTTCCCCATATCTCCCCTAATACCAAATTCATCAACAATCCCAATTTCTAACCAAATTTGCCATCAATCAATTCATCATCAATCCCTCCTAAGGAGGAAGAGATGGAACAACAAGCACAATGTCAACTCCATGTCATGATGCGTCTCACATCCCCAAAACATTTGCAACAAAAAACATGGTGTGGAGTCATATCATCACCTCAGGTGAGTGGCTGCAGATGGTGCAAAGGGATTTCCATCCTAACTATCCTCTAAATGACTTTAACACTTTTACTCTACCTGGGGTCGTTCCCTGCCAAACCATTGGCCATCTTACACTATGTGGTTCTAAGAACCGAACTCCCATTGACCAAACTGTGGTGCTCACCAATTTGGGGTCTCACTTCCCAGATTCAACTCCCTGTGCCTTCGCACAATTTCCGGGCTGGGTCGTGTGGCTCACCAGCAGGTCTACTCACCTGCACACCTCCGCCACTGCAGTTGCCTCCGAGCTTACCTGCTCCTTACCCTAACCTATCTACCTGGGGAAGGCCCTCTGGCGCTCTCACCCCACTATCGCCCTCTCTGGTGTCGGGCTACCCGGGCCCGTCCTCCGGATCCTCGAGCCCCATTGAACAACTCTACTGGCTCCCAGAGCCCACCTGCGGCCTCACCTGGCCGACATCCTCACAGTGGCGGAGTGCCCATTTAACCATACACACACTAACAGGCTACACGCCCAGCCATTTCCACTTCACTAATGCACCCATCCAAACACCATTCTACCACATGCACCACAGATGCCAATATCCAACCACAATTTACCTACTCCCTCTACCTACTTTTAAACTACCCTCCCCGGGTATTCGTGAAGGGGGTCCATCTTCCCCATCCACTCCTTTCGCACCAACCACTCCATTCCACATATTCCACACTACTCACTCCACACCATCCATTCCATACTCCATACCATCTATTTCATTCAACCATTCTCCATACACTCAATGCTCCATGCTCCATTCACTCCAGACCATCTATTCCATACTAGCTATTCCACACAACCATTCTCCATTCACCTGTGCTTCACCTGCACTTGCTCACTCACCTGGTGTCACTTGTACACCTGGTGGCACGTGCACCCGTCTCTCCTCCAGGCTCGTTCACTCAATACAACTCACACTCGCACTTTTCACAATACGCTGCTCAATCACCTCCTTCACACACACTGCATCGTCTAAGCTGACTACCCCCTTCTGAAACTCGTGCTTCCCAGTCGCCCCTTATACTATTGCGCTCCCACGTTGTTATCATCCATCTAATCTATTCTACATCCCCACTACAGGTACATGTCGCTACTTAACTCTACAGTTACCTATGGTCAGCTATTTCCCTATACAATTATCCAAACCCTCCCTGGCTTGGTTTGCACCGCCATAACCCCATAATCTATAGCTCATGTGCCCGGGTGGATGTGAGGGATGGTGGATTTGCCATCCCTCAACATCGGGCATCTCCCACTATCAATTTTGCCCATCCAATTTTTTGCCAATCAAACTTGCCAATCAAATTGCCCATCAAATTTGCCAATCCAATTTGCCAATCATATTCCCTATCCCTATTCGTCCATTATTCTGAGCCTCGGTGCGTCATTACATCATTAAAACTCGGCTTCGCAAAGCCACGCAATGAATTCGGGTGGTTTGGTCGCCTGCAGGTTGGGTCCGTCCGGCACTCGGTTCAGGGGAGGAGGTTTACTTGGGCCGAGATTCCAAGGTCCACCTCGGTGCGGAGCCTTTCGGTCTCCTGCCCGATGGCCCAATCTTGCCCGGCCGGAACGCCGCGACCACAAGGGGGCGCCGTGCCGACCCTTCCTACCTTCCCTCGAACCGGGCCGCCCGCTCTGCTTAGCAAAGCGCGGACGCGACCGTGCAGGGTGGGTCCCGGCGTGGATCGTGCACGACGCTCCGAACAGGAGCGACGCTGCACTGATCGGGTGGTTTGGTTTGGCTCCTGCAATACACACAGCCCGGCATGGACCGAGAGCTCGCGTCGGCTAAACGTCGGTCTAACCGCTATCCCATTTAACGTCGATGCTCTCTGTACATGCTCACACCACTCGTTCCGTTCGTTGCTCATACATCCCATACTCTCCGTCAATTCCACCACCGCACTCTCTGTTACACACCACCCGCTGTCCGCACACTCCATAACACACCTTGGCACACACTCGTCGTTCGCACACTTCTCGCGTGCACTCTCCCCCGTTACGTACTCCGTAACACTCACCACGGGTGTGCACTCCTGCACATACCCACTCACGCGCTCCGATGTGCCCTCCCGCACACGCGCCACAACCAACCTAGGTGTGCGTTCTCACACACTCTCTCCATCCATCCCAAGTGTGCATCCTCGCACCCGCTCCTCATCCATCTCTTTCCGTGTCACACTCACCACACATACACTCCGACGTGCATTCTCGCTCACACTCGGTTTCACCCCCATACTCGGTCGTGCATTCTCCCTCGCACCCGGTATCACACTCGCGCTCCATCGCCATTCGTACACGCGCGCCGTTCACCTTCACACACCTTTTCCTCGCACGCACGCCATTGCCATTCACACAGCGCACCACGGACCATTTACGAGCGCCCGGGTTATGCTGGAATCCCAAGCGCACGAAAATTCTTTTCGCGACAAACACCTTACCGAAAAATCTCTTCGCCCCATATACTACCGGGCTCACCTTGGGGATTCTTCTTCCTCGTTCCTCCAACACCTGCAAATCTTTACAAGGATTATGCAGCACGACATCATGATGCGAGCACGGACTTTGCATATTTTCCATCTTTTCCTCCCGCAGTTGCTCTACCAAGTCCGTCTCTCCAATCCCAATTTCCACTTTTGGTTCGGTCATTTGAATTACTTTTTTCTTTCCCTCGACGACCGCTGGTCCGAATAAAATTTCCTTTTCTACCTCGGCGGTCACCGGCTTCCCCATACCCCGGGTCGTGATTTCTATCCTGGTCATTTTAACCGCGCTCTGCTCCGCCTTGCTCAACCCGCGCTCCTCGACTCGCGTTACCTCGTCGCGTACCCGTGTGCCTTTCCCGCTCAATATGCGATCCATGCTCTCCCCACATCTTTGCATGCTTTCACACATTCTGTCCCCAAATTTACCTATTCGCTCCAATTTGCTGTCTAACCCCTCAAATGTGTTGTCTAACCCCTCAAATGTATTGTCTAACCCCTCCAATTTGCTTCCTAGGTCGTTTCTCAATTCCCCGATTTGGCTTCCCAATTGCTCACTGGTACCCCTTGCTTCATCCCTCATTGCTCCAATTTGGCCTCCCATTGCTCCAATTTGGCCTCCCAATCGCTCAATTTGGCTTCCCATACTCATTTGTAGGGCTGCCTGCAGCTGCGCAAAGAGGTCCTGCATATTCATGCCTCCCAATTGCGCAGCGAGCGCAGCCCCTGCCGCATTGTGCGAGGCGCCATTTTGTGCCCCTCTAACCTCGTGCGAGGCGCCGCCATCTTATGCGCCTGCAACCCCGGCTACCGCATTGCTCTCCTCCTCCAATTCCTCCCTGGGGTCCTGGATTGCCTCTAACTCCTCCTCTATCTCCCCCACCGGCATCCGACCGCCTTGATCATCCATGGCACGACTTTAATTTAGGATATTAAATAATAAATTTCGGCCGCTCGTAATTTTGACCAATTTTTTTCGATGGATTAAAATTTGGTTCGGGCTTCAAATCCCACTCCCTGACACCAATTGTTACGGCCAATAGCACAATTGGTGTCCAAAATTTGGTCTAAATAAATTTGGTCCCAGATTCCAACTCCTGACGACCAATTGTTACGGATCTCAGAGACGGCACTCCCCTTAGCAAGGGGGGGGGGGGGGGGGTTAATCCCTTTGGCCTGTTAAGCTGGCCGTCTCTGGTCTTGGTACTTATAACGCTCTTTTGCGGGGTGAAATTGGTCAGGGTTATTGGTCAAGGTGTTCTCCCGAATACCTTTACCAATCCCTCCGCAGAACAAGGAGACAAGTACCGCTCGAACCACGGACAAGATGGTATTTGTCGAGCGGTTTAGCAATCCGCGATTCGAGCTGTTAACATAGGACTAAACCCGACTATTGCGGTTGGCCGAATCGTGCCACAGGTACTCAATCGAAAGAAGGGACTAAAGCGATCGGGGGAAAGAAGAAACCAAAGTAAGGAATACCAGACATTTATTAATTATGTACAAAACCAAAGAACCAAAGAAGAAACGAAAGTAATATACAGAAGAAAAAGAAGACACAGGGCAGCCTTAAGCAGTCTTATATTATTCCCCAGGACAACAAGCAGGACAGACAAACAGACCTCCACGAAAGGGGAGTAGCAGGCAGGAATGACTGGAAGAAGGGATGAGAAGGCCCAGGCAGACGGTAGGCGTCGAGGTCCGGCTCCAGGAGTCGACTCGCGTCGTGGCGGGAAAACCCTGGCAGGCAGCGAGCGCGTATCGTTCACCGCGAGCAGACGTTGCATATAGCGATGGGACTGGGATGCTCCGTCTATAACAAATGGCTCGTGTCAACGCTCCCTCCCTTGAACAAGATGCCAGTTCTTCGCGCACTCCAGGTCCTTTCTCACGCGTCTCTCTCTCGCAACTCTTGAACCCTCTCACTCAACTCGCACCTTCTCACCCGACCCTTTCTCGCAACTCTTGAACCCTCTCACTCAACTGGTCAAGCAGTCCCTCATAGCCACTTTTATTGCTCGTGTTGGAATCAATGTGCGCTCCATAGAGCCACGCCCGCGATGGTCTTTCGTCAGCCCTGGGTGGCTGGTGGGGGCTCGCTGGCCCCGCCTCGGGTGGTGCGTCGGCATGCCATGCCCGCGATCTGGCGGCTCCGCCCCCTTCTTCCTCGGCTTGACCGCATGGCTAATGGCGGCTGGGGCGAGCGCTGAGGCGGTTGTGGCTGGCAGAGGCGCGTACCACAATTGGTTGGAGAGGGACTTCGCAAAATGAACGGAATAGGGCCTATCTTGTTTGATTAATGCAACGCAGATTCAACTACTGGGAACAGATCCTTAACTGAAACACATAATAATGAAATAACTACGGAGAGGTCCTATGGTTCGCTACGTGTTGTACATGGACTAACTAGGGTGAAATCTTTAACAAACCAATTGATGGGGATATTTACAGGGGAACATTTATAAGGGAAACATTTTCTAAAATTTACAAGTGAAGGTTCTAAAAACCATAACAATATATATATATTGTACATATATATATATATATATATATATATATATATATATATTGTTACAGGTCGCGGACAGATGTTATAGACCGAGCGGTGGTGTAAGACCGCGACCTAACAAACTTACCCGATTCCACCCGAACTTTGGCCGTATCGCACCGTAGCTGCCCAATGAGGGGAAAAGACAAAAACGACGAATGCAAAGAGGAAAACGAAGGCAAAGAAAGGTTTGGAAATACTACTGAATTTATTGACTATTTACACACAAGCAAAAAGAAAGCAGTCACGTTTATTTACAGGCACATGAGACGCAGGTGACACAGTGAAAATGATTAGCTTACCTACAGACTTAATGTATTCCCAGGACAGAACAAACAAAAGACACTGACTCACGCGGGGAATTGCAGGAATGGCAGGAGGTGGATGGCTGGAGGTGAACGCTTGGTGGAGCCAACGTGGAGCTTGGCGGAGCTTGGTGGAGCTGAACGCTTGGTGGAGCCAACGCGGAGCTTGGTGGAGCTGAACGCTTGGTGGAGCCAACACGGAGCTTGGTGGAGCTGAACGCTTGGTGGAGCCAACGCGGAGCTTGGTGGAGCTGAACGCTTGGTGGAGCCAACGCGGAGCTTGGGGGATTGATGTGACGGGTTCTCTCTCCTTCCTTAGTCCCACCCGGTCCAACAACTTCCTCTCTTGCTTAGTCCCACCCAGTTCAACAACTTCCTCTCTTGCTTCAGGACTCTTTCTCTCTCTTTCTTGGTCCCTCACTCTTTACCACCGACTCTTCACCGCAACCAACGCAACCACTTGACCACCACCTCTACTGACTGACTCTTCACCACTCTGCACTTGACGACCGACTCCCAACCAACTCAGACCAACTCAAAGTCCATCTCTCACCAACTCCAGGGCTTTCTGTCTTCTCCTCTCCTCTGTAAAAACGCATCTCTTTTTGACACGCCCCTGCCTTGGGTTATATAGGCCCCCGCCCCTCAACCTTTTCGACCCTCCCCGATCGAGATGGCTCTTCCTCCGCCCTCTCTAGCCGAACCCCTGGCTCATGGTTGGTCGAGTGGGGCTGGCTCACTCCTCCCCTCTATGACGAGGTGGAGACACGCCTTTCTTCCCTGACTCGAGCCTCGTGGTCAATGGCGGTTATTGGAGGGGAGGTAATATGGGCAATCGAGGCTCGGCAATGACGAGAGGGGATGTAATATGGAAATGGAGGTTTTGGGGATGGGAAGGAAAGGGAATCTATCTCTTTCACTGGTGCAATGGAGTACTTCAATTAATGGGAGACACAGCCTTACCCTAAAACACAGAATAAGAGATAACTATCAACAGGGGTATTCTATTACTTGGCTGACGTGTATGCTTGTGGACTATGGGACGCCCTTTTGGTCTTTACACAGCTCCGGAGGCAGGAGGCACAGAATAAACAATAATCACAATAGTACAGCACACAATCAAAAAATATACAGTCCTCATATCCACAACACTGCACCCTCCTCCTCTTAGGCACGTCCCGGGCCTACAACTTTTACCTTAGTGTGGCACGTAGGTGTAGTTCCCTCTACTTTTAACCTGACCCTGAGTGCGACAGTTTAAAAACATAAATAAATGTGTCCCGCTGCTCCATTGCACCCTGCCTAACAGACTTATGCCCACAGTTAACCGAATTGCGGAATGGTCTTCAAACTATACACTGACGGTGGGGAGCATTATTTACAATTGACGCTACTTTTGTTTACAAAACTAACCCAGGACCTGTAATTGTTCTTTCTGGGGGGGAGACAGTCTGTTCTGCATCAATGCACCATTAAAGCACCCAAAAACGCACCAAAGCACCCTCAAGCACCAATCGGTGCACAGTCATCACTGTTCATGAATAAAAATAACCAAACAACCCCTAACCCTGCAGGTGATCTCTTGCTCTTCGGCTCCCTCTGCTGGTTATTATTATTTCTTCCAGTTGTCATTCCTTTGCTTTGCTTACTGGCGGCCTATTTTCAATAAAGTGTGCCCAATGTGTCCTATTTATTTGCTTTATTTATGGCCCACAGGGCCGACTACGTGTGGTTCACCTGTGGGGCATCGGTGCCCTGTGGCCAAGGTCCGCCAGCAAGATTTCGGGCCCTCATGGCCGGTTCCAGCAGAGGGGCCATGCCCCAACCCATGGGGTCCATAAGTGGTGCTCGGCCACAGACATGTGGTCCATAATGTGGTGCATCGATGGAGACAGCTGGTTCTGGGAATTTCGGGCGCACAATGGCCGACCCACGCACGCTCCCCTCGGCGCACAGGTCATGTGGGAGACAAAAGGGGAAAGACAATTGAGCGAGGTGTAAGGTCACAAGGGTACACGTCAATAAGGCAATGCAAGGCGAAATGCGTACGGAGGGCGAAGTGAGAAAGCTCGTCCCTACCGTACGTCACCCCCCTGTCACCTAGCCTACCCTTGCCCTTACCCCATATGTTCAAAATCTACACATTACCAATTCGTCACCACTGTCACGTCTTCCCCATATTTCCCCTATACCAAATTCGTCTCCACAATCCCTCTACTTCAAAAATTTGCCATCATCAATTCATCATCAATCCTCATAAGGAGGGAGAGATGGAATTACGCACAATGTCACACCCACGTCATGATGCGTCTCACAATCCAAACATTTGCATCATAAAAAATAATCAAAACATGGCATGGTGCGGAGTACCTGTCACCTCAGGTGAGTGGATGCAGATGGTGCGAGGAGATCCTTCATCCTAACTATTTTCTAAATGACTTTAACACACTTTACATTACCCGGGGTCTTTCTCCGGCCCAACCATTGGCCCTCTTACACTATGGGTTCTAATAACCAATTCCCATTGCCCAAACTGTGGTGCTTCTCAATTTGGGGTCTCACTCCCCCGATTCATCTCCCGGTGCCCTCGCACAATTTCTGGGCTGCGACGTGTAACTCTCCCAGCAGGTCTACCCACCTGCACACCCCCACCACTGTAGTTGCCACCCGAGCTTACCTAGCTCCTCACCCTAACCTATCTAACTGGGGCAGGCCCCTCCTGGCTCTGTCACCCCACTCGGTGCCCTCTGGCACTGGGCTACCCGGGTCCGTCCTCCGGATCCTCGGGCCCCATCCACAACAACTACTACTGGCTCCCAGAGCCCACCTGCGGCCTCACCTGGCCGACATCCTTACAGTGGTGGAGTGCCCAACCAACTACACACACTAACAGGCTACACGCCCAGCCATTTCCACAACACTAATGCACCCATCCAAAGACCATTCTTTCACCCGCACCACAGATGCCAATATCCAACCACAATTTACCTGTACCCTCTACCTAACACTTACACTACCCGCCCCGGGTATCCGTGATGGGGGTCCACTCTTCCCCCATTCACACCTTCGCACCATCCACTCCACTCCACAATTTCCACCATAGTCACTCCACGACCATCCATTCCAATACTCCATACCATTTATTCCATACAGCCACATACACCTGTTCTTCATTCACCTGTCGTTGCACACCTGTGCAATCATACCTGGTGCCACCTGCACTCTCCTTTCTTCCTGGACCATTTGGTCAACACAACACGCAATCACCACGACTCCCTCATACACTGCTCCACACACCTGTTCAGTTGCACACCTGTGCAATCACACCTGTTCCATTCTCACCTGTTCAATCCTCACACACACGGCATCATCTCAGCTAACTACTCCCTTCTGAAACTTGCGCTTCCCAGTCGTCCCTTTAAACTATTGCGCTCCCACGTCATTATAATCCACACTAATCTACCTGCGTCCCCACTACAGGTATCAGTCACTAACTAACCTTAACGTCACCTAATGTCATCTTCTAGGGCCCTATCAATATAACCTAACCCACCCGGGCTAGTTTTCACTGCCATATACCCCATAAACTATAGCGCATTTGCCCCCACCTGTGAGGGATGGTGGATTTGCCATCCCACCACATCGGGGGTCTCTCACTATCAATTTGGCACACCAAATTCCAACCAATTCAAAAATTTTCCATTTACTGCCAATTCTACCCACTATTATAAATTTCGCATCAAATCACTACTATCATCATCACAGTCCACTATATCCTAGCCTCGGTGCGTCGTGACATCATTAAACTCGGTTCGTAACGCCGAGCAATGAATTCGGGTGGTTTGGTCGCCTGCAGGTTGAATCCGTCCGGCTTTCGGTTCAAGGGAGGTGGTTTGGTTGGACCGAGGCTCCACGCACCATCTCGGCGCGGCACCTTGCGGTCCCGGGCCCGATGGCTCAATCTCCCCCGGTCGGAACCCCGTCCCCACGAGGGGGCACCGTTCCGCCTCCTCCCACTCGCCCTTGAACCGGACCGGTCGCCTCGCCCGACAAAGCCCGGACTCGACCGTGCGGGACGGGGCCAAGCCCGAATCGGCAACGACGCTTCGAAGAGAAGCGACGCAGCATCGACCCGCGCCGGGCCTCGCACCCAACAAAGCACCCCTCGCACCGAGCGCTCGCATCGGCTATCCGTCGCCCTAACCGCTAACCTGGTTACCCTCGATGCTTCACTTGCATGCTTACAAGCATACGCTACCCCTTTCACGCTCACAAAAACACACCCATTCGCCGACGCACACTTTTTCCTCCCACGCGTGCCATTTCCACTCACACGGGACCCTTCACCAACGCCCGGATGCTTCCTCGATCCCAAGCGCGCGAAAATTCTTTTGTCGCTAAACATCCTCTTACAAAATCTCCCCGCACAATACACAGCACGTCTCACCTTCGGGGTTCTTCTTCCTCCCTGCACCAAAACCTGCAAACTTCCATTTGGATTAACGAGTACATCATCATGATGTGAGCAGGGACTTTGTACATAATCCATTTCTCCCTGCGATTCCCGGGCTACCTCCGTCATCTCTTCAATTTTAATTCCCAGCACTGCTTTTTCTTTATTCACCTCGACGACCGTTGGCTTTAATAAAATTCCCTCTACTTCATCGGTCGCCGGCTTTTCCAAACCCCGTGTCGCGATTTCTACCCCCGTCATTGTACCCGTGCTTTTCTCCGCTTCGCTCAACCAGCGCTTTTCGACTCGCTTTACCTCCTCGTGCACCCCTGGGACCCTTTCGCCCAACTTGCGGTCTCTGTCCCTCTGCTCCCTTTCCTCCCTATCGGCCCTCATTCCGTTTATTGTTGCTTCAATTTGCTCACTGTGAGCCTCCATTTCCTTACTCAATTTCTCCCCGTTTATTCTCAGCATCTCGGCGAATTGCGCCATGAAGGCTTGCATTTGGACCACCGTTGGTAGTACAAAGGGTGCGGCCGCAGCTGCCCCCTCAACCACGTGCGCGAGGCCGCCATTTTGTGCACCTGATACACCCTCAACCACACCTTCTTTACTCTCCTCCACCATTTTTTTTCCTAAGTCCTGGGTCGATTCTACCCCGTCTATCTCTCCCACCGGCATCCCGTCGCCTTGAACAGCCATGGCGCGATTTCAAAATTCGGGTTTTATAAAACAAAACAAATTTCGGCCGCTCCAAATTTTGACCAAATTTTTTTTTTCCTCTATTCGTTTTTTAAAAAAAAATTGGTCGGGCCTCGAATCCCACTCCCAGACACCAATTGTTACAGGTCGCGGACAGATGTTATAGACCGAGCGGTGGTGTAAGACCGCGACCTAACAAACTTACCCGATTCCACCCGAACTTTGGCCGTATCGCACCGTAGCTGCCCAATGAGGGGAAAAGACAAAAACGACGAATGCAAAGAGGAAAACGAAGGCAAAGAAAGGTTTGGAAATACTACTGAATTTATTGACTATTTACACACAAGCAAAAAGAAAGCAGTCACGTTTATTTACAGGCACATGAGACGCAGGTGACACAGTGAAAATGATTAGCTTACCTACAGACTTAATGTATTCCCAGGACAGAACAAACAAAAGACACTGACTCACGCGGGGAATTGCAGGAATGGCAGGAGGTGGATGGCTGGAGGTGAACGCTTGGTGGAGCCAACGCGGAGCTTGGCGGAGCTTGGTGGAGCTGAACGCTTGGTGGAGCCAACGCGGAGCTTGGTGGAGCTGAACGCTTGGTGGAGCCAACGCGGAGCTTGGTGGAGCTGAACGCTTGGTGGAGCCAACGCGGAGCTTGGTGGAGCTGAACGCTTGGTGGAGCCAATGCGGAGCTTGGGGGATTGATGTGACGGGTTCTCTCTCCTTCCTTAGTCCCACCCAGTCCAACAACTTCCTCTCTTGCTTAGTCCCACCCAGTTCAACAACTTCCTCTCTTGCTTCAGGACTCTTTCTCTCTCTTTCTTGGTCCCTCACTCTTTACCACCGACTCCTCACCGCAACCAACGCAACCACTTGACCACCACCTCTACTGACTGACTCTTCACCACTCTGCACTTGACGACCGACTCCCAACCAACTCAGACCAACTCAAAGTCCATCTCTCACCAACTCCAGGGCTTTCTGTCTTCTCCTCTCCTCTGTAAAAACGCATCTCTTTTTGACACGCCCCTGCCTTGGGTTATATAGGCCCCCGCCCCTCAACCTTTTCGACCCTCCCCGATCGCTCTTCCTCCGCCCTCTCTAGCCGAACCCCTGGCTCATGGTTGGTCGAGTGGGGCTGGCTCACTCCTCCCCTCTATGACGAGGTGGAGACACGCCTTTCTTCCCTGACTCGAGCCTCGTGGTCAATGGCGGTTATTGGAGGAGAGGTAATATGGGCAATCGAGGCTCGGCAATGACGAGAGGGGATGTAATATGGAAATGGAGGTTTTGGGGATGGGAAGGAAAGGGAATCTATCTCTTTCACTGGTGCAATGGAGTACTTCAATTAATGGGAGACACAGCCTTACCCTAAAACACAGAATAAGAGATAACTATCAACAGGGGTATTCTATTACTTGGCTGACGTGTATGCTTGTGGACTATGGGACGCCCTTTTGGTCTTTACACAGCTCCGGAGGCAGGAGGCACAGAATAAACAATAATCACAATAGTACAGCACACAATCAAAAAATATACAGTCCTCATATCCACAACAATATATATATATATATATATATATATATATATATATATATATATATATATATATATATATATGACTCCATTGTAAGATATATATATATATATATGCCATTTAAATTGTTTTCTGACCTGAGACGTCCAAGACCAAAGCGTCACCTCCGTCCCAGAGATATCACCCGAGCCACTCTCAACAGACAGAGATTTGATACTTTGGTCCTTATTGGTTAAACTAAACATCAAGCAGAGCCGCCAATCCGGATTATATATGTACTATTGTGGTCAACCGTGGGAATCCCATGGGTCTGGACGTGTGTGACATTTGGACATCTTGATTTAGATGCTGCACATTAAATTTTACAAAATGGTTACTGGCAATTCATCAGATCCAGAAATGGTGTTATGAACACAATTTATTTATTTCACATAATATGTGACTCCTCACTCCTCTCCACCTGACATTCTACTCTCTCCACCCTCATGCCTCTCCAATCCCACTCCTCCTCACACTCCCCTCCAATCCCTCACACTCCTCTCCAATTCATCACACTCCTCTCCAATTCCTCACACTCCTCTCCAATCCCTCACACTCCTCTCCAATCCCTCACACTCCTCTCCAATCCCTTACACTCCTCTCAAATCCCTCATACTCCCCTCCAATCGTGCCTCACTCACCTCTCCAATCCTCCTCAATCGCCTCTCCAATCGCTCCTCACTCTCCTCTCCAATCTGCCCTCACTCTCCAACTCCTCGCTTGTCTCCAACCCCTCGTTCCTCTCCAACCCCTCACACTCCTCTCGAATACCTCCTCAAACTCCTCTCCAATACCTCCTCACACTCCTCTCCAATAACTCCTCACACTCCCCTCCAATCGCACCTCACTCGCCTCTCCAATTGATCCACACTCGCCTCTCCAATCGCTCTTCACTCCCCTCTCCAATCGCTCCTCACTCACCTCTCCAATCGCTCATCACTCTCCAACCCCTCGCTCCTCTCCAATCCCTCGCTCCTCTCCAACCCCTCTCTCCTCTCCAACCCCTCGCTCCTCACTCTCCAACCCCTCACTCCTCTCCAACCCCTCTCTCCTCTCCAACCCCTCACTCCGCACTCTCCCACCCCTCGCTCCTCTCTTACCCCCCGCTCCTCTCCAACCCCCGCTCCTCTCCAACCCCCGCTCCTCTCCAACCCCTCGCTCCTCTCCAACCCCTCGCTCCTCTCCAACCCCTCGCTCCTCTCCAACCCCTCGCTCCTCTCCAACCCCTAGCTCCTCTCCAACCCCTCGCTCCTCACCAACCCCTCGCTCCTCTCAAACGCCTCGCTCCTGTCCAACCCCTAGCTCCTCTCCAACCCCTAGCTCCTCTCCAACCCCTCGCTCCTCTCCAACCCCTGCTCCTCTCCAACTCCTCGCTCCTCTCCAATCCCTCGCTCCTCTCCAACCCCTCGCTCCTCTCCAACCCCTCGCTCCTCTCCAACCCCTCGTGCCTCTCCAATTCCTCGCTCCCCTCCAACCCCTCGCTGGAATGAATGCCAGCTTAAACAGGATTACCTTTACTTCCGTATAATAATGATGAATGAAATAGTAACGAATAAATATCTGTCGGCAATTTCCCGTCTGTGACGATACGTGAACGAAGCTATGCCCCTCTCTCCACATTATTGTGACGACGTATAAATTAAATATTTAATCATGACGATTGTCATCAAATGGAAAAGTCTGCCACAAATTTTTAATATATCTCGCCATTTTCCCGTCTGTTATTTTAGGCGGTGTATGACCGACCGTGCCGCGATTTAAAAAATATATATCTTGGCAATTTCCCGTGTGTGCCTGAATGTTCTCAATTATTGCTGACACTGTGGCGGACACAAGCAAGGTACACGAATTCAGCGCACCAGCAGGTGGCGCGAACGTCCAGGCGGGGAACTGGAATGCATGCCCCGCCTATCGACCGACTGGCCACGCCCGGGGACGAGGCGTGGCCTCGGCACATATATGCGGGCTCTAAGCTCGGGCCCGCTCAGTGCTGCAGTTCGAGCTTTTTTTTTTTTTTTTTTTTTTTTTTTTTGTATACAAGATCGAGGCTCGTGAAAGAGCGAACATTAATTACACAGAAAGACAAACCGACACATAAAACATATAACATAGGGAGCGGTAGACAAGATGGGGAGAGAGGGGGAAGGACACAAACACAACATTTGAGAGCAGGGACCGAGAGACATGGAGACATCGAGAGATCTGAGAGAGGGCGAGGGCTTTGGGGGGGGGCGGGCGTGGGAAGGGGGCAGTGGGAGAGGTATAAAACATATGGACACTGCCAGGACTTCCAGGAAAGAAGTTGGAATTTCAAACAAGGTGGATCTGGGGTGAATTAGCGGGGGTAGAAAAGATCAAGGTTTTGGATGGGGGAAGATAAGAGATGGTGGTGAACAGCTGTTTTAAAGACCTGGAGGGAGGAGTGGGATTGAAGGGAGTGAGGGAGTTTGTTCCAGAGGCGGGAGAAAAGAGGAATGAAAGAGTGAAGGTGAGCAGAGAGCCGAGATTTCGGCAGTTTAACCATCAGAGGGTTGCTGGCAGATCTTGTGCGACCTGTAGGAATATTTGGGGGACAGAGCACAGAGAGAGCTGGGGGTGCAAGGCCGGAGAGGAGTCGGTAGAAGACAGAAAGACCACCTACCTGCCTGCGGTGAGTGAGTGAAAGGCCCTCAGAGATAGCTTCATCGCGGGAGATTCCAATAATTCTGAAAGCTTTGGTTTCAACAGCGTGAAGCCGAGCTAGGTGTGAGGCAGGAGCACCGGCCCATAGGGGAGAACAGTATTCCATTGAGCTGCGGATGAAAGCCTTGTATGTGGTGAGGAGCTCAGGTGTGCCGAGGAAGGACTTCGCACGACGGAGGATGCCCAGTCGGCGACTGGCTTTGGAGGCCAGCTTGGAAATGTGGTTTTCCCAAGAAAGATCATGGCAGATAGTGAGACCCAAAATCTTGAGCGACAGAACTTCTTGGAGAGGATTGTTGAGAAAGTAGATGGGAGGGTTGTCCAGTCGATCTTTTCGGAGAGACATAGTAAGAGTGTGAGATTTGTCAGGATTGAAAGACATGTTCCACTTGTTTGACCAGTCTGTGATTTTGTCCAGGTCTTCAGAGAGTGAGGAGGCAGCAGACTGCCGATCTGAGGGAAGAGGAATGGAGCGGCAGAGAGTGGAGTCATCAGCAAAGAGATAGAGAGGATTTTCGAGAGAGTCAGAGAGATCATTGATGAAGACCAGAAAAAGCACGGGGCCCAGAACACTGCCTTGGGGAACTCCAGCCTGAACAGGAAGAGGAGATGAGAGAAACCCATTCAGGGCCACACGTTGACGACGACTAGAGAGGAAGTCCGCCAGCCATGCGTGGAGATTTCCATGGATACCAAAGGAGGAGAGTTTGGTGAGCAGAGCGGGGTGCCAGACCGTGTCGAAGGCACGTGATATGTCGAGGGAGACAGCTCTAATTTCCTGTTTGGCATTGAGGACCTCCATCCATTGTTGAGACAGCAGAAGCAGCATGTCCAGAGTAGAGTGACCTGGTCTGAAACCAAATTGATGATCAGAGATCAAGCCATTGGAGAAGAGGAAAGATTTCATATCAGAAGCAATGATGGATTCCATGACTTTGCTGATAATTGGGAGAAGGCTGATTGGTCTGTAGTTGCTAGGATCTGTTTTTGCACCTTTTTTGTGCAAAGCGGTGATGTTGGCTGATTTCCAAGCAGATGGCAGTTGACCTTGAGCAAAAGAGAGGGTGAAGAGAACAGAGAGAGGGTGAGATAGAGCAGCAGAGCAGGATTTTAGGACCCGTGGGCTGATGCCGTCGGGTCCAGTTGCAGAATCAGAGTCGAGGGTTGACAGAAACTTTTCCACCTTGTCAGGAGGAAAGGACACGGAGTCCAGGAGCAGCAGGGTACGACTGGGTATGGTGGGTACAGAGAGGGATGGGTTTGGGACACAAGATTTAGAGGCAAACACAGAGTTGAGGCATTCAGCTTTTTCACATGCGGAGTCAGCTGTGTAGCCGTTTGAGGTAAGGGAGGGGATGGAGGGGGAACAAACACCAGAAACGGATTTGACCAGACGCCACCAGGATTTGGAAGAGGGAGACAGATAAGAGAGTTCGGTCTTGAGAACGGAGAGATATTGTTTCCTGGCTCTCCTGAGGGTGGACACACACTTGTTTCGGGCTTTGTGAAAGGAAATGAGATTTCCTTCCGTTGGATTTGCTTTCCAGGAGACGAAGGCAAGTTGTTTCTGGGCAACAGCCTCACCACAAGATTCCGTGTACCATGGACGGGAGGAAGGGTATGACAACTGAAGACGAGATGGGATAAATCTGTGCATGAGAGAGAGCAATTTACTTTGGAAGAATTCCCAGGATGAGTTGATGTCAGAGGTGGTAGAGATGGGAGACCAGTCCAGATGATTGATGGCTGCTTGAAGACCGTGCCAGTTGGCCTGAGTGAAATGCCAGACTCGTCGACGCTGAGCAGGCTCCCTGAGGATGGTCAGAGAGATGTCCACTTTAACAAGGACATGATCAGATGATCCGATCGGAGCAGAAGAAGAGCAGCAGACATTTTCAGGGAAGTTAGTCATAACCAAGTCCAGAAGAGAAGATGTTCCGTTGACTGAGATCCGGGTCGGGAAATTGACAGATTGTGTCAGTCCCAGTGAGTCGCAGAAGTCCTTTGCTGAGGAGCCATGGCTGGTGAGAGAGGTACCCACACCCAGCCAACTGGCATGATGACAGTTGAAATCACCACATATGAGGAAGAGAGAGTTGGGATGAGTAGATAGAAGTTGGTCCATATCATCAGACAGCGAGATGTAGATGGAGTCATCACTGTTTGGTGGACGGTACAACACACATATGAACAAGAGGTGGGAGCGAAGGGGAAGCCGTAGCCAGAGGTATTCCTGGGGGTGAGGTGGAGAGAGTGCAGTGCAGGGCGAGTGAGGAAGAGAGTTTTTGATAAAGATAGCAACCCCGCCTCCAGGACGAGGCTCAGGTCTATCATACCGGAGGAGGGAGTAGCCCGGGAGAGATACTATGGAATCAGAGACATCATAAAGGAGGAAAGTTTCTGTTAAGCAGATCACGTCTGGTTTGACAGAAGCAACCTGTATGGAGAGATCAGTTAAGTTTGAACGAAGGCCCCGGATGTTTGACGTCCATACCGTTAATGAAGAGGAAGGGGGAGCATCAGATACAGAACAGGGGGGAGGAGGGGTAGGGTAAGATGTGGAAGAGGTGGAAGAGGTAGGGAGAGCTGTTGAAGGTGTGTCAGAGATTTCAGAATAGCTCGGAGAAAGGGAAGGATGGGGCGGACAAAAGGTTTGATGGTGATTGGGTGAGCCACAATGAGGTGTTATTTGAGGAGGGGGAAGAGCGAGGCAGAAGGTTGGGGGAGATGGAGGTGAGAGTTTGAAGGGGGAAGAAGCGGGGAGGACGCTTTGAGGAGGGGGAGTGAGAGGGGGGAAATTGAGAAGCAATGAGGGTGGGGAGATTTGAAGGGGAGGGGTGAGGGGGGAGTTTGGGAGGGAAGGGACAAGGGGAGGGATTTGAAAGGGATGGGATATGGGGGAGATTTGGAGGGGAGGGGTGAGGCAGGAGTCTAGGAGGGGAGGGGCGAGGGGGCGTCTTGGCGGGGAGGGGTGAGGGGGTAGTTTAGGAGGGAGGGGGCAGGGGGGGAGATTTGAAAGGGATGGGTGATGGGGAAGATTTAGAGGGGAGGGGTGATGGGGAAGATTTGGAGGGGAGGAGTTATGGGGAAGATTTGGAGGGGAGGGGTGAGATTGGATTTTTGAAAGTGTACGATTTATGGGAAACGAACATTTATTGCAAAATGAGTTTCTTGTGACCTTCGAGTTAAAAATACGTTTAAGGACGCTGGATGGAGGATGGAGTGCAGGAGAGTTTAGGGAATGTAGAAAAAAGGCACTATAGGAGATGGATATTTTTTTTGGGATGAATTGATTTGGTGAGCAAGTCGAAAGCAGCCTTTTAAAGAAGAAGAAGAAAAAGGTGTTATAAAATATGACGGAATACATAACTTGAGGGGAAAGTGTAAACATTGAAGGTTAATGAGTGAAAACTATCTGGGGAAATGGGGGAGAAACACGTGGTCGAAGAACGAACGAACGAATAAGAATGAATAAACGAATGAGAACAGAGAAGGAAATGTTTTTTTTTTTTGTTTTTTTTTTTGAGTTGAGATTTACACAAGGAAGTATGGGTGAAAAGACTGGGAATACAGAGAACGAAAGTTATTGGATCACAAACGACGGACCACTGAGAGAAAAACAAAGCCTCAAGGTTGTACAGTGCACACTGTACAAGGCCTTGCTCGTGACACGGCAAACAGACGATCAATTTATGAAAGATAAACACCGAGAAACAACCAAAGTTGCACACAATAACTTCACACACCGAAAGATAAATACAGTTTCGACAAAATACAATTGTGAACAGACTTAACTTCGAAAAACGTGGAGACCGTGTGGAGCTTCGAAAATCCCTGCCGCCGTCTCCAAGATCTCGCGAGATCCCAATAATCTCGCGAGATCCTTTCATAATAAAGACTCTTGGTTTTATCAAACGCGTTGTGGCCTACCTCTTTGGCAAGCAAGTTGTATGCGCAGCACCACACTTCACTGGTGACCCCGATTGGTTCAGCCGTTGCTGACCACCGAACGCGCCATGGCCAACAATGCTGTCGCGGTAAAACTCCCAGAGTTTTGGGAAGCACAGGCCGATGTATGGTTCGTGCAGGCCGAAGCGCAATGCCAGCTTTGAGGAATAACGGCGGACGAGACCCGTTACTACCACGTGGTCGCCTCCTTCGGGCCCGGCACTGCCGCCCGAGTTATGTCCATCCTGCGGCACCCGCCGGCCGACCACAAGTACGGGGCGATCAAACGTCTCCTCATCGCCACGTTCGGCCTCACTGAGATCGAACGGGCCGACCGCCTCCTGGACCTTCCCGAACTCGGCGACACACGACCATCCGTGCGGATGGATTATATGCTGTCGCTGCTGGGTGGCCAAGCCCCGGATTTTTTATTTCGGGCGCTTTTCCTACGCCAGCTACCTCTACAGGTACGCCTCACACTGGCCAGTTCCAACATAAGGGAACCCCGCGCCCTTGCCGTAGAGGCCGACAAGTTCTTCGCGGCTTGCGACACGCGGGCGAGTTACGGTGCCGCCGTCGTGGTTCCCGAGGCAGATGCTACGGCGTCCCTCGTGGCCGCAGCCACGCCCCGACCACCACCACCACCACCACCACCACCGCCGCCGAGAAAACTGCCGCCGCCCCCGCTGCCGCAAGCCTGGTGCTATTTCCACGCCAGGTTCGGCCACAAGGCTAAGAAGTGTTGCCCGCCGTGCTCATTTGGCAAGTCGGGAAATGACCAAGCCGGCGCTCGGTAGCGGCCCTGAGCGTCGGCCATTCCGGCAGCCTCCGCTTTATCACGGACACCTTGTCTGGGCGCCGTTTCCTCTGCGATACAGGAGCGCAGGTAAGCGTCATCCCAGCCGACACGTCCGACAAGCGAACCACGGGCCGGGGCCCCGCTTTGCTTGCGGCCAACGGTACACCCATCCGCACGTTCGGGAAGCGCTGCCTCTCCCTGCGGTTCGGAGGGCAGCGCTTTCAATGGTCGTTCATGACCGCTAGCGTGCCCATGGCATTGCTCGGTGCGGACTTCCTATGTGCGCACGGATTGTTGGTCGGCGTAAAGCGCAGACGGCTCGTCCAGGCTGAAACCTTTAGCTCGCTGGCTTGTTCGCTGAGCAGCTCGTTGAGCGGCTCACTGAGCGGCTCACCGAGCGGCTTGCCAAGCGGCTTGCTGGAGGGTTCCGTCCCGGCGAGTTTAGTTTGCACGCTTCCGGCAGCGGACGACTTTACCCGCCTCCTCGCCAGTTTCCCGGCCCTCACGCGGCCCACCTTTTCAGCGGTGGCCGTTAAGCACGGGGTGGAGCATCACATCCCCACGGTCGGGCCGCCGGTCTATGCCCGGGCATGCCGGCTCGAGCCCACGAAGCTCGCGGTGGCGAAAGCGGAGTTCGCCACGCTGGAGCGCCTGGGGATCGTGTGGCGCTCCAACAGTGATTGGGCTTCCCCGCTGCACATCGTGCCGAAGCCCGGCCGGGGATGGCGGCCGTGCGGGGACTACCGCCGGCTCAACGATGCCACCACCCCCGACCGCTACCCGGTCCCACACATTCAGGACTTTTCCGCCCGGTTGGCCAACACGACCGTGTTTTCGAAGGTGGACCTCATCCGGGGCTATCATCAGGTCCCCGTCCAACCGGACGACGTCCCGAAGATCACCTTTCGGTCTCTTCAAATTTCTAAGGATGCCCTTCGGGTTGAAGAATGCGGCTCAGGCGTTCCAGCGGCTTATGGATAGCGTCTTGCATGACTTACCTTTCCTGTTCGTCTACCTGGACGACATCCTAGTCGCAAGCGCGTCCTGGGAGGAGCACCTGCTCCACCTCCGCACGCTTTTCGAATGCCTAGGCCAGCATGGCTAATCATCAACCCTGCCAAGTGCCGTTTCGGTGTCACCACCATCGACTTATTGGGGCACCGCATCACGGAGCATGGGGCTGTCCCTTTACCGGCCAAGGTGGAGGCGGTCAGGGATTTCCCGCGGCCCCGCACGATCAAGGGGCTCCAGGAGTTCCTGGGCATGGTAAACTTTTACCACCGCTTCGTGCCCCACGTCGCCCAGCTCCTCCGCCCCTTGCACGAGGCCCTCCGGGACAAGCCGGGCAAAGGTGACATCGCATGGTCGGAGCCGATGGCTGCGGCGTTCGCGGGCGCAAAGCTGGCTCTGGCTGACGCCACCATGCTGGCGCACCCGGCGCCCGACGCACCGATCGCCCTCACCACCGACGCGTCGGATTACGCGGTGGGCGCGGTGCACGAGCAATGGGTGCGTGGTGCTTGGCAACCGCTGGCGTTTTTCAGCTGGCAGCTTCGCCCGCACGAACGCCGGTACAGCATATTCGACCGCGAGTTGCTCGGACTCCACCTGGCGGTCCGACACTTCCGCCATCTGCTGGTGGGCCGCCCGTTCACGGCCTTCGTTGACCACAAGCCCCTTGTGTTCGCAATGGCCAAGGTCGCCGAGCCATGGTCGGCACGGCAGCAGCGCCACCTCTCTGCCGTGTCCGAGTACACGACGGACATCCGTCACGTGGCGGGTAAGGACAACCCGGTGGCGGATTGCCTTTCCCGGTCCGTCGTGCACGCGGTCCAGCTCCGGGTCGACTATGCCCGGATGGCGGAGGCCCAGACCGCCGACCACGGCGTCCAGGCCTTGCGGACTGACGTCACGGGCCTCCACGTCACCGAGGTGCCGTTCGACGCCGCGGGCACGGCCCTCCTATGCGACGTCTCCCTCCGCCGGCCTCGCCCCATCGTGCCCGCTGGCTGACAGCGCCCGGTGTTCGACGCCATCCACGGCCTGTCCCACCCTGGCGCGAGGGCATCCCAGAAACTCGTCGGGGCAAAGTTCGTCTGGCATGGCCTCCGGAAGGACGTCCGCGACTGGGCCAGGACGTGCCTCGCGTGCCAGCGCCCAAAGGTCCACCGCCACACCCAGGCACCGTTGGCACCGTTTACGGTGCCCTAGTGGCGGTTCGACCACGTGCACGTCGACTTGGTGGGACCTCTGCCCCCCTCGCGAGGGTTCACCCACCTCCTCACCATGGTCGACCGCACCACACGGTGGCCGGAGGCCATCCCACTGGCGGCGACGTCTGCGGCAGAGGTGGCGAAAGCCTTTATCGCCACTTGGGTTGCCCGGTTCGGTGCCCCCTCGGACATCTCGTCCGACTGCGGCCCCCAGTTCACCTCGGAGCTCTAGGCCGCGGTGGCGCAAGGACTTGGGGTGAAGCTACACCACACCACGGCCTACCACCCCCAGGCCAATGGCCTGTGCGAGTGCTTTCATCGCTCCATGAAGGCCGCGCTCCAGGCCAGCCTCTGCGACGGCGGCTGGGTCGACAGACTCCCCTGGGTCCTGCTGGGCCTCAGGACGGTACCTGCGTGCGTCCTCGGCGGAGCTGGTCTTCGGGCAACCACTGCGGGTACCGGTGAATTTATCCCCGACTCCAAGGCTCCTTGGTCCGCGGCACAACAGCGCTCCGCCCTTCAGGAGACCGCCCGGAGGTTCGCCCCGGTGCCAACGGCACACCACGGTTGCCCGCCTTCCCACGTCGCCCCGGAGCTTCGCACGGCAAAGTACGTGTTCATCCGGCACGACGCCCACCGGGCAACGCTGCGGCCCCCGTATGACGGGCCCTTCCGCGTGTTGGAGGCCGGGGACAGGTTTTTCACGGTCGACATCGGCGGTGCCCCGGATCGCATTTCCGTGGACCGCCTCAAGCCGGCCCACCTCGATCCGGACCACCCCCCGCCAGCGACTCTGCCTCCGCGTCGAGGCCGCCCCCCGGCGGTCGGACCCCCGGCACCCCCGGCGCCCTGCCGTCCCGCCACCCCCCAGACCGGCACCCATCGCCAGGGGGCGTTTCGGCCGGGTCATCCGGCTTCCCCGCAAACTCACCCTTCAGGTGCGCGGGAATTCTGGGGGGGGCGCGTGTGGCGGACACAAGCAAGGTACACAAATTCAGCGCACCAGCAGGTGGCGCGAACGTCCAGGCGGGGAACTGGAATGCATGCCCCGCCTATCGACCGACTGGCCACGCCCGGGGACGAGGCGTGGCCTCGGCACATATATGCGGGCTCTAAGCTCGGGCCTGCTCAGTGCTGCAGTTCGAGCTTTCATAATAAAGACTGTTGGTTTTATCAAACGCGTTGTGGCCTACCTCTTTGGCAAGCAAGTTGTGTGCGCAGCACCACACTTCAACACCGAGTCTAAAACCATCGATAAAAATGAAATCAGATGGTGAATTCGAGATAAAATCGTGAGGGTGACTCAATGAATGGGCTTTATTTTACAGGCCTTTGAGAATTCATTTCGTTCTATAAACGGAAACTTTCATGGGATTTTCTGCTCGTTTTTTTTCAACCGAGTCTAAAACTATGTTAGCGACTGTTAAAATGAAATGATATATCGAATTTGAGTTTAAATAAACCTGTGAGAGAGAGAAAGACAGCACGGGCCCAACTAAACAGGCCTCAAAGCTATTCGAGTTAATAAAATGGTGGATATTTGTTTACATGAAGCCTCTTCAAGAATGGGTGGAGCTACTCTGTGAACGGAGTAAGCCACACACCCGGACAGACAGACAGATAGACAGACAGAATCACCGTAGCCTATTATAAAAACAAGTACAAAAAGTTTTAATTAAAACAAAAGCCGCGTCGATGTTACACAATGCCTAGATGCAGCTGTGCCTATAACGTCGATGTTATAAGCACAGGACATTCCTATTGATTCGATTACTTGATGTTATTTTTGTGCAAAGTGAAAATATATCTCGGCAATTTCCCGTGTGTGGCGACGTATTTTTAATATATCTCGGCATTTTCCCGTCTGTTATTTCAGGCGGTGTATGACTGACCATGCCGCGATTGAAAAAATATATATCTCGGCAATTTCCCGTGTGTGGCGACACGTGAACGAAGCTATGCTCCTCTCTCCACATTATTGTGACGACGTATAAATTAAATATTTCATCGTGACGATTGTCATCAAATGGACGAATTTTTAATATATCTCGGCATTTTCCCATCTGATATTTCAGGCGGTGTATGACTGACCATGCCGCGATGTAAAAAAAAAATATCTTGGCAATTTCCCGTATGTGGCGACACGTGAACGAAGCTATGCTCCTCTCTCCACATTATTGTGACAACGTATAAATTAAATATTTCATCATGACGATTGTCATCAAATGGACGAATTTTTAATATATCTCGGCATTTTCCCGTCTGTTATTTCGGGCGGTGTATGACTGAGCATGCCGCGATTTAAACAAAATATATATATCTCGGCATTTTACCGTCTCTTATTTCGGGCGGTGTATGACTGAGCATGCCGCGATTTAAAAAAAAAAAATGTCAATGGACTTGAAGTTACAGGCCTTTGAGAATTCATTTCGTTCTATAAAGGGCAACTTTCATCGGATTTTCTTCCCGTTTTTTTTCAACCGAGTCTAAAACTATGTTGGCGACTGTGAAAAATGAAATGATATATCGAATTTGATTTGAAATAAAACTGTGTGAGAGAGGAAGACACCACGGGCCTACAAAACAGGCCTCAAAGCTATGCGAGTTAATAAAATGGTGGATATTTGTTTATATGAAGGCTCTCCCAGAATGGGTGGAGCTATGGTTCCCGGAATGGGTGGAGCTTTGAGGTTTTGTCTTTTCCGCAAGAACAAGAAGAAGAAGAAGAAGAAGAGGTGGTAACAACAACAACAGCAGCGTGCACTCTATGAGCAGCGTCTGCGACGCGGCTAAAAATATATATATATGTATATATATATATATATGTGTAAATATATATATATATATATATATATATATATATATATATATATATATATATATATATATATATATATATATATATATATACAGTATATATATATATTATATATATATATAGATATATAGATATATTTATTTAGATATATATATATATATATATATATATATATATATATATATATATATATATGATGGATCCGTGACTTAGGACTCAAGACTCATGATTGAGAGAAGGAACAACTGAGATATTTATTTGATTCATCAAACACACAAGCTTGTGGAAAGCAAAATGCTTAAACTGAGGCCCACAAGGACCAGGATTCCAACATGATGCTCTGAAATAATTCGGTCGAGTTTCACTTTATAAAGGGAATATTGGGGTGTGGTTTTTGCTCTCGAGACAAAGGAAAGACAGAGTAGTCTCCAAGGTCATTTAAGAGTCAAACAACATGTTGACTACTTTCTAGAAACCTGATTTTTGGGGGAGTCCAGCAAGTCGTAAAAATGTCAAACATGAAAGTGATATAACGCAGTCCTTTAAGGGGGACTGGGAAAGATAGGTTGGTCTTCACAGAGGGATTATATCATCAGGGTCTGGATTTACAAAGCATATAACTTTTTATAACAAGTTTCCAAAGAACATTTTGACAGTAAGAGAACATGCCATCACAGTAACTTAATTCTTTAACAGGAAATATAATGGATAAGGTTTACAAAGCAACACATACAAATTAGTTATTTTTGGTAATTGAGCAACATCTTTAGCCTAATACTGGGATAACAGGTTTCCAAAGAACATGAAAGTATTATGAGTATCCAGAAATCAATCAAAAACAGAACATTTTCTTGTTTATACTTGGTAATAGGTCAAACGATAATAGAACACAAGGGGGGAGGTGGGGGGGGGGGGGTCTGAACCCCCACATACCGTCCTCTTGGATCAAAGATACAACGCTATCTACGAGCCAAAAAAAGGGCCTTTATTAAATCAAGGTAGGGAGACAGTCAATGAAAATACCACGCGAATGCGGCCCAGTGGGCATGCCCCGCACCCAAAGCACCTCGCATAGCACCCAGCAGGACGATTCGCGTGTGTGTGGGTGCGTGTGTTAAGTGTGCTGGCCACAGAGACATGAATATCCAATAGCTCGTTGGATCCACAACGAAATCGTCTGCTTCCACAGGGGTCCACACCCGAGAGGATCTCCCGGCTCACCCTTTGGCCTCGAAGGTGCAACCGAGACCCCTCCCTAGCTGGAGCTCGCCCAAGCTTCTGCAGGCGCAGTCCTTGTCGATCTTGGCGCTCAGTCGATATTCATGTTCATGAGGCCGTTAATGTGCCGTCGTTCTGCCGGGGAGTACATATCAACATTAGTATCAAGTGGCTTAGACCTGCAGCCTGGAAGACCAGCAGTCAGAGCCTTACAATCCATGAAAAAGAGAGAAACTTCCTTTAAGTAGTCGTTTGCGTCTGCATGTGACATGTTGGGATCCAGGATAATCGGTTTCCTGGCAGGCGGGCCCAGCGATGCATCTGGGTCCGGAGCCGAGTCAAAATCCAGGGCTGGGACAGCAAGGGTTGAACTGCTGTGAGCTCGTGAGACATAAGTGACAAGAGAATTACTAGACTGGGTCCGTGAAAAGCAAGTCCACATCCGGATCCAAATTCAATTTTTCAGTATAATCAAAATCATTTTCAAAATAAAATGGAAGAACATTCTTCAGACGCAGAGATCTCATCATTGCTGCTCAGTGACTCGTTCCGGTCATCGTTCCAGGGTCCGCAGTCACGTCGACAGCCGGAGGTTCATTTGGGTTCATCTTGTGGAACATTTGCTCACACATGCAAGGACTAAATCCTTGATTAGTATTCCTAGCCCCCCTGCCCACCAATTGGCATTTAGTTACCTCATCTCTATTTATAGCTGCATTTCCTGCGTCATGTCTGGAAATTCAAATGTTATTTTTACTTTCACCAATTTCCGAAAATACCTTCCTTTCCGAGCAATAATTCAACTGATGTGATTCCAGCGTACCTGGTGGAGTTCTGCTCACCTGGTCTGCAGAGCCGTGATCCCATCTGCACCAGCCCCAACCTGTGTTGTGGCAACCTAGCACCATTTTGTCAAATAAAAGCCACAACTTTCCATTCATTGTCACACTCTTCCCAGTGCAGGCCAACCACCAACACTTCCTTATCACTAAGACAGCATTTCACAACCACTTTCCCTTATACCCTGCCTTACCATCAACTTTTTACAACCCTTTGTCCTTCCTTCTTCACACTCCCTCCCGAACCTTGCCTCCAGACACAACTCACATGAGTCTCGAAGGCCAACTCTGCCATCCTCATGCAGACAAACAGTTTAACAACACCTGTTACAGTGAATATTTTTCCCTGCTCCCTCCCCTTACTCAGGAGCCATCATTTTGATAAAATCATTTGAGAACACGTCCCAATGGCAATCCATCCTGCTCAGCCTTGCGTGCTCCGAACATAACACTGGATTCCAACCTCCTTCTGTGAACCTGCAACCCCCAACCACACGGGGTGCCAGCCACCCAGATCCCCAGCAACGCGTCCCAACTTTAACACAAGACCTCCTCCACGAACAACATCGTCAGGTTGTGATCGACATCCCACATCACTGCAATCGACATCCCACTCATGTCCCCGACAATCTCGGTCTTGGGGGGAGACGGTCGCAGTGCGTGGCATTCCCCTCACGTCACCTACGCCGCCCTCGTTCCCCAGTCCACACAACAGCAGCCCTGTCATGTGACAACATCTACACAGAAAGACCCATCAAAAGTGCCCGCTCCATCAAAATCCATCAAACCCATCCATCCAAAAATCCATCAGACCCATCAAAAATTTTCTCAGGGCACACACATGCCTCTTTGAAATCCATGTTTCAGAAATATAACTCCATGGCCTGCTAGACGACCAGACAGACACAGGGACACACATCGGTGAGTTATCGCCGGCATTCTCAACCAACTCCCTATTCCTGCCCTAATTTTGGTGGTATGTGTTGACAATCTGTGCGTCCTATCCTTTTGACAATCTGTGCATCCTATCCATGGGTTGGCGGCCCTTCCTGTCCGCCCTTGCGTTGCCCCGAGCAACGTCAGTGTCCGCCCTTTGGTGGCCTCCAAATTCTTTATCTCTTTATCTTTTTATCTCTCCAAATTCTTCCAAATTCTTTATCACCGAACCCGTGGACGTGAGGACACCTCGCGTTTTCCAAATTCCCTACAAGAATTCCCTACAAGGTTGTTTCAGCCTCTGGCCCAATCTTCACCCACATCACACAAGACAACAGACAACAAGTGTGTCCACCACACAGAAACCTTTGGCAATGCAACCACCAAAACACCCAGACAACCAACAACAAAACATCCAATCCATCTCCATGGCTCACCAAGCAGCCCATTGTCCCTGTCTATCTCTTTTTTTTTTTTTTCCATCTACACTGTTTACAGCGATTCCAATTCAGTTTTTTTAAAGTCACATCACATTAACCACATGGACCCAGAGCATATGTAATAACCACTCAAACTTAATCCAGCTTCACATACCGATTTCCCAAAACCTCGTGAAACTTCACTCCCATTCTGGAAAAAACCTGGACTAAACCCTGACTCCCTAAATAACTTCAGACCCATCTCCAACCTACCCTTTCTGTCAAAGTTTTGGAACGCTCTGTGGCCACAACTCAAACATCACCTCTCTGCCAATAACCTGTATGAAACATTCCAACCCGAATTCCGCCTCAACCACGGCACTGAAACTGCTCTCCTCAAAATCACCAATGACCTTCTCTTTCCTCTGACGCCGGCAACCTCAACATTCTCATCCTCCTCGACTTCAGCGCCGCCTTTGACATCATCAATCACACCATCCTCCTCACCCTGCTTAGACCAGCCTGCGCCTATTAAACCCAAATCAGTTTCTTCCACCCATTCTGCTCCCTGCTTGGCCCCTGAACTCCGCTTGATGAAAACTCGTGCTCGCCAACTTGAAAGACTCCGCAATAGACAGGTCTCACAATTCACTCCCAAGCCTACAAGGACCACCTACAGCACTACAAAGATGCCCTCTTCCACTCCGCCTGCTACTCTCAAATTATCCACTCTGGCTCCGGAAAACCCAAAAGCACTCTTCTCTACAATAAACAAACTAAATAAACAAACAAATAAATAAACAAACTCTACAACGTGAACAAACAACCTCAAATACAACTACGAACAAACTCCTCAGCGCCCTGGATACCACCACCAGTCCTTTACAGTAGAAACTGCATTTCCTTCCTTTCATTCATCCAAAGCAAAATTGACAGCATCTACACCAGCTTAATCACCACAATTCGCTCCCCCTCAAGGTTCAGTTTTTTTGGCCCCTCCTCTTCATCCTGTACCTATCCCCCCTCGGTCACTTAATCCGTCGTGCACCATGGCCAATACACCATGGTCTCCAATTCCACTGCTTCACCGATGACATCCAGCTTTTCATCTCCACCAAATCCATCTCCTGACAAACTGCATTACTGAAATAAAATCCTGGCTTCAAATCGACTTTCTCAAACTTAACTATGCTAAATCTGAATTAATCTTCATTTACCCAAAACCGCTTACCAAATCCACCCATAACCTTGCCCCCAACATCGATGGTTTCCCAGTATCCACATCCACTCACAACCGGAATCTTGGCACCATCTTTGACCAAACCCTCTCCTTCGACAAATACACCAAACAGATCACAAAGACAGCCTTCTCTATGGTTCACCCTCGATAATCATCAATAATCACCAAACCTCAATAATCCAATAAGGTCAGAACTCCGCTGCCCGTCTACTCACCCATTCCCGGACCCGTGACCACATCACCCCCGTCATTAACTGAAACTGGCTCCTCATTCCCCAGAGAATCCAGTACAAAATCCTCCTCTTAACCTACAAAGCCCTCCATAATTTGGCCCCATCCTACCTGACTGACCTCCTCTCCAGACACACTGTAACTCACAGTCAGACAGATAACAGAGGCGAGTAGATGATAAATGTTGCTTCTGGGACACCTCCGTTTAACATGGGAAATCCCTATCTAATGTCATTTACCCCCCTGTCTTTTTCAAAAATCATAAACACCTCTATTTCTCCCTCTATGAACCTATAATCCTTCTCGCCTTATGAACCTATAATCCTTCTCGCCTTATGAACCTATAATCCTTCTCACCTTATGAACCTATAATCCTTCTCGCCTTATGAACCTATGATTTTCTTCCTTTATGAACCTATAATCCTTCTAGCCTTATGAACCTATGATCATTCTCACTTCCATGTAAATTTTACCCTATTCCCCCCACTACCCCCTTAATGTAGTTCCTTAGACCACTCTGCTAATGAGCCTATAAATATATTATCTCTTTCTAACTTTTTTAAGAGTTCCATTCTCCTATAGAACTCATCCCCATCAAGTATATTTATAAAGTATACAGGTTCCTTAACCTTTTGTTGTGAAAGTATAAAGTGGTATGTTTCACGGAGGGTTCTTGTTTGACCTCCTCCTCTCCCACATACCATTTTAAAATTATAATATTTATTATCCGATTGATAACCATTAAAGTTCTCACTCCACTCTAATATATTTTTCTTCCCACCCTCCATTACCCCACTTAACAAATGAATACGTTTATCCGTCTTGAGAACCTTCTGACCAGTGATTCTCTCAACCTCTTGAATCTGATATTTTTCACATTCGTTATGTTTTCCATTTATATACCAAGGTTGATTACACCTCCACTCTTTAGTCTGGTTGATACTTGGTTCTATCATTTATATAATAGTAAAAAAGGTGGCGGTAGCCCGTTAAAATCCCTAACCCCCCTTTTTAACTTATCACTTATATATATATATATCTTATATACTTATATAACCATAAGGGAGACGATCAATTCCATTTTCTAAAATAAACCTCTTATCATCAAAAGCCCCCAATGCTTTCTTATGTGTGGGCGGGGTCTGTGTGGGTGTGGTCTGTGTGGGCGGGGTCTGTGTGGGTGTGGTCTGTGTGGGTGTGGTCTGTGTGGGTGTGGTCTGTGTGGGTGGGGTCTGTGTGGGTGGGGTTTGTGGGTGGGGTCTGTGTGGGTGTGGCTTATGATTTTTTTTTTTTTTATTACTACTAATTAAATTAGCTAATCTGGGTGGATGAAAGTATGGATGGTTGTTGTTTAATGAATTATCAGTTTTGTTTTTTGTAATTCTTGTGAGTAAAATGAACCCAAGATTTCTTCCCAATTCATATCATATAATTTGTAAGTCCAAGGCATAGTATCCATTACATCAACGATTTTGAATAA
The DNA here is from genome assembly GCF_964187855.1 of Myxine glutinosa. Lineage (NCBI taxonomy): Eukaryota > Metazoa > Chordata > Myxini > Myxiniformes > Myxinidae > Myxine > Myxine glutinosa. Next base: position 37,629,903 of record NC_136261.1, read on the forward strand.
TTCATTAGTCCATCTCTTTGTATAACCTTTCTCAAAATGACTTTTCCATCTGTATATTCTTACAATATCACCAACTTTGAACTTGGGCTTTCTCAAATTAATCTCCTTTTCATATTCTAATTTTGTAAATGTTTCTGATGGTTTTGATTTTGTTGATGAATGAACTGTATTATTGTAATTATCTACAATATCCTGAATAAAATACACCCATTTTTGGGAACCGAGTTGTGTGAATTTTTTATATAATTTCTCTTTTAAAGTACGATTAAAACGCTCAATAACAACTGCTTTTCCTTCATTAAAGGTGCTGTATAATTTAATACCCTCCCCCTTAAGAAATTTCATAAATATTTTGTTATAGAACTCTGTTCCCTCATCGGTCCACAGTTTCTTTGGTTTTCTTTTACTTTTATTAAATATCTGTTGGAAGGCTAACTTCAGAGTATAACCTCTCTTGTTTTTCAAAGGAACAACCCAAGCAAATCTACTCCTCAAATCAATAACGGTTAAAGCATACTTGTATCCCTTATCATTTTTTAGTTCGATTAAATCAGCGGACCATATGTGGTCGGTGTATTTAGAATAAACTTTCCTTCTTTTAAACTTTGTGATTATAGGTTTATGTAATTCATCAGCCAAAAGCTCCTCAGTCTTGATGACATCATGAGAGCCTAATAGTTTTTTGAGGGTGAATAACCAAGGCCAAGTTTCAATTTAGCATTTATCAAATTTCTCACAATAAACCTATCAACTTTCTCTCTCAACGTTGGATTTTGTATCAAAGACAAATTATACAACATTTCTCTGTCGGCTTTATGTTTTTCAGTCAATGTAGTGGTTTTCCCATAAGCAATATCATGCTTCATACACACTTCATCAACCCTATTTGTAGGTTTAGACCAAGGTTTAGGATTGTCAGCCTCATCTAATCTTTTATCCAAGTTTGTTCCTGGGCCACAGAAAGAATACCCTGGAAGGTGTAATTCCCCTGGAATTCCAGTTGTTGTAAATTTGCTACCTGACAAAAACTTTTGTATGTCTCCTCCACTTTTAGGAGAGATGAATTGACACTTTTTAGAACCACACACTTGACATATTCCTTTTTGATAAACTCTATTATTTTTAGCTTTAACATAAGAGATATTTTTAGATTTAGTTTTCTTTTTACATTTGAGACAATAACTCATATTTATTTATGAGAAAAAGTTCTACATAGTGCCAAAACCTTTTTGGTTTTCAACATATACATTTCTATCTTGATTTTTAAAACATAAAGAATCCTTAGAAATGACTTCACTCTCTCCTCCATTTATTTACAAATAAAACTAACTAAAGTCAATAACACCAACATCATCAACTATATGTTGTATATCTGCGCTCTGAATTCATTATAGCAAATTTAAAAACCAATAAGTTCGGAAGAGTCATTAATTCTTTATTTTCCTCTTCAGTGCGTTGAGATTTATTTATTTGTCGTAATACCTTCAATCTTTCATTAATCTCAGGAATGGTCATATTTTTATATTTTTCCTCCCTCTCCTCCTCCTCCTTTTTCTCCCTTTCCTCCCTCTCCTCCTTCTCCTTTTTCTCCCTTTCATCCTTCTCCTCCTTCTCCTTTTCCTCCCTCTCCTCCTTCTCCCTTTCCCCCTTCTCCTCCTTCTCTCTTTCCTCCTTCTCTTCTTCAACTCCTTCCTCCTTCTCTTCTTCAACTCCTTCCTCATCCCTTGCTACCCTTGAGTTTGAACCCCAAAGAATATTATACATATACTCATCTGGATTTTGAGATATTCTTGTATCTATAATTATTTTTCTCATAATAGGATACCAATAAGATTTGTTGACGATTTCTAAAAGAGTTTTATATTTCATAACTTTGAGAAGTTCATTTTTATTTAATATTTTAAACAAGTCTCTATTTGTGGGTTTAACAATATCAGTATAAGGCCAGTTTTTAATGACAAAATTCCCATGTATATGCTCCAAATCATAAGGTATGTAATACCGAGCACCCTTTTCTTGTAGGTATCCTTGAATACAAAAATTATAATTCTCTTGTAGTCTTCTTCCTGCCATTTATGTATCAGAAATATATGTGAGATTAATATTATGACAGGTAATACCACCCCATCTTCCCACTACCAAATCGGTTTGTATTCCTCGGCTTTCTATCCTTATCTCATTACCTTCCTTCTTTGTCATGCGAACCATCGCTATACTATCATATATTTTTATTTTCTTAAAATCACGTATTTGTTGTTTACTAATTGTACTTCCACATAAATCCTTATCTTCACCAAGTGGATAATATTCTTCTTTACGAGACTGATTTAAATCATGTAGGTCTTCTATGTTTATTGAAAAAGACCAATTATACCCTAAATCAGGCATATCATACCCCCATTTATTAATTCGCATATTAACTAAATGTCCTTCTTTATAAAATTTAATTGTAAGCAGGTAGTTAAATTCAATGAGGAAAGGTGTATGGTCAGTATAACCAGGTGTTGTGGTTGTAAATTTTACTTGTTTCACAAAACGTGCTGTTTTCTTTAAAGATATATATTGTGATAAATCACTGAATCTAATCAAGTCATTCGCATCTGTAGGGTTTGGATAATTGATTAATTTATAAGTATTCTTCATATTAATATTTTTACTGACACTATATTTTTGTCGTTCAGCCTGTGCCTTTGTATAATAATTTGATAAATCAATATCCTGAGAGGATTTTCCAAAGATAGAACCATCTTTTCCAACATAGGTCATTTATATTAGATAAAAAATGATATCATAAAAATTTTCATTATTGTTGAGTTTAAATAATACATATAAACATAATTGACCACAACATTTAGAATTAATTTCTTGAACTTGAAATGTTTGATAAACACCATTCTGTAAGAATTGTATTACTTCAACAGGTGGTGGCATACCATAACTATCAAAATAATATTTATCCTGACTATTATGAATACAAACCCAATGAGAACCATTCTGTGTGTCTAAATTCATAATAATATTCTTTGTATTCTTATTTATATGTATTAATTCATCTCTCATACAAATAACCACATTATCAATTTTTAGTGTTTTACAATACTTAGCGAGTTCTATATTTGACGTTGTATTCTTTCCAAATTGTTTAAACCATTTATCCATTTATTTATGAGAAAGATACAATCCATTACCCCGTTTAGTTAGTTTAACACCCGCTTGAGCGATAGAGGAAAGCATATCTCCAACTAACAATCTAGCTTTATCAGGTAGACTTTCAAGTTTTTGAGCAAAATCTACAATTACACCACTTCCACTAATTTGTTTCTCCAACTCCTTGTTATGTCTTTCCAATTCTTTTTGAGCTTTTAGTTGTGCCTTCCTTTCGTTAGCAGTTTTTATCGCTGCTGAAATACCACCAGTCAATGCTCCCGCCGCACTTAAACCAGCAAATAAAGGAATTAGAAATGGGAGAAATCCTCCTCTTGACTCGTCTATTGAATATTTCTTTAACATAGGTTTTGTCATTTTAATTTTAAGTGATCCAACATCATTTAGTGTTTTCACCTGCTCTCTTGTGAGTAAAACATCAATTCTTACAGCTCCTTTTCTTTGAAATGTATTAACATTAATAATACAAGGCTTTTGATTTTGAATACAAGATGTTAATTTATCAAGATTGATTTGATTAACATATACCCCTACCATTTATTTATGAGAAAAAACCTATGTGATATTAATCATAACACCATTATCTGTATTAATCTGTAATTCTGTTTCCTCCAAAAGCAAACAATAAGCATCAACTTCTTCATTCTCTCCTCTTTCAATGTATAGAGAAGTATCCACTCTATTAGACTTTATAGTTTCCTTTTGAGAACTCAGGTCAATTGTGTAGATTGTATAAAGTTTTTGAAACGCAACCATATCCAAAATAGGTTCATTATTACCGTTGCTTTCACACACCTTTTGGTAAGACTTGTAGGCTTCCGCATAATCATTTTTTTCCCAATCAATTTCCAATCTATCTCGCGGATAAAATGTCCCATCAAGAGAAACCCGAAGTTGTTTCACCTTAGCATTATCACTCAGGGCATTATTCTTATTAGTACCGTCCTCTCCATCTGGTTTCTTAAAAATGAGCCATAGGTATCGTGGCTTTCCTTCAAGAACACCCAAATTCCAAGTGTAGGTAGTGTGTTCCAGTTTAACGTGTTGACATCTTCTTTTAAGGTATGATACATTTAGCGGTTTCTTTGAGTTAAGTCTTCTATTTAACATCTCTTCCGTTTTAAGATTAGGAGTATATTCACTAATATACCAACACAAATCATTAATAACAAATTTATTATTGTCGCCAAAAGCATTTTCAACCCCAAAAAGCAACCTATTTACATTATCATTCCTTTGTAGTTGAAATCTAATTTTAAGCCCATACAAAACTTTATCATAATCACAAAATCCAAATATACCTTTCAGAGGTACTGCTACCGTAAAACTATTCTCTGCTTTTGCGTCATCATTATACATTGACTTCCTTTGACTATAACCAGGGTCAGCATTTGTTCCCGTTGACATATCAGGAATAAAACCTTCAACAGCTCCCTTACCCATTCTATCACTAAACGAATATAGTGTAAATTTCATCATTTCAGATGTAGCAGAGACATAATCAACCGCTTCAACCTCTTGTGTTCCAATATACAGGCGGACACTGTCAAACATTTTCCAGAAGAAATCATTTACGAGTGTAGCATTAGTATTATTCGCAGCCTTAGTGAATTTAAATTTACACAGCAAGAAACTATCAGCTATATTCAAGTAAGTTTGTTGATTATTTATTTCAAAACTTTTTGTTCCGTTTGAATTCCAGTCTGTTCCTGTTATAGCATTTACCTTAAAATAGTCTTCCTTTTTAGTGGAGTTTGAAATGATAATCGTATCATCCAAATCATAGATACTATCAATCGCTTCCATACTTGTATTTATATAGCATTAAAATTGTTGAAACCCTGACCCAAGTATTTTAATGATTTTTTGTCGTTCTTGTGAAGATAGTTGAGTTTTACCTTTTTTAATTTCTTTGATTGCTTGTAATTTATGAGACTCCTTTTGAGCATCTTTTATACTCTTTATAGCACCCGCAACTGAGCCCATGGCAGAAGCAGTTGAACCAATTAGGTCTTTATGTTTAAGGATGGTTGAACCAATACCCATTAGAGTATCAATTATCCCATCTCCTTTATTTCTAAATTGATGTCCCACACCCCGTTGTCTCTTTGGTTTATAGTATCCTCTCCCAAGAAACATACCTTCACCCTTATAGTATGGTGAAAGGAACATCCCATCCCCTGTAATTATTTTATATTTTCCCAACTCGTGTTTTCTCACAATAACCATTATTTATTTATTGAAAAACTTCACGTAGGTGAATTCTGATGGATATAATTTCATCATTAAAGGATATCATACGATTATCTTGGTCGGTTATCCTAAAATTTACTCTGTATATGGTTTTTCCTGACACAGGTAAATAGACAAGATTTTTTGGTTCCATATTAAATTTATAACCAATCGGGGTTGAGTATGCGCTGAATGAAAATATTGTATTTGTTCTTATTCCATCGTTATAAGCACCATCAATCAAATCACAATGAATTAATACTGAATTTATACCGGAGGATATTTGAATGACATTATCACTGTAAAACGTTCCGTTAGTTTCAACCTTTTTTGAAGAGAAACCCAATAGCTCTCTAAACGATTTTTCAATGGTGAAATCAACTTTATAATTATTTTTAAGTTTAATAGTTGATTTTGAAGTGTGTTTTTGAATATCTATTACAATATTTTTTGGTTCATCACCTTTTTCTTTCATAAGGCGAGAGACTTCTGAAGATATTTGAGAAATCTTGTAAGCACCGGGTGAAACGGTTATAGTTTTATATCCACTTCCTGGATTATAACTAAACTTGTTGTTTTTCTCTGTGATATTAAACAAGGTATTATAAGTCTCCATTGACAACAAAGAAGCCTCATATTCTTTTTTGGGGTCAAGTTGTAGTGGGTAAGGGAATGAAGCTGTGTAATCACTCGTTGTGAAATTAAAACTAAGAATTGTGCTTCTCATCTTATTTAATATCTAATAAAATATCTTTGTATTGACATTTATTAATTATTTTCATATTCATCAACTGATCTAAAATGGCGGATGCTTCATTAAAACAATTGTTGTTTCCAGCCTTCTTACTACCTAACAACAATAATAACCTATTAATTAATTGTGATGGGTCATTTGGAAGAAAACTAACACCCGAACCAAGCTTACTTAAAGCATCAATAATATGTTTCTCCTTCTCATTCTTCTTACTTTTACCAGCAACAGAAACTCCATAATCAAGTGTGTTTAGCAACTCAATATACTCTCTATCTTCCTCTCTTTCCATTTCAAGCGGTTCATCAAAATAAGGTGAATTAGAATGTCCATCTTTTGTTAGAAGAAACATTAATCTTGGGGTTAATTCAACATTTGGTTGGTCAGAACTTAAGAACACCAATTTATCATTAAATATCAATAACTTTTCTTTCACAAGATGGAACTGTGCTGGTTCTTCTGTTGGAATGAGACCTGCTCTGGTTTTTGAACCCTTCAAATATTCATTGTTTTGAAGAGCTTCTACAATATAATTGGAAAGTTTATTTACCTTCTCAAGATGCCGAAATAATCCTTCATCATCATATTCTAATTCTCCAAGTTCTTGCTCTGTCATTTGACTAAAATCTTTGAGCATTTGAAAATTTTTTGGAGTAAATTCTACCATGGGAACTGTAGGTGAAATCGTTTGTTGAGTTTTTAAAAGTGGTTTAAAAAATTTCTCTTGTTTTCTTTCAAAGGCTTCTTCACCAGTTAGTTTCTGTCTCCTTTTCTTCTTTATGTCTTCCTGTTGCTTTACAACTTTTGAAAGCAACTCTTGATGTTCTTTAAACTTTCTTACTCTTTCTTCGGTATTCATTTTCTGTATTTATTTATTGAAAAATATCATTTAGTATCTCATCTTGTTTCACAACAATATATTTATATTTTCCGATCGTGTGTTTCATATTATTTTCAAATTCCTTCTTACTACGTAATGTAGAACAATTATCTCTCCAAAAATTATTTGTATCTATTGAATTTAACTTAAATAAAATAAAAGTATTAGCATTGTTTCTTATTGAGCGCCGAGGGAGTTGAAAATATGACTGACTAAGATAAATACAATTACAAGAAGAATGTCTCCCTCTTGTATAGTAGCTATCCATTACTGTTTGGTTTCTCTCATTAACACAATCATCAAAGATAACGAGGTTCTTTTTTGATTTATCTAAATCTTGAGGTGAAGGTATATCATCCGTATTATCACTGAGAATACAAGTTATGGGTTTTAGTTTTGATTTTGATTTCTGTGTATCACAAAATAATTGTATTATATCATCAATATTATAATCATTTAGTTTGTTTTGAAGTTTAAATAAACCGATAATGTCTTCCTTTTTAAGACCCGCATTAAAACCCTGTGAGAGTAGTTGATACTCAGGTTGAAAACTTGACTTTGTAAAAATTATTAAATTATCATAATCTAAAAAATTAGGACTAAGGAGCATCTTTAAAAGTAAACAGGTTTTTCCACATCCGCTTGAACCGACTATTAGACATCTCAATGAATTTGGAAGATTTTTATGGTTATTAAATTTTATCTTATTTTCCCAAACAGGTAAAAAATCATTCATTTATATATTTGGAAAACAAGTCATCTAACTTTTTTTGAGTTTTTTGAGAAACTCTATATTTTATCCTGAGTTCAGGTTTAATTTCAAAATAATCCATTATTTTGTTTATATAGTATCTTGTATTAACATTTCCATTAAAATTATTTTGAATAATAAATATCATTAAACCCTTATACATTTCCTCAATACAAATAGTCTCTTCCCTTGTAAGAAATGGTGTATTATCCCCATAATACTTAACATTCATCTCTCTTATTAATCTTGTAAAGTAATTCATTTTTGGTTCTAATTTAAAAGAGTTATATATTTTTCTATATTTTTTATTATCATTAATTAGAAGATAATCACAGAAAATACATTGTTTATATGCTTCTGATTCTGTATTAAGCCCCACTCTACCACAAGCCGGACAATTCTCTAATTTATCATATGGAGAGTCTGGAAATTCTAAATATCCTTCAGAATTTATCATATTTATATAGTAAAATTATACTTAAAACAAAGTGCCTTTTTTAGAGGCTTTTTTAAAGATGAAACTGTGCTTAAAGTAAAACACCTTTGAGCTTTTCAACTCGTTTTATGTATATAACTTTACTTAAACTAAACGCAAATTTATTAGCTAATAAATACAATGTTTCAAAACACAAAAGACAAATTTCAATCAATCTCTACTTCGGTGGAAGATATAGAAAAATATGTCAAAGATGTTAAATTGAACAAAGATAAATATGGAAATTTTTGGATTAAACCCATAATGGAGAATAACATGTGTCCTTTTATTAAATTTACAGGACAAGCTATGTTAATTAATAACTCTATTAAAGTAAATTTGACAAAAGTTTCTCCACTACTACTAACAATTTACTCAAAGCTTGAAAAGATCATTGATAAAGAAGCTTTGAAAATGAATGATAAAACCATCAACGATTCTAGAGGAAACATTTGTATATTCTTTAATAGACCCAAAGATGTGGGTGAAATTAATAATATGAATATTAGTGGTGAACTATCATTCCGTACTCTGATTATTAGAGATTATTTGAAAATAACATTTAATGTAAAAAATATTGTGGTTATTAGTTCTAATGAAAGAAAATATATAGATATTGATGGAAGTTTAATGGTATGTAAATGAGTGATATTAACAGTCAATACTCTGAGAGTTATTATACTGAGAGTCTAGGATCTGAAGATAGTTATGATACTAATAGTTTGTGTTCAAATGATAGTTATGAGAGTAGCTTTATTGATGACTCAGATAGTGAAATTGAAATTGATGAACTAGAGTATCTAAACTTTCTGGCTAATACATAGACGCTTTACTTTAAGTAAAGTTATATACATAAAACGTGTTGAAAAGCTCAAAGGTGCTATTTTCTGGCTTTCTGGGCCCTGTGCTATTTCTGGTCTTTATCAATGACCTCTCCGACTCTCTGGAAAATCCTCTCTATCTCTTTGCTGATGACTCCACTATCTGCCGCTCCATTCCTCATCCCTCAGATCGGCAGTCTGCAGCCTCCTCACTCTCTGCAGACCTGGACAAAATCACAGACTGGTCAAACAAGTGGAACATGTCTTTCAATCCTGACAAATCTCACACTCTTACAATGTCTCTCCGAAAGGACCGACTGGACAACCCTCCCATCTACTTTCTCAACAATCCTCTCCAAGAAGTTCTGTCGCTCAAGCTTTTGGGTCTCACTATCTGCCATGATCTTTCTTGGGAAAACCACATTTCCAAGCTCGCCTCCAAAGCCAGTCGCCGACTGGGCATCCTCCGTCGTGCGAAGTCCTTCCTTGGCACACCTGAGCTCCTCACCACATACAAGGCTTTCATCCGCAGCTCAATGGAATACTGTTCCCCCCTCTGGGCTGGTGCTCCTGCCTCACACCTTGCTCGGCTTCATGCTGTTGAGGCCAAAGCTTTCAGAATCATTGGAATCTCCTGCGATGTAGTCAACTCCGAGGGCCTTTCACTCACTCACCGCAGGCAGGTTGGTGGTCTTTCTGTCTTCTACCGACTCCTCTCTGGCCTTGCTCCCCCAGAGAGGAGTTGGTTTGTCTTTTTTGTGATTATTGTTAGCTCTTTCACGAGCCTCGATCTTGTATACAAAAAAAAAAAAAAAAAAAAAAAAAAAAAAAGGTGTTTTACTTTAAGTAAAGTTATATACATAAAACGAGTTGAAAAGCTCAAAGGTGTTTTACTTTAAGTAAAGTTATATACATAAAACGAGTTGAAAAGCTCAAAGGTGTTTTACTTTAAGTAAAGTTATATGCATAAAACGAGTTGAAAAGCTCAAAGGTGTTTTACTTTAAGTAAAGTTATATACATAAAACGAGTTGAAAAGCTCAAAGGTGTTTTACTTTAAGTAAAGTTATATACATAAAACGAGTTGAAAAGCTCAAAGGTGTTTTACTTTAAGTAAAGTTATATACATAAAACGAGTTGAAAAGCTCAAAGGTGTTTTACTTTAAGTAAAGTTATATACATAAAACGAGTTGAAAAGCTCAAAGGTGTTTTACTTTAAGTAAAGTTATATACATAAAACGAGTTGAAAAGCTCAAAGGTGTTTTACTTTAAGTAAAGTTATATACATAAAACGAGTTGAAAAGCTCAAAGGTGTTTTACTTTAAGCACAGTTTCATCTTTTAAAAAGCCTCTAAAAAAGGCACTTTGTTTTAAGTATAATTTTACTATATAAATAAATATGATCAAAGCAACGTATTGCGATGTTTGTGAACAAGAATATAAACAATACAAAAGACACCTTAAAACTAACAAACACACATTTAATCTACTTCACCTACTATCTCCTATTCAGAAGGAAACAAAACACTGTTCTGCATGTAATAAAAATATCCTCAAGAAAGGCTTCGAAATACATCTTAAAACAATTCTACATTTATCAAATTTTATCACAACTAAAAACTCTGATGGCGCATTCAAAGAACATATTAAAATAAGAGTCTTTAACTTCAAACCTCCTGAACCAGAGTCTATAGTTGATGCTGTAGAAAAAGTTAAACCTGTTGTTCAAACGTTGATTGAAAAAACACTAAAAGAAATGAAACCACTTAAATTTTATATGGGAGTAAAATTAGAAAGGACGAAGGAGTTATAGATACACCATACATGAGAACTGAGCCACACTTTATATCTTCATATCAAGATTTTAAAACATCAGGAGTCTATGATGAACTTATTAAACAAGAGCAAGATGTGGATAATTCAATCGTAGGAAGTGGATTCAATATAGGAAAAATTATTTACATAGACATTCATATTCTTAAATCAGATCCTCTAAAAGCTTCTTCCTACATTGATTTACCCAGTGTTATCAAAAATAGAAAAGCAGTTATCAATATCAAAAATAAAGACAATAAATGTTTTCTCTGGTCTATTCTAGCACACTTACATCCTCCACATTTTCATGATGAAAGAGTATCTCATTATAAAAAATATGAGAATACATTAAATACGAAAGATCTAAAGTTTCCGATGGCTTTAAATGATATTCCTAAATTTGAAAAGATAAATAATTTATCAGTTAATGTTTATGGTCTAACAGAAACAAACAGCATTCAGGTTTTAAAGCTTTCTGACAATTGTAAACAAACTCATATTAATCTTCTATATTTTAATTCAGAGGAAAATTCACATTATACATACATTAAAGATATTGCTAAATTAATAAAACCACAAGTATGTAAAAGAACAAATAAAATATATATTTGTTTGCGTTGTCTTAACTTCTTCCATACACAAGAAAGATTAGATAAACATTCAAATTATTGTGGTGAACATAAATCAACGGTAATCAATATGCCCAAAGAAGGCTCAAATATCACATTCAAAGATGAAAAGAAAAAGATCAAACATCCATTTGTTATATATGCTGATTTTGAAAGTATTCTAGAAAAAATAGATACTGCTTCTCCAGATCCAAAAGATTCATACACAAATAAATATCAAAAACATACTCCTTGCGGTTTTTGTTATTATATCAAATCATCCGTTGGTGATAAATATAACAAGTTAGAGGAGTATAGAGGCTCAAATACCCCAGAGGAGTTTGTGAAACGACTAGAAAAAGACTGTGTCCGATTAACCAAGATAATGAGAGAAACTAATAAACCAATGTCTTTGACGAGTGAACAGAAAAGGGAATTTAGAAAAAACAATGTTTGTCATATTTGTGAGGAAAAAATTGGTGAAGGTCTAAAGGTTAGAGATCATTGTCATCTCACTGGTAAATATAGAGGTCCAGCTCATCAAAGTTGTAATATTAATTATCAACTCCCCTCTTTCATTCCTGTCTTTCTTCATAACAATGCTCATTATGATACGCATCTATTTATTAATGAACTTTCAAAGACATCTGGACACATTTCAGCAATTCCTAACACAGATCAGAAATACATTTCATTCACAAAAACAATTCACACATCTCCTATTACTCATATCAGATTTCTTGATACATTTAAATTCATGGCAAGTCCATTGGCTAACTTGGTTCAAAATCTAAAAGAGTTTCCATGTCTTTCAGAGTATTTTTCAGATAAAGATTTTCTAACACAAAAGGGAATTTACCCCTATGACTATATGGACTCATTTGAGAGATTCAATGAAACACAACTTCCTTTAAAAGAAAATTTCGATAACAAATTAAACAACAGTCATATATCTGATAAAGATTATGTACACGCACAAAATGTTTGGGAAAAATATAACATCAAGAATCTTGGTGAGTATCACGATTTGTATCTCAAAACTGATGTGCTTTTATTGGCCGATGTATTTGAAGCCTTTAGATCTGTTTGTCGCACTGGATATGGATTGGATCCTGCTCACTACTACACAGCACCTGGATTGGCTTGGAGCGCGATGTTGAAAATGACAAAACAAGATTTGGATTTGATAACCGATGTCGATATGCTTTTGATGATTGAAAAGGCAAAAAGAGGTGGAATTTCACAAGTATGCTCGAGCAGATACGCAAAAGCAAATAACAAATATCTTCCAAATTATGATTCAACGAAAGAGAGTTCTTACTTGATGTACTATGACGCAAACAACTTGTATGGCTGGGCAATGTCTCAAGCTCTTCCTTATGGGAAACTAAGATGGGTAAAGGAAAAAGACTACACAAAGGTTTTACAAGATGTATGTATCTCTACACAAAAACAATTGGATGATTCAAAGGTTGGTTATTATTTTGAGGTTGATTTAAAATATCCTGAAGAACTTCATATCAAACATAAAGATCTTCCATTTGCTTGTGAGAAAGAAAGTCCAAAGAAAGAATGGTTGAGTGATTATCAACGATCGTTTGATATAGGTGAATCAACAGAAAAATTACTTACTACATTATATAACAAGAAAAATTATGTACTACACCAAAGAAATTTGCGACAATATTTATCAAAAGGTCTAAGAGTAGAGAAGATCCACAGGGTTCTAAAGTTCAATCAAAGTCATTGGTTAAAGGGGTACATTGATTTTAATACACAAAGAAGAACAGAGTCAAAAACAGATTTTGAGAAAGACTTTTATAAATTAATGAATAATGCGGTCTTTGGTAAGACCATGGAGAATGTGAGGAAAAGACAAAATATCAGACTAGCAACATCTTGGGAACAAGCATCAAAATTAATTAATAGACCGAGTTTTACTAGAGCTGAGGTCTTTACTGAGAACTTTTGTGCGATCCATTTGGTTAAAGAGAGTATTGAAATGGACAAACCTATTTACATTGGAACATCAATTCTTGACTTGTCAAAGTCATTAATGTATGATTACTTTTATATTAATCTAAAATCAAAGTATAAGGATAATGTGTCATTGTTGTATATGGATACTGATAGTTTTATTTTGAAAATTAATACTGATGATGTTTATTCAGATATGAAAAAGGACATTAATATCTATGATACAAGTAATTACAGTCCAGAGAGTGAGTTGTTCTCTTCTAAAAATAAAAAGGTGATTGGAAAGTTCAAGGATGAATTGGGAGGAAATGTTATGAGTGAATTTGTGGGATTGAGGTCGAAGGCTTATGCTTATAAATACATTGTGAATAACGTTGAAAAGACTGATAAGAAGTTAAAAGGTATAAAGAAAAATGTCATTAAAGAAACAATAAACTTTAAGGATTATTATAACTGTTTAACAACAAAGAAAGAAGAGTTTAGAAAGATTAATGGAATAAGAAGTTATAAACATCAATTATATTCAGAAGAGGTGCATAAGAAAGCATTGGGGGCTTTTGATGATAAGAGGTTTATTTTAGAAAATGGAATTGATCGTCTCCCTTATGGTTATATAAGTATATAAGATATATATATATATAAGTGATAAGTTAAAAAGGGGGGTTAGGGATTTTAACGGGCTACCGCCACCTTTTTTACTATTATATAAATGATAGAACCAAGTATCAACCAGACTAAAGAGTGGAGGTGTAATCAACCTTGGTATATAAATGGAAAACATAACGAATGTGAAAAATATCAGATTCAAGAGGTTGAGAGAATCACTGGTCAGAAGGTTCTCAAGACGGATAAACGTATTCATTTGTTAAGTGGGGTAATGGAGGGTGGGAAGAAAAATATATTAGAGTGGAGTGAGAACTTTAATGGTTATCAATCGGATAATAAATATTATAATTTTAAAATGGTATGTGGGAGAGGAGGAGGTCAAACAAGAACCCTCCGTGAAACATACCACTTTATACTTTCACAACAAAAGGTTAAGGAACCTGTATACTTTATAAATATACTTGATGGGGATGAGTTCTATAGGAGAATGGAACTCTTAAAAAAGTTAGAAAGAGATAATATATTTATAGGCTCATTAGCAGAGTGGTCTAAGGAACTACATTAAGGGGGTAGTGGGGGGAATAGGGTAAAATTTACATGGAAGTGAGAATGATCATAGGTTCATAAGGCTAGAAGGATTATAGGTTCATAAAGGAAGAAAATCATAGGTTCATAAGGCGAGAAGGATTATAGGTTCATAAGGTGAGAAGGATTATAGGTTCATAAGGCGAGAAGGATTATAGGTTCATAAGGCGAGAAGGATTATAGGTTCATAGAGGGAGAAATAGAGGTGTTTATGATTTTTGAAAAAGACAGGGGGGTAAATGACATTAGATAGGGATTTCCCATGTTAAACGGAGGTGTCCCAGAAGCAACATTTATCATCTACTGAGGCGTATCACAAGCCCCAACAAAGGACATCACCTATTAAGACGTCCACCACAACAACTTACAAATTTCAGAAACCGAAATTCTTCTATCCACAAATTACGTCCACAATTTCAGTTTTAACCAACAATATATTGTTCCTTTTTCCGATTTAACTTCTATATCAATTCGTTGAACTAACACCCAATAGATTGACTCAGCCTGTCGCCCTTTCAAGGCTAGCGAATTCACTCTGACCTCAGACCTGACCTTCAGGTCACTTCACTCTGACCTTCAGATTCACTCTGACCACATCAAACCGATAGTTGAAACCTCACATTTCTCCTTCCTCGAATGAGCGTTCGGTTGAAAACGCGACATTTCTGCTCAAATTATTGAACACAGAATCTTGTTGAATTTCCAATACTCTCCCTGCAGCGCCCGTGAGGCAGCTTGTCCCACATTATCTGCCCTTAAAACCACATGCATTTTCATAACTTAATCTTACCACCATCGCTCGAATGCAAAGCCAATGTCCGGCGCATCGATCAACACAAATGCATCGATGCATCTTCCAGCCGCCACTCCGCACCTCGATCTTGCAACTGCTATTCTATATTTCATCTGCTCTAGACAACCTCATCTACCTCAATCAGAGATCTCTCTGAATCTCATCATTCACACTGTACCTCACTTACTGTATGAACAAGACTTCCTGTTATTCCATCCTAAACAATGTATTCCTTATTACAATTTACAATGCATGGCATGTCGCAGGCGCCCACCATTCTGACATGGCGTCCAGCACACCGCATAAAACACACACGAACGTCTCCCTTGCTCACCGACACTCAGCAAAGTCGCAATGACCCACAATGCATCTGGGCACACATCATCCGAGCAACCTCATAGCAGTATTCTCCCCCTGTGCGGGACACATCCCCTCTGAGAGTAGGCAAGTTATCACCGGCACTCTGAGCAAATCCCATGCTCCGAACCCAATTCAACAAACTCAAAACCCCGGCAGGGCTCACATTTCCCAATTCCCATCCAATGAAACGGAAATCACGGAAGTAAGTTACCAAAATACCTCCCCTCCAGATCAAAGGTGTGTATTTCGCACCTCTGACAGCATTCCACACCAACAGAACTTTAATTAAACGAACGTCGCCAGGATCCTCGGATAGACGCTAAAATCGACACACACACGTCAATGACGAATGCACAATACACACGACAAAAATCCGATTTAAATTCAGAGATCGCCGATCGACCTGGCACAACCAACTCAACGCGACGACGCCACGCCGCCCCCCGTCCCGGCGCGCATCCTCGTGCCTCCACACGAATCCCAACACTCCCGCCTCGCGGTTTCCTGCGAGGGCCGTTGCCGCGGCAACCAGCCTGCATGCCGCTCTATTCGCGTTCACGGCGGGGTTTACCTCGCGTCGGGACGTGAGTTTTTCCAAACGAGTTTGACAGCTGTCATAACAGTCCACTGTCAAAACATTGAGCTGTCAACATAGTTAGCTGTCAATCAACAGGATCTCTGATCCTTGACCTCTGACAGGATATCAGACCCCCAGACCCAAAATGCACATGACATCATCATCATCATCATCAAAACGTGACATAACATCATCCTAAAGGTGAGCTGCCTCAGGGATATACCAATACACGAGTCGCTAATACACAATGTAATCGTTGATTGCATCCTCTCCTGTCACACTCTGTACCTGTCGCACACCTTACCAGCGGCCTCTCACGAACACCCGGATCTACACCAACCCCAAGCCGACTGAATCTCCCCTCACACACTTCAATGTGCCCGCTCGCACACCATAAAAGAACCGCCAGACCACCCGTTCGCCTCTCGTCCCAAAGAAATAAAAATACACACGTCAATTACCGAACATCACCAGGACCCTCGGATGGATGCCAGAATCGGCAATCCCGGTCTGGATTCCCGCACCGCAAGCGGCCAATCACAATGATTCGAAGCCCACACAGTGGTGTTGCACATCAAGTGGTCATCAAAATCCACATTCGTTCATGTTCCTCATACCACGTGACTGTCAAACCGGCTCGCATTTCATGCGTTTCCTTATATCCGACCAACTTGACACTAACCACGTACATTCAGAGCATCTTGTGCAACAATCCACATTCATTTATATATCTCACTTCATTCAAAGGAAAAAGAGGGATTTTTGGGACAAGGGGAGGAAAGGGGTGAGAAGGGTGAGGCAGGGGAAGGGGGGGTCAGGGAGGGGGCTCGCTGCGCAGGGGGGTTGCCTGAAGCCCCGGGACAGAGCTTTAGGGCTTGGAGGGTAGGGGATCTGTATCTACCTAACCTTCCCCAGGTCTTGATTTTCAACGAGCGACATTGGTCGCTCCCTGGCTCGCTTATCTATCTTATTCCTTACTCCTTATTCCCGCCTTATCCTGCACCTGCAATTAGTTTGCCTGCTTCCTCAGGCCATCGAGAGGCTCGACCGCCTGCACTTTCCGAGAGGCTCATCCGCCTGCACAGCTGTCTACCCTAACTCCTAGAGGCTCGCCCGCCCCACGACTTTCTGTGTGCTAACCGTATCTTACCTGTCCAGGTAACCGCCAGGTAATCAGGCAACCTTACTCCTTATTCCCGAGAGATCTCTCCTACATATAGCCGCCTAATCAGAGGTCTCTCCCGCATATATGCTAACTGTACCTTACTTTTGCCAGCGTCCTTATGACGTTTCTAACCTTACTTTCGAAACCAATCTATTCCTTATCCTCGGCGCCCTCTTGGGGCACCTTACTCTCCCGTCCCGTAACGTTACCCTGACGAATCCTATAAACAGCTCAGTTGTTCTGGAGCCCAAAAACGGCTCGTTCTTAAATTTTGTTCGAGGATCAGGCTAGAGCAGGAAACAGGCAAACGACACCGAGCGACAGAGTGAGTTCCAATTTAGCCTAACATCCCAGTCTATAACAAAATAAACCCAAGGCTCACCTCACCCAGACCGATCAAACCAGCTGGTGTTTTTTCCCACTCACTCGCGCCTGGAGCCGCGTCCCGAGGCTGCCGGAGCTGATCTCCTGCCTGGCTCGCCATTTGATGGATCCGTGACTGAGGACTCAAGACTCATGATTGAGAGAAGGAACAACTGAGATATTTATTTGATTCATCAAACACACAAGCTTGTGGAAAGTAAAATGCTTAAACTGAGGCCCACAAGGACCAGGATTCCAACATGATGCTCTGAAATAATTCGGTCGAGTTTCACTTTATAAAGGGAATATTGGGGTGTGGTTTTTGCTCTCGAGACAAAGGAAAGACAGAGTAGTCTCCAAGGTCATTTAAGAGTCAAACAACATGTTGACTACTTTCTAGAAACCTGATTTTTGGGGAGTTCAGCAAGTCGTAAAAATGTCAAACATGAAAGTGATATAACGCAGTCCTTTAAGGGGGACTGGGAAAGAAAGTTTGGTATTCACAGAGGGATTATATCATCAGGGTCTGGATTTACAAAGCATATAACTTTTTATAACAAGTTTCCAGAGAACATGCCATCACAGTAACTTAATTCTTTAACAGGAAATATAATGGATAAGGTTTACAAAGCAACACATACAAATTAGTTATTTTTGGTAATTGAGCAACATCTTTAGCCTAATACTGGGATAACAGGTTTCCAAAGAACATGAAAGTATTATGAGTATCCAGAAATCAATCAAAAACAGAACATTTTCTTGTTTATACTTGGTAATAGGTCAAACGATAATAGAACACAAGGGGGGAGGTGGGGGGGGGGGGGGGGTCTGAACCCCCACATATATATATATATATATATATATATATATTAGATATACAGTATATATATATATATCATATATATATATATAGATATATATATATATATATAATACAGGGTGATTCAAAAAGAGTGATACAACGTTAAACGTTTATTTACAAAGAAACAGAAACCTCAGGAACATGAAGCAAACATTCCTTGAAAGCTTATGACATGGTCGTTTCCATCACTGATTGCTATTGCAGTAAGTCACTGCTAGAGTTCGTGAGAGCCCAAGGTCTGAAATTGGCATTTACGCAAAATCCTTGTAATTGACATTCTCGATGTGTGCCCCTCTCGATGTGTGATGATGTGTGTTCAGACAGGCATTGATCCTGACTCCAAAGTTCTGTCCAACTTTCCTGTAGGTCTCATTGTGCACTGCCTTGAGGTAGTCTGACACCTCCTGCTTCAGCTGTGAAGCTGTGAAGAGAGTCAAATATAGGTGTTAACCACCGTGGATGCTGTCGAGTCGCTTCACAGCTTCACTTTGACTCCCTTGTAAAGTTTGGTGGAGGAGTAATAATGGTCTGGGGCTGTTTTTCATTGTTCGGGCTTTGCCGCTTAGTTCCAGTGAAGGGAAATCTTAACGCTACAGCATACAATGACATTCTAGATTATTGTGTCCTTCCAACTTTGTGACAACAGCATGGGGAAGGCTCTTTCCTGTTTCAGCATGACAATGCCCCCGTGCACAAAGCGAAGCCATACAGAAATGGTTTGTCGAGATCGGTGTGGAAGAACCTGACAGGCCTGAACAGAGCCTTGACCTCAACCCAATCAAACACCTTTGGGATGAATTGCACCGTCGACTGCGAGCCAGGCCTAATCGCCCAACCTCAGTGCCCGACCCCACCAATGCTCTTTTGACTGAATGGAAGCAAATCCCCGCAGAAATGTTCCAACATCTGGTGGAAAGCCTTCCTGGAAGAGTGGAATCTGTTATAGCAGCAAAGGGGTGACAAACTCCATACACCATGTACTCCATACACTCCATACACCTGGTGCCCATGAATTTGGAATGAGATGTGTGATGTTCGGGTGTCCACATACTTTTGGTCATGTAGTGCATATATATATATATATATATATATATATATATATATATATATATATATATATATATATATATATAAATATATCGGTGATACAAATCGATCACACACCACAATTCTGAGACGTGAGTCTTTTGGGATACACAAACTTCAGACAAAATTCCCTTTTGGCATATATTTTGACGATTAACGGATGTTCCAACTGATTCAATCCACCTCAACTCATTCAACTCATTCACCGTAACACATTCTCTTCATTTTCCTTTTATATATGTCGTCCTCAAACTCATTGTTGTTTCATCCTCTAAAGGCGGTTTGTTAACAAATGTAGGCAGTGTATTTATATAAATATAAACAGTATATTAATATGTGCTTGTATGTGTTTATATATGTACGCGTGCACAAACTAACTGTAAACTGCAGCTCACTTTCGTTGAACTCGAGGAGAGTGAGTGAGCACTAACGATACTCTGCTTTTTGTATGTATTTTATTCATATATCAACATCATACATACCTGTTTTATATACATTCCTGCTGTTCTTGTAGACGAAGAAGATGACCTATTGGTCGAAAGCTCGTCTGAAAATGAAAGATCGACCGTTTTGAAGCTACGTCCACTACTTATTGATTTTCTTCCGATTATATATATATATATATGGTCATGTAGTGTTTTTGTTTATAAACACTACATGAATTATAAAAGAAAGTTTTTGTTTGTTTGTCTCCGCAAGCTAATCTCCCGAACGGTGAAAGATAGGAGGAAACCTCTAATACAAAAAATGTCGGGACGGGCCCCGGGAAGATTTTAGGCTAGGTGGCGAGGCCGGTTGAGGCCACTTTGGCCGGGCCAGGCCCATTTCGCAATTAAAAGCTGAGCTGAATTATCGTTGTCAATCTTCTACGGCCGCGAGTAAAAGCTGAATTATAGTAGTAAATTCATTCAAAAATAACCCAGGCAACGCCGGGTGCTTTCAGCTAGTATATGTATATATATATATATATATATATATATATATATATATATATTTGTTGTTGTTGTTGCCGTTCTCTTGCCGCCGCCCTTAATCCCCTTATCAAGGGGGGATTAATCCCCTTGTCTTTCTGGGCTTGGCGGAACCGAGACTTGAGACGTCCCTCCCAGACACATGCGGCGTAGGGTTTCGGGACTACTTTTCGCTCGTACCTAATTCCCCGTGCTGCCCTGGGAGCGAGGAAACAAGCCTCGCACGAACCACGTGTGATGTGAGTACGCCGAGCGGATTGCATACATGTGGTCTGCGCAGTCTTAATTAGTGGAACCTGATTGGAGCGATCTTATTCGTGCCACGCTTAGTCAAATGAGGAAACCACAGGAATGATCGAATCAGGAAGAAAGGAAGAACAAATGGTTGAATTATTCTCCACACGTATGTACAAGTTCAAGGACGAAGAGACACAGAGCAATCCTTAAGCAGTCTTAACTTATCCCTTGGACAACGGGCCCGCCTCACACTCACACAGGGAATTGCAGATGGGCAGGTGTTCCCCAACGCACCCAGAGATGGTCCCCGTCTGGCTCTCCACGGTCCCCGGCACGTCCCGCGAAGATGGTGACAGGCGAAGGCAGTGGTTCGCAGCGCGTCTCCCAAATAAGCAGATGATGGGGCGAAACGGTCGAGGGCGGACTTTAGCGCGGCTGGCGGTTACTCAGCCTTGCTCACTCGCGCGTCTCAAATGTGCTGTATTCGTTATAAGCGCGTCTGGCTGCGCCCGCGTATATGTAGCGGCCAACTCCTCTTCTTCTATACACTCCGAGCTGGTTAGCGTGCGCGTTCTCGTGCAAGTTCGTCAAGTTCATCAGCTTTCACCGCTTATCAAGTTCTTTCGCCAATCCTTTTGCCGCAAGTCCTTCGCTGTGAGCCCTGCGTTCCTCTGCGAGTCCTCTATCTTTCTCTATCACAGCAAGTCCTTCGAGCCCTCCGATGTAAGTCCTCTGCTTCCGTCCTTTACCACGCGAGTCCTCTTGAGGGCTTTCGCGCAGCCTGTTTTATAGCTACGCCCCCCGAACCTTCTGGAACTCACTCGAACCTTCTTACCATGCCCTCTGACGCCACGCCGCCATCACCACCTCTGAGCTCTGATTGGCGGCTCGTGCTTACCATCATCGCTTCTGCCGCTCCACCCTCGACTCCGCCCCGACCTTCCTAAGCCTGCCTCGTGTTAACTCGCCCAATAATCAACCAATGCTTAGCAAACTGGATCAAGGCTAGGGTGGCTGGAAAATCGGTGGCAAGTAGAGCCTATTCTCCCTGGCTCCTACTCAATGCAGAACTAACAAAGGAAAAGGACTAAGCTTACAATTACTAAGACATATCTATGCTATCGCGAGGCTACATGTTGCTTGTGTGACTAACTATGGGGGGCAAACTTTAACCTTTATTAGGCTCACTTGACAGACTCAAAACCGCAACACTGCCCCCCTCCCTCGTCAGACTCGTGCCCGAGTCAAACCTACAAAAACTGGAATGACTGGTTTTGAGAAAGAGTTGGGACTAACTTTTAATTCCATGTGACACTTAGATGTGGTTCCCCCAAACATTTACTCTAACCCGTGTATGCGACAGTTTTAAAACACTAAATATGTCCCACCTACTGCGTTGAGTAGCTAACTGACAGACTCTCGCCCACAATTAACCGAATTGCGGAATTATTTTCAAACTAAACATAAAGTCGGTGGGCAGCATTTTATATACAAGCACAAAACCTAACCTTATTTACAGTTCTATGACCCAGGACCTGTCCTTTTTGGAAAGAAGAATGGAGGGGAAGGGAAAGCACAGCAATGCACAAATACACATTTCAAAAGTTCACGTTTCACATTTCTGCTGTTGTCTGGCATCTTCTTCGTGCTTCCTGCACCTTCTGTGTGCATAAAACTTACAGTTCTTCTTTCCTAGCACGCCAATAATAAAAATGTACAAAAATGTTTATTGTATTTGCCAGCAGGGCCAACCCTATGCGGTCCAACTGCGTGACATTGATGCCACTCAAAACAAGTGGTCCGAAGATGCAAGGTGAGTCTGCAGCCAAGTGCTGCACAGCAAAAGTGTAAGGCCACAAAACCTGTGGTCCATAAGTGTAATGTGGTCATGTGCAGCAAAGTGTCTGTGGCAGCAAGTGCTGCACATGTGCAGCAAAGTTATAACAAATGCAAGGAGTACGGCAGCAAAGTGCCAGCAGGGGTGCTGCACAGGTGTAGCAAGGTGCAGCTGCACAGTTTCCCTTCCAAATTGGTCCTGGGGTGGGGGAGAGACAAAGCACAACCGGCAAAGCGGAAAGGGCACAGAGGTACACAGCAATACAAGGTAATGCAGCATGAGGGGCGCGGAAGAGCGAGCAGAGCAAGCTCGTCCCTAACCGTTCGTGCCCCCCAACGTCAGCTTACACTACCCTTGCCCTTCCCTGTATTTACAAATTCGTCCCTACGTCCTGTCTCCCATATCCCCCTCTACTCCAAATTCGTCTCCCAATCCCTCCCTGGAAGGAAGGAATGGAATGGAACAAACACATTGTCACTCATTACGTCGAGATGCGTCTCACTTACTCAAATCAGTCACTTGGTGTTGGTGCAGAGCTGTGTTATCCTTGGTGAGTGGATGTGGATGGCGCGAAGGGATTTCTCTTCCTAGCTACACGAGTTGACATTAACTAATTTACACTACCCGGGGTCATACCCTGCCAATTGGCCATCTTTAAACTATGTGGTTCTAAAAACCGAATTCCCCATTGACCACTCTGCGGTGCCCTACGAATTTGGGTCTCACTCCCCAATTTTTCCTGCTGTGCCCTTGCACAATTTCGGGGCTGGTTCGTGTGGCTCCACTAGCAGGTCCAACTACCTGCGCACCTCCGCCACTGAAGTCGCCACCCGAGCTTACCTGCTCCTGCGACTACCTAACTGGGGAAGGCCCCTTCCTGGCACTTTACCCCTCTGATGCCCTCTCTGGCATTGGGCTACCTGGGTCCTTCCCTTGGATCCTTGGGCCCCACTGAACAACGCACACTACTCTGACTGGCTCCCAGAGCCTACCTGCGGCCTCACCTGGCCGACAAACTACCAGTGGCGGAGTGCTCCAATAACCATACGCACCAACAAAGCTACACGCCCAGCCATGTCACTGACTCATGCATCCAACCAAAGTACTACTTGCCACTTCCCGCACCACAGGTGTCAATATCCAAACAATTTAACTAAGCCCTCTACCTGGCTTTAAACTTCCCACCCCGGGTATTCGTGAATGGGTCCATCTCCCCCCATTCACTCCTTCGCACCATGCATTCAACACCTTCTACTTCACACCAAGCATTCCACACCAAATATTCCTCTCGCACACCATTGATCTCGCACACCTCTTGTGTTTACATGCCTTTTCCATACACTCCAAACACAACTCCATCTGTCTCAATACACAATTCCTGGTTATTCTCAACCAATTCCTCATTTGCTCAATACACAATCCCTGGTTATTCTCAACCAATTCCTCATTTGCTCAATACACAAATCCTCACACACATGGTTATTCTCAACCAATTCCTCATTTGCTCAATACACAAATCCTCACACACTACTACACACACACAGCATCATCTAGCTGACTACTTCCCCTAAAACTCGTGCTTCCACGTCTTCCCTTTAGACTATGCACTCCCTCGTCCTTAACATCCTTCTAATCTCTCTACGTCCCCTCTATAGTTCAAATGTCGCTACCTAAATCTTGTCCTCTACGGTCTGCTAAATCCCTAACAATTAACCTAGCCCGCCCTCGGCTAGCTTCGGTGCCCCATGGAGGTAACCATCGCTGGTCCCTCCATGTGCATGTCACTGCCATCCCCCTAATCTAATGCTCATGAGCCCAGGTGAGGAATGGTAAAACTCCATTCCTCCACGCCGGGTACCATTCCCCAACACTATCGCTATCCGTCCACTCCACTTGAGCCTCTACGTGCGGAAATACATTATCGTAGCTCGGCTTCGAAAAGCCGAGTGATGCATGCGGGTGGTTGGTCTACTGTTGGTTGGGTCCATCCGACATTTTCGATTCAGGGGAGGAGGCATTGAAGGGCCAAGGTTCAAAGCGCCATCCCTGCGCGAGGCCTTGCGGTCCCACGCACGATGGCCCCAACCGCCCACGGTCGGAGCACCGCAGCCGCCAGGGGGCATGGCTCCGCTCTCTCCAACCCCCCCTTGAACCGTGCTGATTGCCTTTCCTGCCACGACGTGGCACCGACCATACAGGGCAGGGCCCGCCGCGAACCGTGCATGCCGATCCTTGTGAGACCGCCATGGCACTGATCCCCGCCGATCCCCGCCACACACAAAGCACACAACTCACCGAGGGCTCACGTCGGCTATACGTCGCGCTAAACGCTACCCCGGTCTGCGTCGATGCTCGAGCCGCGTTCTCACCATACACGACCCACTCCTCTCTCGCACAACGCGGCACTCCAGTGCCACCCATACACTCCATACATTTGGTTACGGCACTCTCCTGTGCACACTCTTCCCTTACACACTCAGGTGCACAACACCCAGGCCCACTCATGCCCCTCACGCACTCCGTTACACACTTTTCCTCCACACACTCCTTTACCGCACACTTCTCTGTTACACACTCCGTAACACATTCGGCCATCGCACACCCTCACGCACACTCTCCCATTACGTTCTCCGTAACGTCCATGGGTGTGCACTCTCCTGGTACACACCCAATCACGCGCTCTGGTGTGCACTCCTGCACACTCTCTACAACACGCTCTGGTGTGCATTCGCTCTCACTCTCCTCGGCCATCGCACACTCTGCAACACACTCTTCTTCGACGCACTCTTCCCACTCACATTCCGTCATACACTCACGCACCGGTGCACACTTTTCTCTCACACACCCGTGCTCCGGTGCACACTTCTCTTGCACACGCGCGCCATTCGCTCGCGTACACTGCACAAAGGACCTTCCATGAGCGCCCGGGCTTCGTCTCGATCCCAAGCGCGCCAAAAACCTTTTCCCGCCAAACACTTTCGCGCCATACACACCCCTACTCACCTTGGGGATTCTCTTCTCCACCAGCACCTGCAAACCTTTACTGGGGATAGTAAGCCTGACATCACGGTGCAAATACAAACTTTGCGTATATTCCATCACTTCCTCCCGTGATACACTTTCTATCTCTGCCGTCTCTGCGGCCCCAATTTCAACTATAATCATTTCTTTTATTTCTAGCTCGACGACCGCCAGCGCGCATAAAATTTCTTTTTCCAATTTGACGGCCGTCGGCTTTTCCACACCCCGAGTCGCTATTTCTATTCCCTTGGTCCATTTAGCTATGCTCTGCTCTACCCCACTCTCCACGCGTTCCTCGCACCGCGTTACCCCGTTGCATACCAATGCGACCTCCTCGCTCAACCTGCACTCAATGTCCTCCCCCATTTTTTTATGTTCCGGGCGAATTTGTCCCCCAATTCTTTTCTTTCCCGGGTGGATTTGTCACTCTGGCCGTCCATCTTGCCCCCCATTTCTTTCATCGTAGCCTCTATTTTTTTTCGTTTGTACTATGATTTGTTTCATGAGCAACTGCATGTTGGAACTCAATTGCACAACGGGTTTGGCCTTCGCCGCCACGTGCGAGGCGCGGCCATTGTCTTTGCCAGCTGCCGCACCCTTATCAGCCTCCACCACCAACTGTCTCTCCTGGTCTTGGGTCATCAATTCTACCTTATCTACCCCCACCAGCATTCGACCGCTTTGGCTAGCCATGGCACGAATTTAATTTTGGATTTTAAAACTAAATTTCGTCCACTCACAATTGCAAGTGCGTGAAGCGCACTCCGGGTCCAATCCCACCCCTGACACCAATTGTTACGGTTCTCTACGCCGCCCTTAATCCCCTTATCAAGGGGGGATTAATCCCCTTGTCTTTCTGGGCTTGGCGGGACCAAGACTTGAGACGTCCCTCCCGGACACACGCGGCGTAGGGTTTCGGGACTACTTTTCGCTCGTACTTAATTCCCCGCGCTGCCCTGGGAGCGAGGAAACAAGCCTCGCACGAACCACATGTGATGTGAGTACGCCGAGTGGATTGCGTACACGTGGTCCACGCAGTCTTAATTTGTGGAACCCGATTGGAGCGATCTTATTCGTGCCATGCTTAGTCAAATGAGGAAACCACAGGAAAGATCGAATCAGGAAGACAGGAAGAACAAATGGTTTAATTATTCCCCACACATATGTACAAGTTCAAGGACGAAGAGACACAGAGCAATCCTTAAGCAGTCTTAACTTATCCCTTGGACAACGGGCCCGCCTCACACTCACACAGGGAATTGCAGATGGGCAGGTGTTCCCCAACGCGCCCAGAGATGGTCCCCGTCCGGCTCTCCACGGTCCCCGGCACGTCCCGCGAAGATGGTGGCAGGCGAAGGCAGGGGCTCGCAGCGCGTCTCCCGAATAAGCAGATGATGGGGCGGAACGGTAGAGGGCGGACTTTAGCGCGGCTGTCGGTTACTCAGCCTTGCTCACTCGCGCGTCTCAAATGCGCTGTATTCGTTATAAGCGCGTCTGGCTGCGACCGCGTATATGCAGCGGCCAACTCCTCTTCTTCTATACACTCCAAGCTGGTTAGCGCGTGCGTTCTCATGCAAGTTCGTCAAGTTCATCAGCTTTCACTGCTTATCAAGTTCTATGGCCAATCCTTTTGCCGCAAGTCCTTCGCTGTAAGCCCTGCGTTCCTCTGTGAGTCCTCTATCTTTCTCTCTCGCAGCAAGTCCTTCGAGCCCTCCGATGTAAGTCCTCTGCTTCAGTCCTTTACCACGCGAGTCCTCTCGAGGGCTTTCGCACAGCCGGTTTTATAGCTACGCCTCCCGAACCTTCTGGAACTCACTCGAACCTTCTTACCACGCCCTCTGATGCCACACCGCCGTCACCACCTCTGAGCTCTGATTGGCGGCTCGTGCTTACCGTCATCGCTTCTGCCCCTCCACCCTCGACTCCGCCCTGACCTTCCTAGGCCTGCCTCGTGTTAACTCGCCCAATAATCAACCAATGCTTAGCAAACTGGATCGAGGCTAGGGTGGCTGGAAAATCGGTGGCAAGTAGGGCCTATTCTCCTGGCTCCTACTCAACACAGAACTAACAAAGGAAAAAGACTAAGCTTACAAATACTAAGACATAACTATACTATTGTGAGGCTACATGTTACGTGTGTGACTAACTATGGGGGGCAAACCTTAACCTTTATTAGGCTCACTTGACAGACTCAAAACCGCAACAATATATATATTGTTGCGGTTTTGAGAAAACACTAAAAAGTAATGGCAACCACCATACAGGTCTCTTAGAATAGTTATTTCATAGTCCCTTTCCCTTATTTTGGGTTATGTCATGCGTTGGGGAAAGGAAAGATAGGTCCTCCACTCATAAGGGAAGCTACCAGGCATTGCACCAGGCTCCCAGGAACACCATGGATTCCAGGTTCAGAAAACCACCAATCAGGGTGAAAGGGGCGGAGTTACCGGCTCCACCAATCGGGAGCCAGGAGACCTCCAATATTTCACCCCTCCCCCTTGGAGGGTGAACAAAGGGATTTTTAAAGAGATTGATTCTCTCTCTTGGGTGTGGCTGGCATCGCAGGCGGTCACGGTTTTTGCTTGCTCTTGGCCCGGGCTCTTGGTCACAGGTGGTCGCAGTTGTGCTGGCTCTTGGGCATTGTGGACACTTCGCTCTCTTCTCGGTCTCTCTCTCGCCCCACTGAGTACGTGGACATTTAGTGCAGTAGTAAGGACATTTAGTACAGTACAGACATTTAGTACAGTACAGCTCTTGGCTGGTCTCCCTCTCGCAGGCATCTACACCTGCATTGTTACATTCTGGGCCTGTCTGACTCTGCCTGGATTGTTGGCCTAGCACGTGTGCTCCACTCCTGCAGCTTGGGTCACTCTTACGTGCTGACGATCGACCTCACTCTGCCGGTCCGTGTTGGGGTCGTCGTTACCTGTTGGTGCTTCTCTGTGGCGACGGCTGGACATTTGGTGCCACAAGCAGAGGCATTTGTGAGCACGTAGCCGTTGTGCTGGCAGGTCCTTTGTTGTTCGTTACCCTCCCCTCCCCCGTGAGAGTATGCTGGGCCCTTGTGATGTTTATCCATAGTAATTGTAATAAGGGGTAGAATAAGCGAAGTTTCTGCTTCTTGTCCCTTTTTCTTTGTTATTAAAATAATTACATTGTAAATATCTCTATTAAATCAAATTGTTTAAACGTTTCCTTTCTCTCTGTCCGTGAATGTCTCTTCTTCATTGATCCGCCATTGTTCGTATCCAGGTTTACATCGACTGAATGGCTTTAACATTACCCAGGCGGTGACCAACGGTTTTCGCTCGGCCGTGTAAATTTCCATCAGGGAACAAAGGAAACCACCAGAGGTTACGTATGGTACGTTCTCCGATTGGCGTTCGTCGTTGCTGATTCACAACCTGCTAAGTACGATGTTATTCGTGCGCGGCAGCTCCAGGTCTGGTAAGTTTGGCAGAGAACTGAGGTTAACCCCCTCGTAGTGAACCCTAGGCCGTAACACATTCGGTGTCTTTGAGCGGGATTCCTCCGAGCACCGTAACAAATTGGTACCGGCAGTGAGATTCCCCTCTGGATACCGTAACATTCGGTGTTCAGGAGTGGGATATTGGAATTCCGCTCCGGAAACCGTAACTATATATATACCAGCATATTCATTGACCCTGTTTTATATATATAATCTTTATTATCAGAAAGCATTTTGCTTACTCCTCAAATACATATTTGTAACTTTATACAATATTATGTGGCTCTTGACTGTTGGGCCACCCTGTATGTGTCACAGAGACATTACCTGTTGTTAGCCATGGTAAGAGACCAAAAAGTGTCACGTGTACAAGTGGACAGGTGAGTTGCAATCTGCATGTGCGCTGCCCCCAGCCTCCCGGGATTGCAAGGAGGATGAGTTTAAATGTGACGGCGGCCATTGCATCCACAGCCTCTGGCACTGCGATGGTGACGATGACTGCGGAGACGCGTCCGATGAACAGTGTGGTCAGTCAGCGAGCAGGCCTGACACCTTATATCAACCTGGAATTTATCTCTTCCCTTGTACTTCAGCTATACTCTCTAGGTGCAAGGTTTTGCTACTTGGGCATTTTCTTCCATCCATACTTACCCTTGTGACCTGCTTTCCATTCTACTTCCAAGATCTACTTTCATCGGACATCTCACTTAATGTCTTCTTTTATTGTTTGCATTCGCTGACGAAACACTACTGTATCCAAGCATTTGCTCCACATTGAGCTTTCCTGATTTTCTTCAGCTCGTTCTGAATTAATGAAGAAATTTTCATTCTTCTATTTTGTGGCAATATTGTTTCTCACTTTGTCTCTTCCTACCATAACTGAGAACATCATCTGCCCATTCACACTTTCTATATCTGTCCATCTCAGAGACCTTTCCCTGCTTGTTTCCAGAGGCTTTTATACAAATCCATTGGATGTTACACGTTGGTGATATTAAAATAAAATATGTCACAGGTAGTTCCAGTGACGAGGAGTGGATATGGAGGAGGTGTGAAGTTAGGGGTGCTGGTGCAGATCAATGCGAAGCATGGAGGTTGGCAGAACAGGAAGGAGTAAGAGGATATGAAGCAGGAAAGATGTAGCGGAAGAGTAGACTGGAAGATTATCTGAGATTGAGTGTTATTGAATATACGCCGAACCAATGGATGGAAGTCCATTGATATTGTCCCACTGTGTTCCGAAATTTGTAGTTTCGGTCGTTCTTGATTGAATGCTCCTGCCCACAGATCCCCGCCAATGCTCCAACAAGGAGTTTGAGTGTTCAGACGGTGGTTGCATCGCCAAGACCTGGAGATGCGATGGTGACGCCGACTGTAAGGATGGCTCAGATGAGGTGGATTGCCGTGAGTATCGACCATCTCGAGGTCTTCACACAACTGCACTGCCATTGTGCTCAAACGCATCAAGTTGGTGTAGTTGCTGTTTTATGTTAATTTTTCTTAGTAAAGATTGTTGGTTTGCAAGTGAGAGGCACATGATGTCAGATTGCCGAGAGAATGTGTGCCAGCTGAGTTAATCGCTCTTGAAGTAAGGGTTAGTTATGCAGAACCATTGACTTCATCATCACCAAGTGTTGCAAGCCACAAAATGGTGAGCTTTTTTTTTTTTCTTTTTTTTTTTGTGTATAAGATCGAAGCTCGTGTAAGAGCTAACATTGATCACAAAAAGACAAACTGACACATACAACATAAAACGTATGATAAAGGGAGCGGGAGAACTAGATGGAGAGCAGAGACATCGGGAGATCTGTGGGAGGGAGAGGGCTTGGGGGAGGAGGCACGGGAAGGGGGGGTCGGGGGGTGGGGTGGGTGGGAGAGGTAAAAGACACATGGACATTGCTAGGACTTCCGGGAAAGAAGTCAGTATTTCAAAAAAAAGTGGATCTGGGGTGAATTAACGGGGATGGAAGAGATCAAGGTTTTGGATGGGGGTAGATAAGAGATGGTGGTGAACAGCTGTTTTAAAGACCTGGAGGGAGGAGTGGGATTGAAGAGAGTGAGGGAGTTTGTTCCAGAGGCGGGAGAAAAGAGGAATGAAGTACTGAAGGTGAGCAGAGAGTCTTGATTTTGGCAGTTTCACCAGAAGAGGGTTGCTGGCAGATCTTGTGCAACCTGTAGGAATATTTGGGGGACAAATATTTGATTGAGATATTTGGTTTGGTTGGAATATTTGGTTGAGAAGATTCAAAGGAATGATTTACTCGAGCTCACATTTACAAAGGGGAGCCGGAGGTTTCATTTCCTCCCCCATAAAGGAATGGCTGCTCATGCACCACCTCCTCCCCTATAAAGGAATACATGCCGTTTGAACATGTATGTTTGGCTCCTAAAATCATGGTCAGGGTTTGAACCTTCTGACTCGACCTAATAATCTAGAAACCTCGTAACTTGCCCTTGAGCTATCTTGTGGTGGTGAGGTGTTTTGAATTACATGGTGGTGAGGTGTTTTGAATAACGTGGTGGTGAGATGTTTTCAATTACATGGTGTTGAGGTGTTTAGAATTACGTGGTGGTGAGGTGTTTTGAATTACGTGGTAGTGAGGTGTTTTTAATTTTGTGGTGGTGAGGTGTTTTGAATTACGTGGTGGTGAGGTGTTTTGAATTACGTGGTGGTGAGGTGTTTTGAATTACGTGGTGGTGAGGTGTTTTGAATTACATGGTGTTGAGGTGTTTTGAATTATGTGGTGGTGAGGTGTTTTGAATTACGTGGTGTTGAGGTGTTTTGAATCACGTGGTGGTGAGGCGTTTTGAATTACGTGGTGGTGAGGCGTTTTGAATTACGTGGTGGTGAGGCGTTTTGAATTACGTGGTGGTGAGATGTTTTGAATTATGTGGTGGTGAGGTGTTTTGAATTATGTGGTGGTGAGGTGTTTTGAATTACGTGGTGTTGAGGTGTTTTGAATTACGTGGTGTTGAGGTGTTTTTAATTACGTGGTGTTGAGGTGTTTTTAATTACGTGGTGTTGAGGTGTTTTGAATTACGTGGTGTTGAGGTGTTTTGAATTATGTGGTGGTGAGGTGTTTTTAATTACGTGGTGTTGAGGTGTTTTGAATTACGTGGTGTTGAGGTGTTTTTAATTACGTGGTGTTGAGGTGTTTTGAATTACGTGGTGTTGAGGTGTTTTGAATTACGTGGTAGTGAGGTGTTTTTAATTTTGTGGTGGTGAGGTGTTTTGAATTATGTGGTAGTGAGGTGTTTTTAATTTTGTGGTGGTGAGGTGTTTTGAATTACGTGGTGGTGAGGTGTTTTGAATTACGTGGTGTTGAGGTGTTTTGAATTACGTGGTGTTGAGGTGTTTTGAATTATGTGGTGGTGAGGTGTTTTGAATTACGTGGTGTTGAGGTGTTTTGAATTATGTGGTGTTGAGGTGTTTTGAATCACGTGGTGGTGAGGTGTTTTGAATTACGTGGTGTTGAGGTGTTTTGAATTACGTGGTGTTGAGGTGTTTTGAATCACGTGGTGGTGAGGTGTTTTGAATTACATGGTGTTGAGGTGTTTTGAATCACGTGGTGTTGAGGTGTTTTGAATTACGTGGTGTTGAGGTGTTTTTAAATACATGGTGGTGAGGTGTTTTGAATTACCTGGTGGTGAGGTGTTTTGAATTACGTGGTGTTGAGGTGTTTTGAATCACGTGGTGGTGAGGTGTTTTGAATTACATGGTGTTGAGGTGTTTTGAATTACGTGGTGTTGAGGTGTTTTGAATTACGTGGTGTTGAGGTGTTTTTAAATACATGGTGGTGAGGTGTTTTGAATTACCTGGTGGTGAGGTGTTTTGAATTACATGGTGTTGAGGTGTTTTGAATTACATGGTGTTGAGGTGTTTTGAATCACGTGGTGTTGAGGTGTTTTGAATTACGTGGTGTTGAGGTGTTTTGAATTACGTGGTGTTGAGGTGTTTTTAAATACATGGTGGTGAGGTGTTTTGAATTACATGGTGTTGAGGTGTTTTGAATTACATGGTGTTGAGGTGTTTTGAATTACGTGGTGTTGAGGTGTTTTGAATTACGTGGTGTTGAGGTGTTTTGAATTATGTGGTGTTGAGGTGTTTTGAATCACGTGGTGGTGAGGTGTTTTGAATTACGTGGTGTTGAGGTGTTTTGAATTACGTGGTGTTGAGGTGTTTTGAATCACGTGGTGTTGAGGTGTTTTGAATTACATGGTGTTGAGGTGTTTTGAATTACATGGTGTTGAGGTGTTTTGAATTACGTGGTGTTGGGGTGTTTTGAATTATGTGGTGTTGAGGTGTTTTGAATCACGTGGTGTTGAGGTGTTTTGAATTACTTGGTGGTGAGGTGTTTTTAATTTTGTGGTGGTGAGGTGTAATCGTCCCAAACTTCCAGTCTGCACCTGCCCCTCCTGTATGTATGTGCTGAGGGGTTCTTTTTTAATAAAAAAAAATAAAAAAATTTCAACCTAAATTTTCAACCTAAATTGCTTATAAAAATGTAATATCACAAACACTACAAATAAATTTGTGCAAAATAATTATTTGTGTTATGATTGGTGTAAATCATAATAACACAGCAGCTCATGTACAGTTATTATCCTCAGCTAATACAAACCTGTTCCTCTGTAACGACACGTGGTGAGCCGAGCCAAGCTCGTACATATATATCTATATATATACACACACACTCAGAATGGAGCACTGAGCATCTGCAATTTGTTTTGTGCTTTTCGTTAATGATCTGTAAATTCTCACCAGATGCTGTGATCAGTCATTCACATGTGGTGTCTGTTGAAGTGATTTGCACAAAATTCTTCCTACAGGCCCATGATTACCATGCTTTTCCACTCACCTTTACCGCCCTCTCTGTGCTTCCAGCACCTCCCGCACCAGTGGTGCAATGCGGAGAGGATGAGTTTGGATGTTCGTACGGACGCTGTATTCTTCAAATCTACCGTTGTGATGGAGATAACGACTGCGGTGATTGGTCGGATGAGGCGGGCTGCTGTGAGTCTCGGGCACGAAACACCACTTTGCAGCTCGGGCACCCATTGGCCCATATTAAAGAGTTTAGAGATGTTGAGATGCCAAGACGCCAGTGTTACACATTGACCTCATGAATGCAAAACTATTTGGGAGAGATATCTTATGAAAACATCGGTCCTAGTGTACCTGTCTGCTTGACCGCAGGTGTGTTGGCAATATTCGTAACATTTACCTTCACACTATTTTTACCTGTTCCCAACAGTAGGGTGCACTGACTCAAAATGAAACACAATTAACTGAAGAACCTTGCGATCAGAATGAAGCGGAACATACTTGACAATGCACACGGAAACGATAAATACAACTGACTCGGTTCAACCATTGACTCGAGAAATTTGCGCTAACATCAAAAATAATTGTGAAATATGAATCGTTAAGCATATTCTTACCACTTGCACCCTGTTGGTACCACATTTCATAATGACAGACCTGACTTGACAGGTGACCATGACAGGCAATAACCTGCTTATGGTCACATAAGTTTTCCATATATCTCGTGGGAACGTGAGTTGGATAGGTGACCATGAGGGTGAGGAGGTTATTTGAAGGCTTGGAGTGGGCAGATGACTGATGCCTTTGGGTTTGTGAGGGTGGGGGAGAGGACAGGGAATTGTGGAGAGGGGGTGGGGGGAAGCGGACAACCAAATTGCTTATTTTTGTAGGATTAAGTTTGATAGGTCGTTCTTTTCTCATAAAAATCTACATGGTTTTTAATTGTTTTGACCAACACATTGTGAGTTTCAATGGCTCCAGTTGTTCATTAGGTCTAAATGTAACAACTGTCGGTTTTTCTATGCGAGTACAGATTGTGCGTTAGTCTGTTCATATGTTGAAGATAAATCCGAAATTTAAGATGTTTCTTTTTTTGTAATAACGATGCCCATGCAATAGGTGATTGAGCTGCCCGTATGTGCCCAGCAACGCAGCAGCCATGCCGGGAAGGAGATGTCCTGTGCGCCGACGGGATGTGCATCAAGGCCGCATGGCGCTGCGATGGCGAGCCCGACTGCGAGGACCATTCTGATGAGATGAACTGTGGTTAGTGGTGCATTTAAATTTTTTTTTTTTTTTTTTTGTATACAAGATTGAGGTTCGTGTAAGAGGTAACAATCGCAAAAAAACAAACGGACACATAAAACATATGATAAAGGGAGTGGGAGACAAGATGAGAAGAGAGAGGGAAGCACACAAGTACAACATTTGAGAGCAGGGACATCGGGAGATCTGTGGGAGGGAGAGGGCTTGGGGAGAGGAGGCACGGGAAGTGGGGGGGGGGGGGGGGGTGAGAGATAAAACCCACATGGACACAGCTAGGACTTCCAGGAAAGAGGTCGGAATTTCAAAAAAGTGGATCTGGGGTGAATTAACGGGGGTAGAAACTATCAAGGTTTTGGATGGAGGAAGACAAGAGATGGTGATGAACAGCTGTTTTGAACAGCTTGATGAACAAGAGATGGTGATGAACAGATGATGGTGATGCATTGGGATACAGTATGGGATTAGGGCAGAAATTGTCAATCTGTGGGCCGAATGCGACCCGATCACAAAAGAGTTATGGCCTGAGTTTATTTAGGAAGCTACTTATTGTAAAAATGGTTCTGACCGATATTTTGCCAAAGTGTAAAGGTGTTGCCATTCATTTGTATCACTTTAATGCCATCGGGTGTAACATGCGACGTATTTATGCTGATGGAGTAGTGCATTGTGAGAGACCACAAACGCTCCACGTAAATGGTGCTCGATGGTGAACACCTTGAGAACTTCTGGATTTGGGGGACTGTGTGCCGTGTCCAGGCAGAAAGCTTAACGAAAAAGGATAATGTTGAGTAATGCAAAAGTCACTTCACTGTCGACTAGAGTCTCCATCAGAAAATACGTGAGCTACCAGGAAATCCACGACACCAAAGATGTTCAAAATGTGATTATTTTTCCGTCTCCCATTGACCCGCATTGCAAGGTTGAATCCTGCAGGAATTCTGCGGTAATTTCAAATCTTTGAAAACTTGACTTCATTGGTGAGTCTCAAGTTGAGTTGACAAATGACGATATCAAAGATCAGTCATTGACTAATGAGTGAGGCTTCTCCTATCCTCTCGAACCCAGGAATGTCGCTAAACCATTATTAGTCCCCTACCGGTGTACACGGGAAGGAACTATAGGTTTGCACGCCGTCCCTCCGTCTGTCAGTCCGTCAGTCCGTCAGTCCGTCACGCAAAGAACAGTTTTCCGGACTTTTTTTCTAAACTCTTAATGCTAATGATTTCAAACTTGGCACATGGTTTCCTCATGATAACTTACAGATCGAGTTCGAACTTCACGACGTTTCGATCATTTTTGACAAGTTATGGCACTTTGAACTTTGGGAATTCTGATAATTCTGATGATCCTTAACTCAGTGCCATTTTAAGTTTTAATTTCCTTTAAAAAAGATTTTCTCTGCAATAATAAGACCAATTGAGATCAAATTTTCACCGTAGGGGGGACTCGGTCTGTAGAATATTTCAATGGTAATTATGACGTCACAGGTCACGTGGTTCGACCGCCATATTGTTTTTCGTGAAAACACGAAAACCCCATTTTCTCTGCAACGGCTGAACAGATCGAGGCCAAACTTTGCAGGCAGAATCGCATACCCATGACGAACAAATAAGTCAGCCAGCATGACGTCATGCATCACATGGTTTCAGAGTTATGATGTTTTTAAGCATGAACATTTAAAACCGAGCTCCTCCCTCATTTTTGATCCAATCGAGGGGAAACTTCACAGATCTGTTCAGCATGTCAGTCTACTAAAATGTCCTTTTGGAATTTGCGATAGGGCACGTGGTTTGGCAGATATCGTTAATTAAACGAAAATATTTTTTAAAAATGGATATCTCTTGTTTATTCTCGAGTTCTCCTCAAGCCGCACCGCGCGTCCTCAGCCTTGTCTGCGAACGTCAAAAGCGCGACACAGCACCTGCTTCCGGGAGGGGCGTAGCCAAGCCGAGCAACATATATTTATATACACATCGATCATTGATCGTGAACCGGAAAATATAATAAATTACTGATATTTAGCGGCTCGAAAGGTTCTTTATCAACAACTTATTTTCTCGTGCTTCTGCTGACCTGTCTGCGAGGTGTATAAATCGAAGTCCCGAGTGCGAATCACAGGTGAGCCCGTCCTGAGGTAATTAGCGATTGGGAACGATTCAGAACCTGTGGGTAAATAACCCTTG
Source organism: Myxine glutinosa (assembly GCF_964187855.1). NCBI lineage: Eukaryota > Metazoa > Chordata > Myxini > Myxiniformes > Myxinidae > Myxine > Myxine glutinosa. The sequence continues at coordinate 37,667,582 of NC_136261.1, forward strand.
GTAATTTCCCCAACAGTTTTCCGGACGACAGACTGCCGGTAGGGGACATGTATTGCAGCGCAATACTCAGAATGCTTGTTTCATTACACATTAATCAGCTAAGGCCGAGCTGATTCTCAACTGGTGGTTCTCAACTGGAGGTCTGTGACCTTTTTCGGTGGTCCACAGGAACATTGTCCAAAGTCACACGTGCCACCATCCAAAAATTTCAAACCAAAATGTTTGTTGTCTACTCTTTCTTTTTGATGTCTCAAAAAGGAGGTGGTTCACGAAAATATTTTGATTGGCCTAGTTGTCTGCGGACTGAAACGAGTTGAGAACCACTGAGCTAAGCTCTGGCTTCGCCTGAAGCAGTACATGCAATTTCATATTTTCGTTTTCCTTCTTGAATTCCTGTTGAAAAACTTCATCCTCAAACTTGAGACCCTTTTTCACGCAGTTGTAAATTTCCACTGAAAATGAACTTGCAGTGAAGATGGTGGTTGAGCCCAACCCTTGGCATAGCATCAGGACACTCGATAACCATTTGTGAATATTTCAAGGATATCAAAGGGAGGCGCAAAGTGCCCCTCCCTTCATATAAAGGATCGTTTCTCTGTATTCAGCTTTTACATGGGGACTGAAATACGTTTCTTGGCTTCTACTGGACGAAATCGGCTGCAAATTTCAGAAGTAAATGCTTTGTACGTTGAGGTAATATGTTCCAAATTTCAGCAATGTCTGTTTCCACATTCTTGAGTTTTATTTAGAAAACTCTCGAAATCACGTTGGTGCCCGTCCGTCCGTCCGCCCAAAATGTGTTGGCGCTCATATCTCAAAGGGCTATACATTGAAACTGGCTGAAACATGGAATATAGATCAGGCAATAGGTCTAGTTAATGGCTTTCGAAACAAATTCCACCTACAGTATATATGTATAAAAATATTATATATAAATATATTAAAAATATTATATATTATCCATAAAAAATATTATATATAAAGATATATTGGAGCCTCGCAACCTTTATTGGAGCCTCTATGGTTTGCGGAGGAGCTATACCACAAATCATGCATACATGTGGACACACGAGAGAACACTCTCCATTACTTTCAAACAAGCACAGCTGCTGAGATTGGGGGAAGTGATGTCACGTCACAGAGCACTCTGGGTACCATTGACGTCATCCTTATGACATAGCGTTTCTCTCCGCACTCAGTGGGGGCAATCAAGAAGGGATTTCCTCATAACCCAACCTAAGCTTGTTTATCCATGCTCTATCCTTCAAATGCTGAGTGTCAAGAAAGGAAGCAGCACGCACCTTTTTTAAAGTCTTCGGTATGAGTTCCCAGACTCAGAGCAGTTCTAACCATAACACCACAGAGTCTGGTTAAACTTGTACTAGCCTGTTGGGATAAGCATTCTCCCTTTGCATTTGTGGTGCAGTGAGCGAGGTGTGTGGGCCGGAACAATTCCGCTGCCTTTCGGGACGTTGTGTCACCGCTGCTTGGCGCTGCGATGGCGATGTGGATTGTTCCGATGGGAGTGATGAAGCCAATTGCGAACCTGTTTCAGGTATTATGTTTCGTGGAACTGGAAAGTAATCATTTGTGCTTGCAGTGGAAATATTTTTGAGTGCTTGGTGTTTTTCTCTTTGTTGTTTTTTAAATTTTATTTATTTTTTATTATGTAAGCAAATTATCTGCAGTAAATGGAAATGAAAAATATAAACAAGGCAGAATTTACCAATGCAGAGCCTTGTCTTGGTACATAGATTATAGTAGATCTGACCGACACAGAATGCTTCTGGAATGTGTGGCTCAGAGGAAATGGATGGACCATCCCTGAGGATAGTGGTTAGCAACTTTAAAAAAAATTCCCCTTCGACATTTTTAAAATTAAAAGTCAAAATTAGATTTAAAATATATATTTTTTATAATTCAGTATTATTTTAAAAAAATTAACACTATTTATCCTAACTTGGGAATAATGTACAGACTTGGCATTTAATATGGAATATTTTTTTTGTGGTGGTGAACTTACTTTTCAAGATGACTTAGAACCAAAAGTTCATTGGAATTATGTTGAAATTATTCTAGATTTTGTTAATGTGACCTTTAAAAGAAACAAAAACCACATTTGACATTTTGAAGCAAATAAATTGATCCTTGAAAGTGATGTAAACTGATATCGAACTCAATTCACGGACAGTACTGTGTTAAACTTCTGTACGTTTTCCAGAAGTATCTTTTTATTTTGCACATTAGCCAAAAAATTTTTCAACAAAAACAAAAGCTAAATTATGACTGGGATTACGGACAGTAAAATTACAGTTCAGTACTTCGTGTAACCCCCACGAGCATTCAGGAGAGCACGTACACGTCGAGGCATGCTGTTCATGAGATTTGCCAAGGTTTGGACAGGAATCGCTTGCCATGCAGTGACAATAGTCTGCTGCAATTCACGCACAGAGGTCGGCTGCTGGTCCAAGTGGTCGATTTGACGCGTTATTTCTGCCCACAAGTTCTCTATCGGATTCATATCCGGGGAGATGGCAGGCCACTCCATATGCTCTACACCACGGTCAGCAAGAAAGTGTTGGATCATGCGAGCACGATGAGGCTGTGCATTGTCATCTTGGAAGACAAAGTTTCCTCGAAAGGCTGCACGAGCAAATGGAAGCAATGTTTCTTCCAGAATGACCCTGTACTTGAACTGGTTCAGGTTTCCATTCAGAACAACCAGGTCAGTTTTGCCCCCTGCATGAAAAGCAGCCCAAATGGTCACCCCACCACCTCCAGCTTGGACTCTTGGCATTATACAATCTTCGTTGTGGGCTTCATGCACTTGTCTGCACACTCGGGCGCGGCCATCTTGACGATAGACCAGAAATCTAGACTCGTCACTGAAGGTCACGTGATTCCAGTGTCCTGGCTGCCATTGACGGTGCTCTCTGGCCCACTGCAATCGGCGCTGGCTGTGTTGTCTGGTCAGGCGTGACTTTCTCAGGGGATGCCTGGCACGATAGCCTGCTTGAACCATTCATTGGTTGACTAGCCTTCTGGATACAGGCACATTTGTCAGTTGCTGCCACTCAGCCCTAAGCCGATTAGCTGACTTGGTACGGCCATTGCAGACTAACCGGTGCAGCTGGCGATCATCTCTCCTTGTGGTTCTGCGTGGACGTCCTGGCCTCGGTATTGGAGTAGGGACACCCCTCTGAGCATTTCGTTTCAGGATCTTTGACACCTGACCTTGAATGATGCCATACCGCCAAGCAATAGCACGCTGTTTCATGCCAGAATTTCGTAAAGCCACCACTCCATGACAAACAGCATTGTCAAGTTGACGGACCATCTCCAGAGGAAGCGGCAATAACTTTTGTAGACGTGCAGCAGTTGTTTTCCACTAATACAGAACGCAACAACCCTTATATACCCGATTGTGAAGCCAATCGTCAAATGTTCCTGTCCTTACATTTTGTCACGCCACCTGTGATATAATCCTGTTATTGACTTCTTGCTGCGAAAGAAAATCAGTGACATGGTTCTTTCAACAAAGACATCACCAAAGGGTAAAATAAACTCACCATATTTATATTCTGAGTTCAGAAAGTAAACCCAAGTCAAGAAAAAAATAATATTCCATATTAAATGCCAAGTCTGTATATCCAAAGTATGAAATCAACTTATGGTTAAATTTGATGTTAAAATGTTCTGGTTACCTTGAACAACCCAAATTTCGATTTGATGAGCCAAAGAGCTAGAAAGTAGTTATACTTGATCATGCAGCCTGGGGCTCGCTTATCCCTAACTGTTTGACCTGCTTTTCCCTACAGTTTCCTTCCTGTGCACCGACGAGCAGATCCCCTGTGTGTCAGGGGGCTGCATCGACCTTTGGAAGGCATGCAATGGAAAACATGACTGCGAGGATGGGAGTGATGAAGCACCAGGAAGGAACTGCAGTGAGACGCTTCAACATTTTTTTTTTATTCCTTTCATCCATATTCCCATTATCATGACTGTGTACCAAATTCTGCGCATTATTTGTTGAGGTGATGGGACAGTTCATTTATGTAAATTGAGGGGTTTAGCCTCATGAATGGAAACGACAGAAATAGATTGCAGATGAGTAGTTGAGTGGCAATGAGGGATGAGGGATGAGGGTTGGGGTGAGTGAGATTAGAAGAAGAAGAAGAGGTCTGAGGTGAGCATGAGTTGATGATGTGGGAGCACAGTTGGAAACTAGAACGGCACTTGGTAGAGCGCATACCACTGCCACACTGAACAGTTCACGTTTTCTATCCATTGACAGGCTAGATCTGGATTCGAACTTCAATCAAAAGCTAATCGGTTTGTTCTTGTTACTTACTCAACTCATCCACCGAGTTTTGTCATAATTCGGCCACAACTTTTTGAAATATCATGCGACATATCGTTTTTCGCCTGATCTCTCAATGGTGAAGAATCACTTAAAAAATTAAAAAATTATCGTATCCTGATCCAGATCCGATCTTCATGAACATCGAATCGATTTTGTCCTTTTGTCCGAACATTGTCCCGGTCACACACCCAAACTGTCCACCATGTTACATCTGAATCCATCCACAACTTTTTGAGATATCTTGATTTTTATCGTCTTTGCCCCATTACTCAATGGTAAAGAATCACTTTTTAAAAATATTCTCAGATCCAAATACAGGTCCAGATCTTCACCAAAATCTAAACATTTCGTCCTTGTCATACACCAACCTCTCCACCAAATTTTGCCCCCATCCATCCACAACGTTTTGAGATATCTTGTTCACAGACAAACAAACAAACAAACAAACAGACAGACAGGTGCATCCACCTTCGGTGGTGGAGGTAATAAACTTTTGATGTTTTATTCCTTGGTGGCCAGGTATGGGATCATCCGCAATCACACCTTTATTGCCACCCCTCAATTGCGCCTGCTCAGTCACATCCCATGACCGTGTTCTGTATACTAGGGCATGCCCGTACTATATCTATATCTAAAATTATATCCCCCCCCTCTATTTACATGAAATGGTTTGGTCCAAAGCGAACGGCTTGCGAGTACGGTGACAATCCCCCCCCTCTATTTACATGAAATGGTTTGGTCCATTCGCAAAGCCAAAGCGAACGGCAGTTACGAATCGCAGTTACGATGAATCGCAAAGTAGTTTTAATTAGTTTTAAAACATAGTTTAACGCCAACATAGTTTGCCAACGTGAAATAAATGAATACGCTCTCAAATGTGCCGTCCGAGGCAGAGTCTGTTCGGCACGTTCGGCACACGTGATAGCTCGCTGCTCTCTGATTGGTTGAATCGTTTTTTGGACATAGCTCGGTAACTACTTGTCCGATTAATATGAAACCTTGAAAAGGCACATCCTCGGGTCCCCAGCAATATACCTGGCAAGTTTCAAGTATATCGGACCGGTAGTTGTCGAGAAACAGCGGTCGCATACACACACACACACAGACAGAGATTAGTGGAATTATAGATAGATGATCCTCATGGAAGCAAAATAATGCAAGCAATTGTAATTTGTAATTGGATTTTAACCAAATCGTTAATCTACTTTTCATGCAAAACACAATTACAGAATCTATAGAGCAAAAGGGAATAAATTGTCCAATGTAATTCTAATATAATATTGTTACTGATCGCGGTTAAGGATGTTGTTTGCCGAGCGAAGGCTCCGCGACCGAACAGTTGTTCCCCGACTCACCCGATTCACCCAGAACTTTGGCCGTATCGCACCGCAGCTGCCCAATCTGGAAAAGACTAAAACGACGAAATGCAAAGAGGAAAAGGAATAAAACGAGAAGACGGACAGAAGAGTAATTGGATTTATTATACACACAAGCAAAAAAGAAAGCAGTCACGTTTATTTACAACACATAAGACGCAGGTGACACAGTGCAAATACTAGCTTATACAGACTTAATTAACCCAGGGACAGAACAAACAAAACAAACTCACGTACACAAGAAGGGTGGAAAGGCAGGAGGTGGATGGCTGGAGGGAGAGGAAGGTCCAAGGGGGTCCTGCAGCACGATCGGCGCGTTTAGCAGCCGCCGTTCCTTCGCGGCCCTGCTCAAAACCGCCGTCCAGGCCCCAAGCGGCTGTTGGGTGTTGTTGCTGCTGTGGCCGCCGCTTGCTTTTCCAGGACTCGTCTGACTCGTCTGGTCCAAACCCTCAACTCAACAACACTCTTGCACGTCTCCCTGTCCAACCACTCTTTCTCTCTTGGTCCAACCACTCTTTCTCTTTCTTGGTCCAACCACTCTTTCTCTCTCTTGGTCCACTCACTCCTCACCACCGACTCTCCACGCCACTTGCGCGCGCGCCTTTATAGCACCTCCGGCGATCAAGCTGCCGGCCTTTTGGACACGCCCATCGGTGTGCTCACCTCGGCCCTGGTTGGTCACGCGACCCTCTGGCTCCGCCCTTGATGACGACGGGCGGGCACGCCCCTCTTCCCCGACCCGAGCACATGTTCAATGGTGGTTTTGGAGGGGATGTAATTGGCAATCGAGGCTTGGCAATGACGAAAGGGGATGTGAAAGGAAATGGAGGTTTTGGGGATGGGAATGAAAGGGGATCTATTCTCTTTCACTGGTGCAATGGAGTACTTCAATTAATGGGAGACACAGCCTTACCCTAAAACACAGAATAAGATATAACTATCGAACAGGGGTATTCTATTATTGGCTGACGTGTATGCTTGTGGACTAATTATGGGATGCCCTTTTTCCTTTACACAGCTCCGGAGGCAGGGGGCGCAGAATAAACCATAATAATAACTCACACAATCCAAAAAAATATACAGTCCTCATATCCGCAACAATATATTGTAACGAGCTTAATCTCCCTAATGGGGTGAACCAATACCTGCTGCAGGTTAACTCCACAATACACTTTAGTGACCCTTAGAACAGTTCCGTCCTCTCCGATCTGTTGGCCCCAACTCTCTCTTACGCCCTCTCTTGGCAAACTTTGAAAGCTCCAGACAGTGATGTCAGCGCTACCTCCGCGGTCTGTCCGTAACATCACGGTCTGAAACCCCACCTTCTCCAATCACCATTGTGCCAGTCATGAGGCAGTGAATTAAATAAATAACTGGAGAGAGTAAAGAGAAAACAGCCATTCGGCCCGTGGCAAGAGGAAGGAAATTTAATAAATGAGCGTGTGTGAAGAAGAAGAAGAGCAAACACAGGGCTTGTAGGGAGATGGGAGTCTGTCTGGACAAATGATCCAAGCCACGCTAATTTAGCACATTTAGGAACATGTTATTCTAATATTGATTATGAAATAACTATAACTAATTAATTCTCTCTTTAACACCTAGGCCATTTTATAGTGATCCAAGATGCAGACCGAAAGGCTATGCAGATAGTTTTATCCCTCGTGTAACACGCTTCCCATTATCCTACGATTTACTCTGCTTCAAGAGGAATGTCAAATCATACTTTGTTTTACATCTTGCGTGCTTGTATTGTTTTCATTCTCCGCTGTCTGTTGGCTTAGCGGTTAGGGTGCTGGCTTGGGATCCTAGGATCCTGGGTTCGAATCCCGGCCAATCGCTGAATTAACGCCAGGGGGGTTGACTCAGCCTGTCATCCTTCCGAGGTCGGCAAATTGAGTACCAGCTTGCTGGGATGAATGATCACGGTGTGTACCACGATTTAGAATAGGTACACCATATCCCTGTGCATCACAAGAGGTGACTAAGGCTTGGCGTCAGGAAGGGAATCCGGCCATAAATACATTGCCTCAAACAGGGAGCCATGATTGTCATGGGGCCCACAAGGCTAACCCCCACTCTAGCGGGAAAAATGGCCTTAAAACGATCATTCATTCATATTCATTCTCCGCTGTCTGTTGGCTCCTGTTGTGTAGGCCATTGTATGTTGTTGACATACGCTCCATTTCTCCACGTAGGTTCAGAACCCGGTGCCGGAAGCTGCAACATACAAAATGGCGGTTGTGCTCACAAATGCCGACAGTCGCGCCATGGTGTGCATTGCTCATGCCATACTGGATACCATCTCACCGCCAATGGGAAGGATTGCCAAGGTCAGCTGAAGGATTAGGTACTTGCAGGGGAACTTTGGCCTTTGTGTATGCCATAGTCATCACCTTTTCCTTTGTACAGTACAAGGCCATAAATGGATCATTGCTTACTATACTGTAACATGCAAGGAGAGCATTCCTGATGATTCGGCCGACAACCCATTCCAAAGTGTCTGCCCCCTGTATTGGGCCTCCATATTGAGTTTGCCATTATAAATTTAGCATAGCGGAGGCAGAATGTTTTATTTGCTTTATATTAAGCCCAATCGAGAGCCCGAGAGAAGGAAACGGTGTGGAAAGCACTCACATTATGTCCGCCGGTAATGGTTGCTCCTAGATGTGGATGAGTGTGTGGAGGAAGGCCATTGCAGCCAGGGCTGCACCAACACAGCAGGAAGTTTTGAATGCTGGTGTGAGCAGGGCTACGTGCTGCGGCCTGACAAGAAGGGTTGCAAGGCGTTGGGTAAGATCAAAGCAGAGTGCTGTACCACAACCCACATTTCCAGCTGCACGTCACCCTTTATCCTTCCCCCTTGATCCTTCCCCCTTGAACCTCCATTCCCTTCTCTCCACCCTCCTGCTGCACTTAATTCCTCTCCTGTATATCTCCTACAATCTTCCCTTTCCTTCCTTTTCTGAACTTTACTTATCTTAATTTTGCCCATTCATACATGATAAATACTGTAGTGTGATTCCCCAGGTGAACACCACAGGGATTACGAATGGCCAATAGCAAGCTTTAACTCGGAGGCGATGATCAAATTACGGACTTTATCTATGCAGGGTAGGAAGAAAGGGGAGGGGAGGAAACTGAAGCGCTTACCTAAGCGATCCCGCCGGGCAGTCTTCAACCTGCAAAAAATAAACTCACACGAAAATGGATTTACAAAGGTACAGAAAATAACGAAAGGATTTATTAAACGGAATGTCGGGACAAAGAAAACACGACGGTAAAACGAAGTTCCTAAACGGGACGTCCCCCACACCAGACTTGCACACAGACGAGGGATAAAATAACGTTGAAAAATAATGATGTGATTATTTAATCTACTTAGCTCAGATTGGCTGGTGTATCTCGTCAGGAAGGGTGTCGGCCCCAAGCGTGCCGTCCAGACGCAGCTCTGTGCTTGGCGGGAAGGAAGGCCGCAGGCCGCTCGTTCATGCCATTCTAGGCCTCGTCGGGCGTCTCGCTCACCCTGGCCTCGTCACACTGCAGCGGCAAGCTGCGCCCATCCACGCGTCGTCCGCACAGAGAATCGCAGTTCCCAGGCTGCGGCTCTTCCCTTTGCCTCTGCACGTCTCCCGGTGGCATCTTCAACACGGTCGGTCCAAGCACAAGAGCGCGAGGGAGAAGAAGCAAGGGAGCAAGAGGTCGTTGAGGGCAAAAGGCAAGAGAGAGAAGAAGAGAAGGCAAGATAAAAATTGTCGGTCCGAGAGTTCTTTTAACGTCGGGTCGTCACGTCATCGACGCTTCTCCTCCAATCATTGCAGTCCAACCCCACAGGCTCAGCTCTTCACCAGTCAGCACGCAGTCCGCCTTCTGACGTCGTTTGTCGTGCCTTGCCAATGGTGTGATGCTTCTTGCTCCTCCTTCTCTCTACCAATTGGTGGGTGCCTTCTTGCTCTGCCATGGCCAATCATGGCTCCTCGGGGCGTGTCCTCAGCCTGCCCGAGCTACGTGTGGCGATGTAGATGGTGGTGTCCATCGGCAGTGTTCAGAGCTGGCTTCCGGTTGGTTTTATTGTTATTATTTAGTGCAATCAATTGGTGATTCCTACCAGTGTCTACAGTGCGGTGCCAAAAGAGAAAAAGGATGTAAATTACTGAGGTTTGATGAACATGGGAATTAACATAATCCCTATACTTCATAATCAGCCTTCTCCCAATTATCAGCAAAGTCATGGAATCCATCATTGCTTCAGATATGAAATCTTTCCTCTTCTCCAATGGCTTGATCTCTGATCATCAATTTGGTTTCAGACCTGGTCACTTTACTCTGGACATGCTGCTTCTGCTTTCTCAACAATGGATGGAGGTCCTCAACGCCAAACAGGAAATTAGAGCTGTCTCCCTTGACATTTCACGTGCCTTCGATACGGTCTGGCACCCTGCTCTGCTCACCAAACTCTCCTCCTTTGGTATCCATGGAAATCTCCACGCATGGCTGGCGGACTTCCTCTCTGGTCGTAGTCAACGTGTGGCCCTGAATGGGTTTCTCTCATCTCCTCTTCCTGTTCAGGCTGGAGTTCCCTAAGGTAGTGTTCTGGGCCCTGTGCTTTTTCTGGTCTTCATCAATGATCTCTCTGACTCTCTTGAAAATCCTCTCTATCTCTTTGCTGACGACTCTACTCTCTGTCGCTCCATTCCTCATCCCTCAGATCGGCAGTCTGCAGCCTCCTCACTCTCTGCAGACCTGGACAAAATCACAGACTGGGCAAACAAATGGAACATGTCTTTCAATCCTGATAAATCTCACACTCTTACGATGTCTCTCCGAAAAGACCGACTGGAAAACCCTCCCAGCCACTTTCTGAATAATCCTCTCCAAGAAGTTCTGTCACTCAAGCTTTTGGGTCTCACTATTTGCCATGATCTTTCCTGGGAAAACCACATTTCAAATCTGGCCTCCAAAGCCAGTCGCCGACTGGGCATCCTCCGTCGTGTGAAGTCCTTCCTTGGCACACCTGAGCTCCTCACCACATACAAGGCTTTCATCCGCAGCTCTATGGAATACTGCTCTCCCCTCTGGTCTGGTGCTCCTGCCTCACACCTAGCCCGTCTTCACGCTGTTGAAACCAAAGCGTTCAGAATCATTGGAATCTCCCGCGATGAAGCTAACTCCAAGGGCTTTTCACTCACTCACCGCAGGCAGGTTGGTGGTCTTGCTGTCTTCTACCGTCTCCTCTCTGGCCTTGCCCCCCCAGCCCTCTCTGGGCTCTGTCCCCCAAATATTCCTACAGGTCGCACAAGATCTGCCTGCAACCCTCTTATGGTTAAACTGCCAAAATCAAGACTTTCTGCTCACCTTCACTCCTTCATTCCTCTTTTCTCCCGCCTCTGGAACAAACTCCCTCACTCTCTTCAATCCCACTCCACCCTCCAGGTCTTTAAAACAGCTGTTCACCACCATCTCTTATCCTCCCCCATCCAAAACCTTGATCTTTTCTACCCCCGCTAATTTCGGTCCCCTTGTGTTTTATACCTCTCCCCCCCCCCCCCCCTCCCACGCCTCCTGCCCCCAAGCCCTCTCCCTCCCACACTTCTCCCTGCTCTCAAATGTTGTGGTTGTGTGCTTCCCCTTCTCTCCCCATCTTGTGTTCCGCTCCCTCTTTTTGTATATTTTGTTTGTCTGGTTTGTTTTGTTTGTTTGTGAAATAAATGTTAGCTCTTTCACGAGCCTCGATTCAGTATACAAAAAAAAAACCAAAAAAAAAAACCCTAGTTAACACGCCCCATCCCTCGTAATGGGGACGAAGATCCACCTTAATCCGACATCCGGGCTAAACAGGTCCTCTACTTATTAAATAGTGGTGGTTCTTCTTCTTCACGACAGTTAGAGCAATATACCTACACAAATCTACCTGACTCTACATATCACTGCCCCACTGACAATAATACATTGGCTCTTAGTAAGGCTTGGATACACAGGACAAATATATTAGCCCTTATTAAGGCTTGGATACACATGATAAGCAGCAACGATCCTTTTGTGGGAAGAAAATACACTTTGCTATTCAAAGGATACGTGTTAGTCTTGTCCTTTTTTTTTTTTTTTTTAAACAAGACCAAATTTCTAACAGCGGCGTCGCCAGGCTTGTAAAATATTATAAAGCACAAACGCATATTATTATCTTTTCAAACAGTCGCTAATGCTGCTTATAACATTAAACAAAGAAATTTGGAGGAATCCCGACATCCGTGAGGTAGGTTTTACTTACAGAACTGAGCGAAGATTTACTGTAATCTATATATCCCACAAGGGATGGAAGTGTGCTCATTTACCAAGCAGCTAGCTAGCGCTTGCCAAGCCAGCCGTTCCTTAACGGTTTTGAATGGAGTGCTTGCTCGAATGCTTAAACCACTTGGCGATCTCTCCACAAGAAACTTGGTAAATGAACACACACCCAATGTTCTTGAGACCCGACCATAGATCGACTGTAATCTATATACCACAAAGAGGAATGGCCCTTCTTGCGGCTCCCGTAGTGAGTGGGTGTACTTGTAAATTTAAATGTCGATCGATGAAGTTAGCCGTCGTAATGACATCATATACGTAATGACGTAACGGACACAAAACTTCCGCGACTTTAATATGTAGAATATGATATATTTTAACTTCCAGTACGTTTGCAGTCACTATGAAGGGATTAGTGTTACGATTAGATTTACTATAATATTAACGTTACGTTATCATTATTTTGAAAATGATATTACCACAAAAAACTGAGGCGAATTCCTTACTTCCTCGGTTTTATTAATACTAGGGCATGCCCGTACGTGGGTGCCCGTTCCTTGCCAAAAAAAAAAAAAACGCTACCCGTACGCTCTACCCCGCCCGTATGCCCGTACGCCCGTAAACAAAAAAAACAACGCTCTTCGCTTCCGCCCTTCGCTCTGGGAGAAATAATGCGCATAAGAAATCGAGAAATTATTATTTTCTCCGGAAGAAATCGAATTACGAACCGTAATGGCGCACGCGCTCGGCTCGGCTCGCAACAACGCGTTCTGTGATTGGCTGCCGGAAGTGAAGTCTTCACTGTCCGGAAGGTCGCAAATCGCAGTTACGATGAATCGCAAAATAGTTTTATTTAGTTTTAAAACATAGTTTAACGCCAACATAGTTTGCCAACGTGAAATAAATGAATACGCTCTCAAATGTGCCGTCCGAGGCAGAGTCTGTTCGCCACGTTCGGCACACGTGATAGCTCGCTGCTCTCTGATTGGTTGAATCGTTTTTTGGACATAGCTCGCTAACTACTTGTCCGATTAATATGAAACCTTGAAAAGGCACATCCTCGGGTCCCCAGCAATATACCTGGCAAGTTGCAAGTATATCGGACCCGTGGTTGTCGAGAAACAGCGGTCACAGACAAACAAACACACACACAGACACACACACACACACACAGAGATTGCTGGAATTATAGATAGATGAGTAATGTACACCGCTTATCATTGATCATGAACCATACACCGCTTCAATCCATCACTTTGTATTCATGACTTTGGGATCAAAGTGTTATGGTTATATTTACGATATTATTATTATTATTATTATTATTATTATTATTATTATTATTATTATGACGAAAACGATACTACTGAAACGATACACTGAAGCGCGGTGTTACGCGCGCTGCTTGTAAGCAAGGAGGAAGCGGACAACGCGGTAAGTTGTAAGAGTCTTTATTCAAGAGCTCCACTGTAACACTGTCGGGTGGTGGGCCCAGTGGGGGTGGGCCACGCCCGGGAGAGAGGCGTGGCCTCACGATATACACGGGGCACGCAGCCCTGAGCAGCTCAGTGTTACAGTGAGCTCTTGAATAAAGACTTACAAATTACCGCATGTCCGCTTCCTCCTTGCTTACAAGCAGCGCGCGTAACACCGCGCTTTACTGGTGACCTCGACGTTGGATCTGCTGTAGCGATCCTTCCAAACACGACGCCATTGCCATGGCCAACAACGCGATGTCGGTTAAACTTCCCCAATTTTGGGAGGCCCAGGCCGAAGTTTGGTTCGTCCAAGCCGAAGCTCAGTTTCAGCTTCGGCGCCTCACCGGCGACGACACGCGCTACTGCCACGTCGTCACCTCCCTCGGGCCCGGCACGGCTGCTCGAGTTGTGTCCGCCCTTCGCCATCCACCGGACGGCCACAAGTACGAGGCACTCAAGCGGCTGCTCCTAGCCACGTTCGGCCTCACGGAGGACGTACGGGCCGACCGCCTCCTGGATCTCCCCGAGCTCGGCGACATGCGCCCGTCGGTCTGAATGGACCGTATGCTGTCGCTGTTGGGCGACGAAGCCCCTGGTTCTCTATTCCGGGCGCTTTTCCGTCGCCAACTTCCAGCACAGGTACGCCTCGCGTTGGCCGGGACGGTGCTAACGGAACCCCGAGCATTGGCCGCCGAGGCGGACAGGTACTTCGCGGCTTCGGACACGCGGGCGAGAGTCGGTGCGGCCGTCGCGGACCTCGAGGCTGATGCTGCTGCCCACCTCGTGGATCCCGAGGCTGATGCTGATTCACAGCATCAGCTTACACAGCATACGCAGCATGCTGATATGCACCTCGTGGCCGCCGCCACGCCCCGCCCACCGCCGCGGCGAAAACCGCCACCGCGGGGAAAACCGCCGGCTCCACCGGCCTGGCGGAGCCAGCCGCACTCCTCCAGCTCCACCACCTGGTGCTGGTTCCACGCCAAGTTCGGCCACGAGGCTCGACAGTGTCATCCGCCATGCTCCTTCAACAGGTCGGGAAACGCCCGGGCCGGCGCTCGATAGTGGCAATGAGCGCCGGCCGTTCGAGCAGCCTGCTGTTCATAACGGACACCTTATCCGGGCGCCGTTACCTGTGCGACACGGGAGCGCAGGTGAGTGTCGTTCCTGCCGGTACGTCGGACAAGCACGCCACGGGCGGGGGCCCCGCGCTGCTTGCCGCGAATGGGACGCCCATCCGTACGTATGGAAAACGCTGCCTCTCTCTGCGGTTTGGAGGGCAGGTTTTCCGACGGTCGTTCGTCACCGCCGAAGTGCCCATGGCATTGCTTGGCACGGACCTCCTGTGCGCCAATGGGCTCCTGGTCGACGTAAAGCACAGACGTCTTGTCCAGGCCGAGACGTTCAGCTCGCTCGCTTGTGCGCTGCCCAGCTCGTCGAGCAGCTCACTGAGCGGCTCACCGAGCGGCTTGCCAAGCGGCTTGCCGAACGGTTCGGTTCCGGCCACGTTGATCTGTACGCTTCCGGCAGCGGACGAATTCACGCGCCTCCTCGCCGGCTTCCCGGCCCTCACGCGGCCCACCTTCTCGGCGGGGGCCGTCAAGCACGGGGTGGCCCATCACATCCCCACCGTCGGGCCACCGGTGTACGCCCGGGCACGCCGCCTCGAGCCGACGAAGCTGGCAGTAGCAAAAGCGGAGTTCGCTACCCTGGAGCGACTCGGCATCGTTCGGCGCTTGGAGAGTGCTTGGGCGTCGCCGCTGCACATCGTGCCGAAGCCCGGCGGGGGATGGCGACCGTGCGGGGACTATCGCCATCTCAATGACGCCACCACCCCCGATCGCTACCCCATCCCCCACATTCAGGACTTTTCCGCCCGTTTGGCGGGCATGTCCTTCTTCTCGAAGGTGGACCTCATACGCGGCTACCATCAGGTCCCCGTCAGGCTGGAGGACGTCCCGAAGACGGCGGTCATCACGCCGTTCGGACTCTTCGAATTCCTGCGGATGCCCTTCGGTCTGAAGAATGCGGCTCAGGCGTTCCAGCGGCTGATGGACAGCGTCCGGCGCGACTTGGATTTTGTATACGTCTACCTGGACGATATCCTCGTCGCCAGCGCGTCCCGCGAAGAGCACCTACACCACCTCCGCACGCTCTTCGAACGCCTGGGCCAGCATGGCCTGATTGTGAACCCCGCAAAGTGCCGGTTCGGCATCGCCGAAATCGATTTTCTGGGGCACCGCGTCACCAGGCACGGAGCCGTCCCCCTGCCGGCCAAGGTGGAGGCGGTGAAGGGGTTTCCGCGCCCCCGCACAATCAGGGGGCTGCAGGAGTTCCTGGGCATGGTGAACTTTTACCATCGGTTCCTGCCCCGTATCGCCCAGCTCCTGCGCCCCCTGCACGAAGCTCTCCGAGGTAAGCCAGGCAAAGGCGACGTTACCTGGACCGAGCAGATGGACGCGGCGTTCACGGGCGCGAAGCTCGCCTTGGCTAACGCCACCATGCTTGCGCACCCGGCGCCCGATGCACCGATCGCCCTCACCACCGACGCCTCGGACTACGCGGTGGGCGCGGTGCACGAGTAATGGGTGCGTGGAGCTTGGCAACCGCTGGCGTTCTTTAGCCGGCAGCTTCGCCCGCCCGAACGCCGTTACAGTACCTTCGACCGCGAGTTGCTCGGGCTTCACTTGTTGGTCAGGCACTTCCGCCATCTGCTTGAGGGCCGTGCGTTCACGGCCTTCGTCGACCACAAGCCGCTGATCTTCGCGATGGGCAAGGTCACCGAGCCGTGGTCGGCCCGGCAGCAGCGTCACCTCTCGGCCGTGTCCGAGTACACGACGGACATCCGGCACGTCGCGGGGAAGGACAACCCGGTGGCGGATTGCCTTTCCCGGGCCGTCGCCCACGCAGTCCACCTCGGCATCGACGATGCCTGGATGGCAGCGGACCAGGCCGCTGACCCCGACGTCCAGGCCTTGCGGACCGCCGTCACGTGCCTCCGCGTCACCGAGGTGCCGTTCGACGGCGCGGGCGCGGCCCTCTTGTGCGACGTCTCCCTCAGGCGGCCTCGCCCCATCGTGCCCGCGGGATGGCAGCACCAGGTGTTTGACGCCATCCACGGTCTGTCCCACCCGGGCGCGAGGGCCTCCCAAAGGTTGATTGCCGACAAATTCGTCTGGCATGGCCTCCGGAAGGCCGTCCGCGGCTGTGCCAGGACGTGCCTCGCGTGCCAGCGCGCCAAGGTGCACCGGCACACCCAGGCCCCGTTGGCCCCGTCTACGTTGCCGGAACGCCTGTTTGACCACGTCCACGTGGACCTGGTGGGACCTCTGCCCCCCTCGCGGGGTTTCACCCACGTCCTCACCATGGTGGATCGCACCACCCGGTGGCCGGAGGCCGTGCCCTTGGCGTCGACGACGGCGGCGGACGTCGCGCAGGCTTTCATCGCCACCTGGGTCGCCCGGTTCGGCGCCCCCTCAGACATCTCATCCGACCGCGGCCCCCAGTTCACCTCGGAGCTCTGGGGGGCGGTCGCGCAGGGGCTCGGGGTCCGGCTGCACCGAACCACGGCCTACCACCCCCAGGCTAACGGCCTGTGTGAGCGATTTCACCGCTCATTGAAGGCCGTGCTCCGGGCCACCCTCCGCGACGGCGGCTGGGTCGACAGGCTCCCCTGGGTCCTGCTGGGCCTCCGGACGGCGCCCACGTAGGACCTGCGCGCAAACGCGGCGGAGTTGGTCTTCGGGCAACCGCTGCGGGTGCCGGACGAGTTCCTCCCCGACTCCACGGCACCATGGTCCGCGGCACAGCAGCGCTCCGCTCTGCAGGAGACCGCCCAGAGGTTCGCCCCGGTGCCAACGGCACGCCACGGGCACCCACCGACGCACGTCGCCCCGGAGCTTCGCACGGCGGAGTACGTCTTCGTCCGCCACGATGCCCACCGGACACCACTGCGGCCCCCGTACAACGGGCCTTTCCGCGTGCTGGAGACCGGGTGAAGCACTTCACCCTGGACATCGGCGGTACTCCTGACCGCGTTTCTGTGGACCGCCTCAAGCCGGCCCACCTCGACGTGGACCATCCACCGCCAGTGGCCCGACCCCCGCGTCGGGCCCGCCCCCCTGCGGGCGGACCCCCGGCACCGCCCAGCCCCGCCGCCCCCCGGTCCTGCACCCATCCCAGGGGCAGCCGGAGGCATCCCAGATGGCATCCCTGCATCCCAGACGCCGCCAGTCGCCAGGGGGCGCTTCGGCCGGGTCATCCGTTTTCCCCGCAAACTGACCCTTCAGGTGCACGGGGATTCTGGGGGGGCGCGTGTGGCGGACACGAAAGCACTGACGTGGTGACATCACCCCGCACACCAAGTGGGGGTGGGCCACGCCCGGGAGGGAGGCGTGTCCTCACGATATACACGGGGCGCCCAGCCCTGAGCAGCTCAGTGTTACAGTGAGCTCTTGAATAAAGACTCTTACAAATTACCGCGTTGTCTGCTTCCTCCTTGCTTACAAGCAGCGCGCGTAACACCGCGCTTTACCCTCGCGCCAGTGAGCTTTCGTGTCCGCCACACGCCCCCCCCCCCCCCCCAGAATTCCCGTGCACCTGGAGGGCCAGTTTGCGGGGCAAACGGATGACCCGGCCGAAGCGCCCTTTGGCGACTAGCGGCGTCCGGGGTGCAGGGATGCCAGCTGGGATGCCTCCGGCTGCACCCGGGATGGGTGCAGGCTCGGGGGGCGGCGTGCCGGCGGGGCCGGGCGGTGCCGGGGGTGCGCCCGCAGGGGGGCGGCCCCGACGCGGTGGCCGAGCCACCGGCGGTGGGTGGTCCACGTCGAGGTGGGCCGGTTTGAGGCGGTCTATGGAGACACGGTCAGGAGTGCCGCCGATGTCCAAGGTGAAATGTTTCACCCCGGTCTCCAGCACGCGGAAAGGCCCGTCGTACGGGGGCCGCAGTGGTGTCCGGTGGGCATCGTGCCGGACGAAGATGTACTCCGCGGTGCGAAGCTCCGGGGTGACGTGCATAGGTGGGTGCCCGTGGTGCGCCGTGGGCCCCGGGGCGAACCTCTGGGCGGTCTCCTGCAGCGCGGAGCGCTCCTGCGCCGCGGACCATGGTGCCCTGGAGTCGGGGAGGAACTCGTCCGGCACCCGCAGCGGTTGCCCAAAGACCAACTCCGCCGCGGATGCGCGCAGGTCGTCCTTGGGCGCCGTCCGGAGGCCCAGCAGCACCCAGGGGAGCCTGTCGACCCAGTCGCCGTCGCGGAGGGTCGCCCGGAGCACGGCCTTCAACGAGCGGTGGAACCGCTCGCACAGGCCGTTAGCCTGGGGGTGGTAGGCAGTGGTGCGGTGCAGCTGGACCCCGAGCCCCCGCGCGACTGCCCCCCAGAGCTCCGAGGTGAACTGGGGGCCGCGATCGGACGAGATGTCCGAGGGGGCGCCGAACCGGGCGACCCAGGTGGCGATGAACGCCTGCGCGACGTCCGCCGCCATCGTCGACGCCAAAGGCACGGCCTCCGGCCACCGGGTGGTGCGGTCCATCATGGTCAGGACGTGGGTGAAACCCCGCGAGGGGGGCAGGGGTCCCACCAGGTCCACGTGAACGTGGTCAAACCGACGTTCCGGCACCGCAAACGGGGCCAATGGGGCCTGGGTGTGTCGGTGCACCTTCGTGCGCTGGCACGCGAGGCATGTCCTGGCCCAGCCGCGGACGGCCTTCTGGAGGCCATGCCAGACAAACTCGTCGGCGATCAACCTCTGGGAGGCCCTCGTGCCTGGGTGGGACAGGCCATGGATGGCGTCGAAAATCTGGCGCTGCCAGCCCGCGGGCACGATGGGGCGAGGCCGCCCGAGGGAGACGTCGCACCAGAGGGCCGTGCCATAGGCACGTTGAACGGCACCTCGGTGACCCGGAGGCCCGTAACGGCGGTCCGCAAGGCCTGGACGTTGGGGTCGGCGGCCTGGTCCACCGCCATCCGGGCATAGCCGATGCTGAGGTGGACCGTGTGGGCAACGGACCGGGAAAGGCAATCCGCCACTGGGTTGTCCTTCCCCGCGACGTGCTGGATGTCCGTCGTGTATTCGGACACGGCCGAGAGGTGACGCTGCTGCCGGGCCGACCACGGCTCGGCGACCTTGCCCATCGCGAACACCAGTGGCTTGTGGTCGACGAAGGCCGTGAACGCACGGCCCTCGAGCAGATGGCGGAAGTGCCTGACCGCCAGGTGGAGCCCGAGCAACTCGCGGTCGAAGGTACTGTGCCGGCGTTCGGGCGGGCGAAGCTGCCGGCTGAAGAACGCCAGCGGTTGCCAACCTCCACGCACCCATTGCTCGTGCACCGCGCCCACCGCGTAGTCCGAGGCGTCGGTGGTCAGGGCGATCGGTGCATTGGGCGCCGGGTGCGCGAGCATGGTGGTGTTAGCCAAGGCGAGCTTCGCGCCCACGAATGCCGCGTCCATCTGCTCGCTCCAGGTGACGTCACCTTTGCCCGGCTTCCCTCGGAGGGCCTCGTGCAGGGGGCGCAGGAGCTGGGCGATGCAGGGCAAGGAACCGATGGTAAAAGTTTCCCATGCCCAGGAACTCCTGGAGCCCCCTGATCGTGTGGGGGCGCGGAAACCCCTTCACCACCTCCACCTTGGCCGGTAGGGGGACGGCCCCGTGCCTGGTGACGCGGTGCCCCAAAAAGTCGATTTCAGTGACACCGAACCGGCACTTGGCGGGGTTCACGATCAGGCCGTGCTGGCCCAGGCATTCGAAGAGCGTGCGGAGATGGTGGAGGTGCTCTTCGCGGGACGCGCTTGCGACGAGGGTATCATCCAGATAGACGTGGACGAAATCCAAGTCACACAAGACGCTGTCCATGAGGCGCTGGAACGCCTGAGCCGCATTCTTCAAACCGAAGGGCATCCGAAGAAATTTGAAAAGACCGAACGGCGTGATGACAGCCGTTTTCGGGATGTCCTCCGGCCTGACGGGGACCTGGTGGTAACCGCGTATGAGGTCCACCTTCGAGAAGAAGGACATATTCGCCAAGCGGGCGGAAAAGTCCTGAATATGGGGGACGGGGTAGCGGTCGGGGGTGGTGGCGTCCTTGAGACGGCGGTAGTCCCCGCACGGTCGCCATCCCCCGCCGGGCTTGGGCACGATGTGGAGCGGCGACGCCCAAGCACTCTCGGAGCGCCGCACGATGCCGAGCCGCTCCAGCGTAGCAAACTCGGCTTTAGCAACCGCGAGCTTCGTCGGCTCGAGGCGGCGTGCCCGGGCGTAGACCGCTGGCCCGGCGGTGGGGATGTGATGTTCCACCCCGTGCTTGACGGTCCCCGCCGAGAAGGTGGGCCTCGTGAGGGCCGGGAAACGGGCGAGGAGGCGGGTGAATTCGTCCGCTGCCGGAAGCGTGCAGATGAACCTGGCCGGAACCGAACTACTCAGCAAGCCCCTCGGCGAGCCGCTCGATGAGCCGCTCCGTGAGCTGCTCAACGAGGCGGGCAGCGCGCAAGCGAGCGAGCTGAACGTCTCAGCCTGGACAAGCCTTCTGTGCTTTACGTCCACCAAGAGGCCATTGGCACAAAGGAAGTCCGCGCCAAGCAGTGCCATAGGCACGTCGGCAGTCACGAATGACCATCGGAAAACCTGCCCTCCGAACCGCAGAGAAAGGCAGCGTTTTTTCCGTATGTGCGAATGGGCGTACCGTTGGCAGCAAGGAGAGCGGGACCCCGGCCCGCAGTCTGCTTGTCGGACGTACCGGCGGGAACGACACTCACCTGCGCTCCCGTGTCGCACAGGTAACGGCGCCCGGATAAGGTGTCCGTTATGTACAGGAGGCTGTTTAATCGGCCGGCGCTCAGTGCCACTACCGAGGGCCGGCCCGGGCATTTCCCGACCTGCCGAATGAGCACGGCGGGCGACATTGCCGGGCCTCGTGGCCGAACCTAGCGTGGAAATGGCACCAGGTTTGCGGCGAAGCCGGGGGCCGCGGTTTCCGCGGTGGTGGTGGGCGGGGCGTGGCGGCCGCCACGAGGCGCCCCTCGGAGTAGGGGTGGGCACCCGCAGGAGGTTCAGTGGCGATGCGGTGCGTCGCGTAGTAGGGGTGGGCACCCGCAGCAGTTTCGGGCACGGGAGCCGCTACGGCCGCACCGAAACTCGCCTGCGTGTCCAAAACCGCGTAGAACTTGTCGGCCTCGGCCGCGAGCATTCGGGGTTCCGTTGTCGCAGAACCGGCCAACGCGAGGCATACTCGTGCCGGCAGCTGGCGTCGAAATAACGCCCGGAATAGAGCGTTCGGGGTTTCGTCACCCATGAGCGACAGCATATGGTCCATTCGGACCGACGGTCACGTGTCACTGAGCTCGGGGAGGTCCAAGAGGCAATCGGCCCGTGCATCCACCGTGAGGCCGAACATGGCGAGGAGGAGACGCTTGATCGCCTCGTACCTGTCGTCGGCCGGTGGTTTCCTCAGGACCGACACGATGCGGGCGGCCGTGCCGGCCCCGAGGGAGGCGACGACGTGGCAGTAGCGTGTCTTGTCCGCCGTGATGCGTCGAAGCCTGAACTGGGCTTCGGCCTGCAGGAACAAGATCTCCGCCTGAGCTTCCCAGAACTTGGGGAGCTTTATCGCTACCGCGTTGGTTGCCATGGCTGTGGCTGGTTCGGGTGGTCAGTGACGGCTGACCAGAACGTCGGAGGTCACCAATGAAGCGCGGTGTTACGCGCGCTGCTTGTAAGCAAGGAGGAAGCGGACAACGCGGTAAGTTGTAAGAGTCTTTATTCAAGAGCTCCACTGTAACACTGGAGCGTTCTGGGCTGCGCGCCCGGTGCATATCCCACGGCCACGCCTACCTCTCGGGCGTGGCCGCCGCCCACTTGGTGCGCGGAATGATGCCCTCGCGCCAGTGAGCTTTCGTGTCCGCCACAACACTACTGTATTTAGACACCTGGGCTTAATTTGTCCGAAGCGGTGCGAAGATGAGGCATGAAGCCTGTACTGTATTGGTGGAAGAGCCGTAACACCGATGCTTTCGATATTTGATGGTCATTTTAACAATCGGTTTGTTTGTTTTTCACACTGAATGAAAAACGTCAAGGTAGAGCATGGCGATTGTGATATATGACAGGTTCGACATATGTTCTGCCTGAACGAAATTCGAATCAAAATGGCGGTGTGCGGAGTCAGCCGCCGTACGGCCGTAATGACATCAGACATAATCACATCACCCTGTCATGTGACCAGATCCTCAGCTGCGATTGGTAATCCACGAATGTCACAGATCAAAACCCTTACGTCATTTCCTCATTTTGCTTTGAACTCGATATCTCTATTTTTCATTCCAAACAGCATCATTCATCATTCCAATCACAAATTAATACTATAATATTAATATATCAAAATATAATGTTAAATCACAATTGTATTGAGATATTAACAAACCAGCGAACCGTCGTCATCTGTTCACTTCTGTATTCGGGAGCAAGGGCTGTGCAGAGCAAGGTCTGGGTCAATCTCATTTCAAAATCATAATTGTATTGAGGAATTTCTGAAACCTCCTACCGACCTTACAACACCTCCTGGGACCCCAAAACCTTCCACAAAAGGTTATTAGATTTCCTTTTAGTAAAATATGCAACTGTGATGGTTTCTACCCCTGTCATGTGACCAGATCCTCAGCCCTGATTAGTGTACATTTGTGGGGACATATGGACAGATAAACAATGGGTCACGCTGTGAAAAGAAAAATCCTCCAATGTTATAATTGCTTGTCCAAAGCCTATTCTTGGTTTAACGGTTAATGTGGCTGGCTTAGTGGCTTAAGATCTTCGGTCTTGAGTTTGAGGCCCTGCCATGCCGTTGAAATAACACCAGGTGGATTGACTCAGGCTGTCATCCTTCTGAGGTTGGCAAAATGAGTACTAGGTTATTGGTAACTGGAGTACTGCATCATCGGCACAGCCACGCTTCCAGAAAATGATGCAACCAGCAGCCACAGGTTACATATAAAACAACAACATTGCTTGTCCACCACTAATGGGGAACTTGTACACAATCATATAATGAAGTGAATTGGGAAGTGTGAGGTTTTGATGTCATGAAGCTGTCCTCCTGTCTGTAATACGCTGTCCTCCTGTCCAGTGCATAACGGACACCATCTTTTCTGCATGGTGTAGGTCCTGAGCCAGTTCTGCTCTTTGCCAACCGCATTGACATCCGCCGGGTACTTCCATACCGCTCTGAGTACACCTTGTTGCTTAACAATCTGGAGAACGCCATTGCGCTGGACTTCCACCACGAACATGCCCTTGTTTTCTGGTCGGATGTGACGCTCGATCGTATTGCGCATGCCACACTCAATGGAAATGCCTCCACCGAGATCGTCAGCACCGGCCTTGAGAGTCCTGGTACCTTAAGGCACTGCGTTTGCTTTTGTATTTCATTCTCAATTGTTGTTTGCCACCAACAAACAGTTGGCTTGACTTTGGTCATTAGGTGCTTTCCGCATAGCATTAGCTGTTCTGTATGCTTTGCTCTCCACCATGAAGTCAATAAAATAACTTTGTTTGATTTTTTTAAACAAACAGGTGGCTTGGGTGTCGACTGGATCCACGAGAAACTTTATTGGACAGATTCTGGGACATCCCGGCTGGAAGTTGCGGAGCTCGATGGTTCATACCGCAAGCTACTGCTGTGGAGGAATCTTGAGAAGCCACGTGCCATTGCCTTGCATCCACTGGAAGGGTGATTCACACAAATTGTCTTGTGCTTATAGGAACTGATTCTGACTCCTATTTTACATATTTATGAGAATATTTTGAACAATTACTCAAAAGCCACTGTGCGGATGTTCCATGATGTTCTGAAATGAAGAAGGGTTATATATCACCTCCACCACTGAAGGTGGACGGAGGTTATGTTGTCATATCTGTTTGTCTTTGTTTTGTTTTGTTTTATCTGTGAGCAGGATATCTCAAAAAGTTATTTCAGGATTCAAATGAAATTTGGTGGACAGGTTGGGTGTGTGACAAGGATGAATTGATTCGATTTTGGTGAATATCTGGATGGATACACTAGAATTTTAACTGATTCTTCACCATTGAGAAATATAGCCAAAAATGAAACATAGCACAATATCTCAAAAAGTTAATGGACGGATTCTGGCAAAACTTGGTGGACAGGTTGGGTTCTGAGAACCTTCGTTCTCATTGATTAGATTTTTCGATTCGATTGATTAGACTCACAAATTGATTCGATTTTGGTGAGGATCTAGATCCAGATACGAGATTTTTTTTTTCCATAATGATTCTTCACAATTGAAAGATAGGGCCAAAAACGATAAAAAGCATATTTCAAAAAGTTGTGGATGGATTATGACAAAACATGGTGGATGATTTGGGTAGGTAATAAGAACAAGCCGGTTAGATTTTGGTTAAGGTCCAGATGCAGATCCAGCCTGTGAGTGTCATATGATACAAAGCGTAGACTGTCCAGCCTAGTTGAAGTACCACGTACCATTGTAGTTTCAAGTCTGTATTACTTTACGTCTTCAAATAACACGAACTTGAATTATGTGACACTGGAGGATTTTGGATTGGAATTTCCAATTAAATTAGTGGAAATATCTCCTCTCTAGGGCTTTCAGCCTGAGATATATTTTGTTGGAGATCGTCCAAGATTAATTTATATATAGGTCAGTGTGTCGTGTATGTATTTATTTATGTATGTATGCATGTATGTATGTATGTATGTATGTATGTATGTATGTATGTATATAAATATATACAAAAACATAAATATATTTCACCATGTGATACAATAAACCTACTAGGTATTACCCTAACTTCAAATCTATCCTGGAATCCACACATTACACAAATAGCTAAATCTGCCTCGAAGAAACTGGGAGTCCTGTTCAGATGTCGAAGATTCTTCTCCTCTCAACAGTTGCTTCAACGATATAAAGGATTGATTCGTCCTTGTATAGAGTACTGCTCTCACATCTGGGGAGGTTCTCGTTCCACATACTTACTGGACAGAATTGAATTAAAAGTAATTCGACTCATCAACTCTCCAAATCTGACCTCAAAACCTGACCCGCTCAAATTACGTCGCAAAGTTGGCTCTCTTTCTCTTTTCTACAGATATTACTTCGGTTTTTGCTCCCAAGAACTTGCTGCCTGTATACCTCCACCATTAGCGAGACCACGGATTACTCGACAAGCCACTACATCTCATGATGATTGTGTGGCCATTGGCAACTCAAGGGTGGGCCGTTATAATGTTTGTTTCTTCCCCTACACTGCCAAACTCTGGAACTCTTTATCTTCACATGTCTTTCCTAACACTTATGATCTTCCCCTTTTCAAAAAGCAGATTCTCTGCTTTCTCAAAAACTCTTAGACTATTCTCTCCTTCTTTACTTCTCGATCAATGCAGTTATTTTATCTGGCCTGGCCTCGATGAGGACGACAAAGTCTGTGCCTGGAGCCTTCTACATAACAAATTTTTTTTTTTTAAATAATAATACATACATGCATAGTCCATACATACATACATACATACATATATATATATATATGTATATATATATATATATATATATATATATATATATATATATATATATATATATATGTATATTATTATATATATTGTTGCGGATCTCCCGAAGCCCGTTCCCGTTCCTAAAAGGGGGATTAAACCCCCTTTTTCCCCCTGGGTCTTCGCATCCGTGAGGCCGAATCGCCACTTCCGGGCAAACGTGAAAAAGGGTATCAGGACAAATTCGCACGTACCTTTAACCCACGCTGCCACGAAAGCGGGGATCGAGCCTCGCACAAGCCATGCTTAATCGAGTACGCCCGAGCGTATGCGTATCACGTGACTCATTCTATTACTTTTATTGGAACCCAATTCGAGCGGTTTTAATCGTACCATGCGGAGCCAATGGATGGAAGGGACAGGACGGTCAAATCAGAGGAAGAACACAATTTATTTACAATGTACAATGATTCAGAATGAAGGAGGAAAGGGGACACAGAGCAGAAGCTTAACAATGTTAACTTATCCCCAGACACGGGCCTTGTACGCAATCAAGGGCCCACTCACTCACACGGGGAAATGGAGGAGAAGAAGTTCGCGTGCCAAGCGCGCTCTGCCATCAGTCGCCCCGGGGCAGCTCGCCGGGCATAGCCCTCGGATGTTCACGACACGTATCAGGCGAAGGCAGGCAGGAGGAAATCGCGCGTCTGTGGCCCGGCGCGGGTCGTCCTCGAGCACGCGATTAATACAGCGCAGAGTGCAGGGCACGGGGAAAGTTCGTGTACAATAGGCAATTCAATTCGCTCGTTTGGCAGCTCCACTCGCATTCTCAAGCTCAACCCAACTCACTCTCCCGGGGAACTGTAAACTCAACTGAGGACTCAACTCTTTTTCAACTGTTCTCACCGGGCACTCAACTCGCCGGGAACTCATCTCATCTGGGAACTCGCGCGCAACTCATCTGAGGTCCGGGGGGTTCGGAGCAGGGTTTTATCGCCCCGCCCCGGCCCGACTCGAATGTTCCAAACCCCGCCTCTGGTCGTCGTGGTTAGCCACTCTGCTCGAGCCATGATTGGCAGGTTGTGCTTACCGACCACTCTTCCTGCCACGCTTCCTTTCGGCCTCAGTAGACTTGTTCAGGCCTGCCGCGTGGCATTTCAGCGCCAAACCAAAAGCACCAAAGCAAAGCGCCAAAAGAACACCCAAGCTCACTGGCCTACTCAACGCAAAACTAAACACAGGAAAGGACTACGCTTACATTTACTAAGAAATAACTGAACTATCGCGAGGCTTCATGTTGTGGTGCGTCTACCTAGGAGGGGGAATATGAATGAATGAATGATCGTTTTAGGGCCATTTTCCCCGCTAGAGCGGGGGTTAGCCTTGCGGGCCCCATGACAATCATGGTTCCCTGTTTGAGGCAATGTTTTTATGGCCGGATGCCCTTCCTGACGCCATTAACCTTTATTCCAAAACCACAACAATATATATATATATATATATATATATGTATATATATATATATATATATATATATATATATATATATATATATATATATATATATATATATATATATACATACACACACCTAGGAGAGGGAATTAACCTTTATTCCAAAACCACAACAATATATATATATATATATAT
The DNA here is from genome assembly GCF_964187855.1 of Myxine glutinosa. Classification (NCBI taxonomy): domain Eukaryota; kingdom Metazoa; phylum Chordata; class Myxini; order Myxiniformes; family Myxinidae; genus Myxine; species Myxine glutinosa. The sequence continues at coordinate 37,695,245 of NC_136261.1, forward strand.
ATATATACCTAGGAGGGGGAATTACCCCTATATATATACCAATATATATATATATATATATATATATATATATATATATATATATATATATATACAAACACACACACACACACACACACACACACACACACACACACACACACACACACACACACACACACACACAGAGTCATGAGAAAAAGTAAGTACACCCCATGTCGAGTTTTGACTTTTTCAACATATTTCAACATACAGCTATTTGATCTTCATTTCAACAATATTGAAAGATAAAGGTGATGTAATATAACAAATATCATGAAACATTTACATTTTGTAGTCCATTGTATAATTTAAATAAACATAAATGCAAATTTCGCATGTGGAAAAAGTAAGGAGACCCCATGAATTGTAAAAAAAAAAAATCTTTTTAACATATGTGGACATATCAATATTTGATCTTCATTTAAACAGTATCTATAGCTAAACGTGATATAATTGAACAAAAAACAATGGAAAATTGACCTTGCAATGTTTGTTAAACTTTATTTATTCAACAAAAAATTGTTGCACAGCATGCACAAATGCATGCACAGGTCGTTTCAAATCCCCCCACAACATCTCGATGGGATTTAGTTCCGGGCTTTGACTTGGCCATTCCAGAACCCTCCATTTCTTTCTTATCAGCTATTCCTTGGTGGAGTTACTGGTATGTTTAGGGTCATTGTCATGTTGCAAGGTCCACCTTAGGTTGAGCTTCAACTTTCCGACAGATGGCCTCACATTATCCTCAAGCACCCTCTGGTACAATGAATAATTCATTGTGGATTCTATGATGGTGAGCTGCCCAGGCCCTGATGCAGCAAAGCTGCCCCAAACCATAATATTTTCACCACCATGCTTTACAGTTGGTATCAGGTTCTTGTGGTCAAATGCTGTCTTTGGTTTTTGCCAAAAATGTCATCTGGTACTGTGGCCAAATAGCTCTACCTTTGACTCATCTGTCCAGAGCACATTGTTCCCGAAGTGCTGGTCTTTGCCTAGGTGTTCATTGGCAAACTTTAGTCTTGGCCTGATGTTCTTTCTGGACAGCAAAGGTTTCCTCCTGGCACACCTCCCATGTAGATCAAATTTGTGCAGCCTCTTTATAATGGTAGACTCGTGCACTTTGACATCAACAGTGGCAAGAGCTACCTGTAGGTCCCGTGATGACATTCTGGGGGTTCTTAGAGACTTCTTTCAGCATCTTGTGGTCTGCTCTCAGGCTGAACTTGCTGGGGCGGCCTGGCCTGAACAAGTTGGCAGTTGTTGGAATCTTCTACACTTGTCGATGATCTTCCGGACAGTCGAATGATTGATTTCAAATTGTTTGGAGGTCTTTTTAAATCCATTCCCAGACTCGTAGGCATCTTTAACCTTCTTTCTGAAGGCCTCAAAGAGCTCTTTTGATCGAGGGATGGTGACGCTGCGCACTTCAACAACAAAGAGCAAACCAAACTAAATGTCGGAGGTTTAAATAAGACAGGTTCCTCCAAGATCCTCTCTGACGATGTTCCAATCATTTGCACATGAGCTGGTGCAGCTGATTCTAATTTTAGGTATTTGAAGTAGTGATAAATTTAGGGGTGTACTTACTTTTTCCACATGCGAAATTTGCATTTATGTTTATTTAAATTATACAAGGGACTACAAAATGTAAATGTTTCATGATATTTGTTATATTATATCACCTTTATCTGTCAATATTGTTGAAATGAAGATCAAATAGCTGTATGTTGAAATATGTAGAAAAAGTCAAAACTTTACATGGGGTGTAATTACTTTTTCACGTGACTGTATACATTCTTTATATATACATACATATATATATATATATATATATATATATATATATATATATATATATATATATATATATATATATATATATATATATATATATCAGTCACTATGCGACCTTCATATCATCAATGGAGAACCACCAGCAAGGTGTCCCATACAGCTGCTGCTGCACCTTGCTGGGAGCGATAAGCACCGCCTGCCACGCGGTGACGTTATCTCTGGTATCCACTCATCATATGGAGTCGACCTGTTGTCATATATATATATATATTGTTACGGCCCGCGGATAAGGATGTTGGTTTGCCGAGCGGATGGCACCGTGGCCTAACAGTTACCCCGACTAACCTGATTCCCGCCGAACGTTGGCCGGATCGCGCCACAGATATTCAATATGGAAAAGACAAAAGCGACACGGATGTGAAGAAGAAGAAGAAGACGAAAAAAAGGTTGAAAATACTACTAAATTTATTCCTACTATATACAGGCTCAAAATAACCAAGGAAGAAGGAAAGATAATAAAATAATATACAGAAGAATTAGAGACACAGTGCAAATTCCTTATACAAGCTTAATTAAATCCCCAGGGACAAAACAAACAGAACAAACTCACGTACACAAAAGGATGGAAAGGCAGGAGGTGGATGGCTGGAGGGAGAGAAAGGTCCAAGGGGGTCCTGCAGCACGATCGGCGCGTTTAGCAGCCGCCGTTCCTTCGCGGCCCTGCTCAAAACCGCCGTCCAGGCCCCAAGCGGCTGTTGTTGCTGCTGTTGTCTGCTGCTGCTGCGGTGGACGTCGCGCGCTTTGCCAGGACTACAACAGGCTTCTTGCTGTTAACTACTGCTCAGTCCAACTTTGGCGAGCAAGGCGACGAATAGCAGGCTTTGTGCTTTCCGGGATCTCCTCTCTTTGGATGTTCTTTCTGGATCTCCTCTTTCTTGGTCCAACCACTCTTTCTCTCTCTTGGTCCAATCACTCCTCACCACCGACAACTCAACGCAACCACCCTTGCTTCTTGCGCGCGCGCCTTTATAACGCCTCCGGCGATCAAGCCGCCGGCCTTCAGGACACGCCCATCGGTGTGCTCACCTCGGCCCTGGTTGGTCGCGCGACCCTCTGGCTCCGCCCTTGATGACGACGGGCGGGCACGCCCATCTTCCCCGACCCGAGCACATGTTCAATGGTGGTTTTGGAGGGGATGTAATTGGCAATCGAGGCTTGGCAATGATGAAAGGGGAAAGTGAAAGTTTTGGGAATGGGAATGAAGAATGAAGGGAATCTATCTATTTCACTTGGTGCAATGGAGTGTCATCTTAATGGGAGACAAGGCCTTACCCTAATACACATAATAAAGATATAACTATCGAACAGGGGTATTCTATGATTGGCTGACGTGTATGCTTTATGGACTAATTATGGGACGCCCTTTGACCTTTACACTACGGAGGTATTTACAAGGGATCATTACATTTTACAGAGGGTGATATTTACAACAATTTACTATACAATACAACACAATAAAAAAACACAATCCTCATATCCGCAACACTGCACCCTCCTCCTCTTAGGCACGTCCCGGGCCTATGACTTTAACTTATTGTGACACGTAGGTGTAGTTCCCTCTACTTTTAACCTGACCCTGAGTGCGACAGTTTTAAAACATAAATAAATATGTCCTGCTGCTCCATTGCACCCTACCTAACAGACTCACGCCCACAGCGAACCGAATTGCGGAATGGTCTTCAAACTATACACTGACGGTGGGGAGCATTATTTACAATGGCTCTGCTTTTATTTACAAAACTAACCCAGGACCTGTGATTGTTCTTTTGGGGGGGAGAGACAGTCTGCTCTGCATCAATGCACCATGAAAGCACCCAAAACGCACCAACACACCCTCAAGCACCAATCGGTGCACAGTCATCACTGGTCATGAAAATAAAAACAACAACCCCTAACCCTGCAAGTGGTCTCTTGCTCTTCGGCTCCCTCTGCTGGCTATTACTATGTTCCTGATGTTGTCATCTTCTTTGCTGGTGGCCTATTTGCACTATTAAAATGCACCCAACGTGTCCATGTTTATTTTATTTATGGCCCACAGGGGGCCGACTACGTGTGGTTCACCTGTGGGGCATCGGTGCCCTGTGGCCAAGGTCCGCCAGCAAGATTTCGGGCCTTCATGGCCGGTTCCAGCAGAGGGGCCATGCCCAAACCCATGGGGTCCATCAGTGGTGCTCAGCCACAGACATGTGGTCCATAATGTGGTGCATCGATGCAGACAGCTGGTTCTGGGAGTTCCGGGCGCACAATGGCGGACTCACGCACGCTCCCCTCGGCGCCCAGTGGCGCACAGGTCCTCATGTGGGAGACAAAGGGGGGGAAAGACAGATGAGTGAGGGGTAAGGTCACAAGGGTACACATCAATCAAGGCAATGCAAGGCGAAGTGCGTACGGAGAGCGAAGTGAGAAAACTCGTCCCTACCGTACGTCACCCCCCCTGTCACCTACTCTACCCTTGCCCTTACCCCATATTTACAAAATCTACCCATTTACAAATTCGTCGCTAATGTCACGTCTTTCCCCATATTTCCCCCACACAAAATTCGTCTCCACAATCCCTCTAACCAAAATTTGCCATCACCAATTCATCATCAATCCTCATAAGGAGGGAGAGATGGAACAACAAGGCACAATGTCACACCCACGTCATGATGCGTCTCACAATCCAAACATTTGCATCAAAAATAATAAAACATGGCATGGTGTGGAGTTACGTCACCTCAGGTGAGTGGATGTAGATGGTGCGAGGAGACTTTCATCCTAACTACTTTCTAAATGACATTAACACACTTTACACGACCCGGGGTCTTTCCCTGCCAATCCATTGGCCAACTTACACTATGGGTTCTAAAAACCAATTCCCATTGACCAAACTGTGGTGCTTCTCAATTTGGGGTCTCACTCCCCCGATTCATCTCCCGGTGCCCTTGCACAATTTCCGGGCTGGGTCGTGTAGCTCTCCCAGCAGGTCTACCCACCTGCACACCTCCACCACTGCAGTTGCCACCCGAGCTTACCTGCTCCTTACCTAACCTATCTAACTGGGGAAGGCCCCTCCTGGCTCTGTCACCCCTCGGTGCCCTCTGGCACTGGGCTACCCGGGTCCGTCCTCCGGATCCTCGGGCCCCATCCACAACAACTCTACCGGCTCCCAGAGCCCACCTGCGGCCTCACCTGGCCAACATCCTCACAGTGGTGGAGTGCCCAAACCATCTACACACACTAAAAGGCTACACGCCCAGCCATTTCCACAACACTAATGCACCCATCCAAATACCATTCTTTCACCCGCACCACAGATGCCAATATCCAACCACAATTTACCTGTACCCTCTACCTAACACTTACACTACCCGCCCCGGGTATTCGTGATGGGGGTCCATCCTTCCCCCATTCACACCTTCGCACCATCCACTCCACTCCAGTTTCCACCATACTCACTCCACGACCATCCATTCCCATACTCCATATATTCCATAATCCATATATTCCCCACAACCATTCTCCATACACCTGTCGTTGCACACCTGTGCAATCACACCTGGTGCCACCTGCACCCTCCTCCTCTTCCTGGACCATTTGGTCAGCACAATACTCATCACTATCACTCACTCATTCACTGCTCCATACACCTGTCCAGTTGCACACCTGTGCAATCTCACCTGTTCCTCACACACGGCATCATCTAATCTACCTGTTGCCCTGCTAACTTAGTGCTCCCCATCTTCCCTTTAAACTAAGTACATACCACGTCATTATCATCCAAACTAATCTACCTGCGTCCCCACTACAGGTATCATTGTCACTAACTAATCTTAACGTTACCTAAGGTCATCTTCTCTAGATCCCTATCATTATATCCTAACCCTCCCGGGCTAGTTTTCACTGCCATAAACCCCATAAGACTAGTGCTCCTTTGCCCCGCTGTGAGAGATGGCAGAGTTGCCATCCCACCACATCGGGTATCTTCCACTACCAATTTTGCACACAAAATGCAACAAATCAAAAATTTGCCAATCATCTGCCAATCGTCTGCCAATCCACACTCTGCCAATCATCAAATTTTGTTTTTCTAATTTCGGGGCCAAAACACTATCCTCATCATCATCATCATAGTCTGCTTTATCTGAGCCTCGGTGCGTCGTCACATCATTAAAACCCGGCTTCGCAAAGCCGAGCAATGAATTCGGGTGGTTTGGTCGCCTTGGTTGGATCCGTCCGGCATTCACGACTCTGGGGAGGAGGCATGCTCGGGCCGAGGTTCCACGCATCATCCCGGCTCGGTACCTTGCGGTCCCGGGCCCGATGGCTGAGGCTCGCCCGGTTGGAACCCCGTCCCCACGAGGGGGCACCGTGCCGCTTCCTCCCACTCGCCCTTGAACCGGACCGGTCGCCTCGCCTGACAAGGCCCGGACTCGACCGTGCAGGGCGGGGCCAAGCCCGAATCGGCAACGACGCTTCGAAGAGAAGCGACGCAGCATCGATCCGCGCCGGGCCTTGCATCCAACAAAGCGCACCGCGCCCCGAGTGCTCGCATCGGCTATCCGTCGCCCTAAACGCTAACCCGTCCAATGTCGATGCTTTACTCGCATGCCCACATGCACACGCGACCCTTTTGACACTCACAAAACCCGGCGTTCCAACGCCGTCCGTACATTCCACCAACGCACTCCCTGTTACACACCACACCTCTCGCGCACACTCGCTGTTCGCACACTCCCTTAACACACCTCACGCACCGTCTTGCGCACTCTCCCTCGGTACGTACTCCGTACCACTCACCATGGGCATGCACCCTTGCATCCACCCACAACCGCGCTCAGATGGGCTCTCCCACACCCGCGCCACGACCAACTCAGGTGTGCTTCCTCGCACACGTTCCACCACCACCTTACTCTCCGTGTCACACTCCGTACACCCCGACGTGCATTCTCGCTCGCACTCGGTTTCACACTCGCGCTTCGTAACACGCTCACCCCTTGACGCACACTTCGTATTGCTCTCACTCCCTGTGTCACACTCCGTACACCCCGACGTGCATTCTCGCTCGCACTCGGTATCACACTCGCGCTTCGTAACACGCTCACCCCTTGACGCACACTTTTTTCCACACGCGTGCCATTTCCACTCACACGGGACCCTTCACCAACGCCCGGGTGCCATATTGACCCCAATCGCGCGACAATTCTCTTGTCGTCAAACATCCTCCTGCAAAATCTACCCGCACAATATACAGCACGACTCACCTGGGGGATCCTTTTCTCCACGCGCACCTGCAAACTTCCATTTGGATTAGCAAGTACATCATCATGATTTGAGCAGGGACTTTGTACATATTCCATCTTTTCCTCCCGCCGCGAGTGGTTTTCTAAGTCCCCGGTCTCTTCAATTTCAATGCCCACTACCACTTTTTCTTTACTCACCTCGACGACCGTTGGCTTTAATAACATTCCCTCTACCTCATCGGTCGCCGGCTTTTCCAAACCCCGTGTCGCGATTTCTACCCCCGTCATTGTACCCGCGCTTTTCTCCGCTTCGCTCAACCAGCGCTTCTCGACCCGCGTTACCTCCTCATGCACCCCTGGGACCTGCTCGCTCAACCTGCGGTCTCTGTCCCCTTCCACCCGCTTTGCCTCATACCTGGCCTTGTCCCTCGCCAGTCCCTCATTTACTTCTTTGGCCCGGTCATTTATTCCCTCCAATTTTCCCCGATCACACCTTGTTTTGTCTATCATGGCGTCCATTTTTGCCATCATTTGAATCATAAAGACTCGCATGTACTCTGGCATCTCTGGCTCAGCTGCCGCGACCACGGGCGCAGCTAAATTTGGCGCCGCAATAACCACGTGCGCGAGGGCGCCATTTTGTGCGCCTGATACCTCCTCAACCACCTCCTCATTGTTCTCCTCCACCATTTCTTCCCTCCGGTCCTGAGTTACCCATAACCCCTCTTCTAGCTCACCCACCTGCATCCGATCGCCTTGACTAGCCATGGCGCGATTTCAAAATTCGGGTTTTTTCTTTAAAACAAACAAAATTTCGGCCGCTCCAAATTTTGACCAAATTTTTTTTTTTGATGTTTTAAAAATTTGGTTCGGGCCTCGTATCTCACTCCCAGACACCAATTGTTACAGCCCGCGGATAAGGATGTTGGTTTGCCGAGCGGATGGCACCGTGGCCTAACAGTTACCCCGACTAACCCGATTCCCGAACGTTGGCCGGATCGCGCCACAGATATTCAATATGGAAAAGACAAAAGCGACACGGATGTGAAGAAGAAGAAGAAGAAGAAGAAGACGAAAAAAGGTTGAAAATACTACTAAATTTATTCCTACTATATACAGGCTCAAAATAACCAAGGAAGAAGGAAAGATAATAAAATAATATACAGAAGAATTAGAGACATAGTGCAAATTCCTTATACAAGCTTAATTAAATCCCCAGGGACAAAACAAACAGAACAAACTCACGTACACAAAAGGATGGAAAGGCAGGAGGTGGATGGCTGGAGGGAGAGGAAGGTCCAAGGGGGTCCTGCAGCCCGATCGGCGCGTTTAGCAGCCGCCGTTCCTTCGCGGCCCTGCTCAAAACCCCCGTCCAGGCCCCAAGCGGCTGTTGTTGCTGCTGTTGTCTGCTGCTGCTGCGGTGGACGTCGCGCGCTTTGCCAGGACTACAACAGGCTTCTTGCTGTTAACTACTGCTCAGTCCAACTTTGGCGAGCAAGGCGACGAATAGCAGGCTTTGTGCTTTCCGGGATCTCCTCTCTTTGGATGTTCTTTCTGGATCTCCTCTTTCTTGGTCCAACCACTCTTTCTCTATCTTGGTCCAATCACTCCTCACCACCGACAACTCAACACAACCACCCTTGCTTCTTGCGTGCGCGCCTTTATAACGCCTCCGGCGATCAAGCCGCCGGCCTTCAGGACACGCCCATCGGTGTGCTCACCTCGGCCCTGGTTGGTCGCGCGACCCTCTGGCTCCGCCCTTGATGACGACGGGCGGGCACGCCCGTCTTCCCCGACCCGAGCACATGTTCAATGGTGGTTTTGGAGGGGATGTAATTGGCAATCGAGGCTTGGCAATGATGAAAGGGGAAAGTGAAAGTTTTGGGAATGCGAATGAAGAATGAAGGGAATCTATCTATTTCACTTGGTGCAATGGAGTGTCATCTTAATGGGAGACAAGGCCTTACCCTAATACACATCTATCTATAATTCCAGTAATCTCTGTGTGTATGTTTGTATGTTTGTATGTTTGTATGTATGTTTGTCTGTGACCGCTGTTTCTCGACAACCACGGGTCCGATATACTTGAAACTTGCCAGGTATATTGCTGGGGACCCGAGGATGTGCCTTTTCAAGGTTTCATATTAATCGGAGAAGTAGTTACGGAGCTATGTCCAAAAAACGATTCAACCAATCAGAGAGCAGCGAGCTATCACGTGTGCCGAACGTGGCGAACAGACTCTGCCTCGGACGGCACATTTGAGAGCGTATTCATTTATTTCACGTTGGCAAACTATGTTGCCGCTATGTTGGCGTTAAACGATGTTTTAAAACTAATTAAAACTAATTTGCGATTCTTTCGCTTTCCTGCGCGTTTGTGCATGCTATGGCGATTTCTTTACCAAACTCCGCAAGCCGTTCGCTTTGGACCAAACCATTTCATGTAAATAGAGGGGGGGGATTGTCACCGTACTCGCAAGCCGTTCGCTTTGGACCAAACCATTTCATGTAAATAGAGGGGGGGGGATATAATTTTAGATATAGATATAGTACGGGCATGCCCTAGTAATAAAGATATAACTATCGAACAGGGGTATTCTATGATTGGCTGACGTGTATGCTTTATGGACTAATTATGGGACGCCCTTTGACCTTTACACTACGGAGGTATTTACAAGGGATCATTACATTTTACAGAGGGTGATATTTACAACAATTTACTATACAATACAACACAATAAAAAAACACAATCCTCATATCCGCAACAATATATATATATATATATATATATATATATATATATATATATATATATATATATATATATTCACACTCTGGCCTTAGCTGTCCCAAAATGGGTCCTGTTGGTGAGGTCGGCAGTGGTGGTAGCTCAGAGGCACCCACGCGGGAAGTTCGGCAAAATGGCCATGACATCGAACGCCGTGTGCCGAGAGCGCGCACTATCGAGCTGGTGGCGAGCACATAGACAGGCCTCTTTCTTTTCTCCCGGTGTTTAGGGAAGGACAGCATGGCCTCCAGCTCCACCGAAGAGCCTAATCGTCAAAGTTTCCTCATCATTGCCATAGAAAACCTCTCATCGAAAGGCACACAAAAAATGGCCCATCTCCTTGTTCGCCAAGGACCAATCGCCTTCTCCTTCACCGAAGAGCCAATCGCGAAGCTCCTTGCTGCCGAACCAATCGCGGAGCTGCTTCTTTGAGCTAGCCTCGCACTCTGCCCATGTCATCCGGACACGTCACACGTTGGGGCGTTGCCTGCCGGCCTTGTCCCCCCGCCCACCATACTACGGTCGCTCCACTTCTCCTGGGCGGGTCATTTGCCGTAAATGTCCAGGGAGCATGAATCACTTGGCCTGGTGCTGCTTTGCTTGGCCGCGGTACTGGAAAAAAAAGGTTAGGAATGGCCACATAGGGTTTCACACACAGGGGAAATTAATCTTAATCCCTGCTACTAATTAACACGTCAGCATCCCTTGTATGATGAACATTTAAACACCACCTTAAGCTACATTTTCCGTAATTAGTACATCAAAATGCTCCTACACATCACACGATCCATGCTATTGCCTATGCATTTCTACCTTTCCACTGTATTATCTTACCTACCCCCATTAACGCAACAATATTGTTGTGGATATGAGAATGTTTTTTTTTTTTTGTTGTGTAATGAATTGTTGTAAAATGTCACCCTCCTTCCTGCATTTGTTGTTGTATAAAGGTCAAAGGGCGTTCCCGTAGTTAATTCCATAAAGCATACACGAAGGACACCATATATCCCTGTTCAGTAGTTATATCCTTATTATGTGTATTAGTGTAAGGCTGTGTCTTCCATTAATTGAAATACTCCATTGCACCAAGTGAAATAAGAGTAGATCCCCTTTCCCTTCACATTCCCCTTCCAACAAATTGCCAACTGTTCCCTCCGCGACTCCATTCGGCACGAGGTCGGCTCGGAGAAGAAGGGGGAAGAGCTGCCGACTCCTGGGCGTGCCCGCCCATCATCATCAAGGGCGGAGCCAGAGGGCCGTGCCGACCAATCAGGGCCGAGGCGAGCTCACCTATGGGCGTGTCCTGGACACCAGCGGCTTGATCGCCTGAGGCGCTATAAAGAGCGCGCGCGAAAGCCTTGAAGTAGTTGGGCTAAGAGAGAGGAAAGAAGTGCGCACGAGGGCGAAGCAAGAGAAGAACGTCCTGAGAGAGATACATCCAAAGAGATACATGCAGAGATACGTGCGACGATCAAGTGCAAGCGAGTCAGAGCGGCGAAGCGCGAAGTGCCAAGTAGGGCAAGTGCGAGTGTGCAGTGCCAAGCACAAGAGAGTTCTAAGGAGGAGCTTTGGAGAGCGCACGGTGCACCGGAGGGGCTTCGCCGTGCAGTTTGGAACCGCGGCTCTGGCGATCCCAGCTCGGGTATTGACGGCGGCTATCCACTCCCGGCCCGACCGATCCCCGCTGAACCTTCCTCCCCCGCCAAGCCATTCCTCCTTCCGATCCTTCCTGCCTGCAAATTCCCAATTCGTGTGAGTCCGTCTTTCGTTTGTTCTGTCCAGGGTTCTAAGTAAGACTGCCATAGATAAGCTAAGTTTCACTGTGTCCGCTTTTTCTTCTTCTGTTTTTATTTTATTATCCTTCCTTCTCCTTGGTTTCTTTGATTGTGTAAATAGTAGGAATACATTTAGTAGCATTTCCAACCTTTTTGCTTTGGTGTTCTTCTTCTTCACATCCTTCGCTTTAGTCTTTTCCCCATTGAATATCTGTGGCGCGATTCGGCCAACGTTAAGGAATCGGGTTAGTCGGGGTAACTGTTCGGGCGCGGCGGCCATCCGCTCGGCAAACAACATCCTCGCCGCGGTCCCATAACAATTGGTGTCAGGAGCGGGATTGGACCCGAAGCGCGCTTAACGCGCTCAAAATTACGAGCGGCCGAAATTTGTTTGGTTTTAGGAAAACCCGAACTTTGAAATCGCGCCATGGCTAGTCAAGGCGATCGGATGCAGGTGGGTGAGCTAGAAGAGGGGTTAGGGGTAACACAGGACCACAGGGAAGAAATGGAGGAGAGCAATGATGATGTGGTTTGAGGAGGTGTCAGGTGCACAAAATGGCGCCCTCGCGCACGTGAATGCAGCGGCACCAAATTTAGCGGAGCCCGTGACCGTAGCAGCACCGGTGGATTCAAACCTTTTTTTTGCTACAAATGGGGGCCCTTATGGACAAAATGGGTGAGCGAATGAGGGACGAAGCGAGGGCTAATAATGTACGATTGGAAAACCAACTTGTGGGAATGAGGGCTGATAGCGAGAAAATGGAAAACAGAATGGGGGAGCGGCTAGAAGCTAAATTTGAGGGGTTAGACAACAATTTAAAGGGGTTGGACAATAAATTTGAGGGGGTAGACAACAATTTAAAGGGGTTGGACAATAAATTTGAAGGGTTAGACAACGGGATAAAAGAGGTGAAGAAGGGGTTAATGGGGTTAGAAAACAAGATGGACGACAAATTGCGGGCAATAGGGGAGCAATCCGCCCAGGAAATCAAACTGATGGGGAACCAGATAGAGGAGGTGAAAATCGGGTTGGAAGGTAAATTGGATGCTCAGAGGGATGAATTGGGACAGATGAGGGCGGCATCTACAAAAGAGATGGAGGAGATGGGGGAGGAAATACGATGAGGTGTAAGCAAGGAGGTCTCGGGGGTACGCGAGGAGGTAAAGCGAGGTGAGAAGCGTATGGAGAAAGAGGTGAGGAATAATACGGCTAGGTTACAGGGGGGCATAGAGGACCTGACGCAGGAGGTGGAACAGCTGACGGTGGGACAGACGGAGTTAGTGGAGCAGGTACAAAAGAATACTGCGGTACTAGGAGGGTTAAAGGCGACACAAAAAGAACTAAAAGACGACTTGATAGCGCCGAAGAGGGAATGTCAGATGGTACATGAGGGACTGACAACGAGGTTGGATGAGGTGACAGAAGTAATGGAGACGAAGGACCGGGAGGTGAGGACGCACATAGAAATGGTTAAGGTGGCGTTAGAGGAAGAGATAGGGGGGGGCGCACCGGGAAATGAAGGAGGTAAAGGAAAAATTAGAGGAGGTGGAAGAAGGGGCGATTGAAATTAAGAAGAGACGGAGGGAAACTAAGAGGGAGATAAAGGAGGAGGTGATGGAATATGTACAAGGTCGGTGCTCAAATCGTGATGGTGTGCTCGCTAACCAAATAAAGAGTTTGCAGGTGGCGAAGGATGTGCGGAGACGAGGTGCCGAGGTGAGTGGCGATATACGTGGAAATGTATATGATGTGAGGGAAGCTTCAGTCAGCTTGGGGGTTGATTTGGATCCGGGTGTTCGTGAGAGGCCGCTGGTGAAGTGTGTGACGGGTACGGTGTGCGAAAGAGGAGGTGTGCGAGAATGTCCGACTCTGGGGTGTGTGAAGAAAAAGCGCGCGCCAAGGAGTGAGTGTGCTGTCGAGAGTGAGTTGGTCGTAGCGCGTGTGCGAGGGGGCACATGGAAGCGCGGGATGGGGAGTGTTACAGAGGATGTAACGAGAGAGTGCACACCTGTGGTGAGTGTTACGGAGAGTGTAACGGGAGAGTGTGCGCAATAGGATGCGCGAGAAAGGTGTGTAACGGACGGGTGCATGAGGAAAGAGTGCGCTGTCAAAAGTAAGGGTGAGTGCGCGACCGAGTGTGGAGGTGAGAGTAGTGAGAGTGACACGGAGCATGAGTTGGTTGTGGCAGGTGAGAGAGGATGTACACCTGGAATGGAAGGATGCACACCTGGAATGGTAGAGCGTGTGTGGGAATGCATACTGGAATTGGTAGTGAGGCACGTGGTTGGGTGTGCAAGTGAGAGCACACCTGTGGTTGTCACAGAGGAGGTGGCCGAGGAGGGGGCGCGAAGAGGTGTGTTGGTGAGGTGTGCGAACGACGAGTGTGTGCAAAGGTGTGCGGTGGTCAGGTGTGTGACCAAGTCTGTAAGCGGAATGAGTGTACCTGGGTGTGTCAGGGAAGGTGCAATGACAAAGAGCATGGAGACGGCTGGATGTATGAGCAAGGAACGGGCTGCGGGGTGTGAGCATGCAAGTGGAGCATCGACGGTAACCGGGTTAGCGGTTAGAGCGACGTATAGCCGAATCGGGCCCTCGGTGCGCGCCGGGCAGCTTTGCGTGCCGCGGGGATCCGCGGCGGTTTCGAAAGAACCGCCGTGCGGGATCCACGCCGGGCCGCGCTTTGAACGGCCGCGTCCGTGCTCCACTAGGCGGATCGGGCAGCCCGGTAGGAAGGGTCGTCATGGCGACCCCTTTTTGTTGAGGCGTTCCGGCAGGGCGAAATCGGGCCATTTGACGGCTCCGTGCCGAGATGGTGCGTGGGATCTCGGCCCGGGTAAGCCCCCGTCCCTGCACCGAATGCCGGACGTATCCAACCGCCGGCACCAAGCAACCCGCATTCATTGCTCGGCTTTGCGAAGCCGAGCTTTAGAGATGAATTGGCGCACCGAGAGGCTCAAGTGAGTAGACGTGTGATGAGGATAGTGTTTTGGACCCGAAATTAGAAAAAGCAAAATTTGATGATTGGCAAAGGATTGGCAGAGTGATGATTGGCAGATGATGGGTAGTGATTGGCAAATTTATAATTAGCTGGAATTTGGTGTGCAAAATTGGTAGTGGAAGATGCCCGATGTGGTGGGATGGCAACTTTGCCATCTCTCACAGCGGGGGCAAAGGAGCTATAGGTTTATGGGGTTTATGGCAGTGAAAACTAGCCCGGGAGGGTTAGGATATTGTGTGTAGGGACCGAGAGAAGATGACCTTAGGTAACGGTAAGATTAGGTAGTGAGAATGATACCTGTAGTGGGGACGCAGGTAGATTAGTGTGGATGATAATGACGTGGTTTGTGCTTAGTTTAAAGGGAAGACGGGGAGCACTAAGTTAGCAGGGCACCAGGTAGTTCAGATGATGCCTTGTGAGTGTTGGAGGTGTATTCAAGTGTATTGAGCAGGGTATGAGTAAATGATTGTGAGTTGTAGTGAGATTGCACAGGTGTGCAACTGAACAGGTGGATGGAGCAGTGTATGAGTAAATGATTGTGAGTGTGATTTGTAGTGAGATTGCACAGGTGTGCAACTGAACAGGTGTATGGAGCAGTGTGTGAGTGAGTGATAGTGATGTGAGTTGTGTTGTCCAAATGGTCCAGGAAGGAAGGAGGGTGCAGGTGGCACCAGGTGTGATTGCACAGGTGTGCAACGACAGGTGTATGGAGAATGGTTGTGTGGAAGACATGGTCTGGAGTATATGGAGTATTGGAATCGATGGTCGTGGAGTGAGTATGGTGGAAACTGTGGAGTGGAGTGGATGGTGCGAAGGTATGGATGGGGGAAAGGAGGATGGACCCCCATCACGAATACCCGGGGAGGGTAGTGTAAGAGTTAGGTAGAGGGTACAGGTAAATTGTGGTTGGATATTGGCATCTGTGGTGCGTGGTGGAAGAATGATGGTTGAATGGGTGCATTAGTGTTGTGGAAATGGCTGGGCGTGTAGCCTGTTAGTGTGTGTAGTTGGTTTGGGCACTCCACCACTGTGAGGATGTCGGCCAGGTGAGGCCGCAGGTGGGCTCTGGGAGCCGGTAGAGTTGTTGTGGATGGGGCCCGAGGATCCGGAGGACGGACCCGGGTAGCCCAGTGCCAGAGGGCACCAAGGGGTGACAGAGCCAGGAGGGGCCTTCCCCAATTAGATAGGTTAGGGTGAGGAGCTAGGTAAGCTCGGGTGGCAACTACAGTGGTGGAGGTGTGCAGGTGAGTAGACCTGCTGGGAGAGCTACACGCCCCAGTCCTGAAATTGTGCAAGGGCACAGGGAGTTGCATCGGGGGAGTGAGACCCCAAATTGATGAAGCACCACAGTTTGGTCAATGGGAATTTGGTTCTTAAAACCCATAGAGTAAGTTGGCCAATGGCTTGGCAGGGAAAGACCCCGGGTAGTGTAAAAGTGTGTTAATGTCATTTAGAAGACAGTTAGGTTTGAAATCTCCTCACACCATCTGCATCCACTCACCTGAGGTGACGTAACTCCGCACCATGCCATGTTTTATTATTTTTATTGTGCAGATGTTTGGAATGTGAGATGCATCATGACGTGGGTGTGACATTGTGCTGTTGTTCCATCTCTTCCTCCTTATGAGGATTGATGATGAATTGGGTGATGGCAAATTTTGGTTAGAGGGATTGTGAAGACGAATTTGGTGTAGGGGAAATATGGGGAAGACGTGACGGTAGCGACGGATTTGTAAATGTGTAGATTGTTGTAAATATGGGGTAAGGGCAAGGGTAGAGTAGGTGACAGAGTAGGGACGAGCTTTTCTCCGCTCCGTCTCCATACGCACCTTGCCTTGCATTGCCTGTATTGATGTGTACCCTTGTGACCTTACCCCTCGCTCATCTGTCTTTCCCCCCCTTTTGTCTCCCACCGAGGACTGTGCGCCACTGGGCGCCGAGGGGAGCGTGCGGGAGTCCGCCATTGTGCGCCCGGAACTCCCAGAACCAGCTGTCTGCATCGATGCACCACATTATGGACCACATGTCTGTGGCTGAGCACCACTTATGGACCCCATAGGTTGGGGCATGGCCCCTCTGATGGAACCGGCCATGAGGGCCCGAGATCTTGCTGGCGGGCCTTGGTCACAGGGCACCTATGCCGCACAGGTGAACCACACATAGTCGGCCCTGTGGGCCATAAATAAATCAAAAAAAAATGGACACGTTTTGTGCAAATTTTATTGCAAATAGGCTGCCAGCAGAGAAGATGACAACAACTGGAAGAAAGCATTAGCCAGCAGAGGGAGCCGAAGAGCAAGAGACCACCAGCAGGGTTTGTTGGTTTTATTTTTTATTGAACTGTGGTGACTGTGCACTGATTGGTGCTTGAGGGTGTATTGGTGCGTTGTGGGTGCTTTCAGGGTGCATCGATGCAGAGCAGACTGTCTCCCCCCCCAAAAAGAACAATCACAGGTCCTGGGTTGCGTATTGTAAATAAAAGCAGAGCCATTGTAAATAATGCGCCCCCACCGTAAATGTATAGTTTGAAAACCATTCCGCAATTCGGTTAGTTGTGGGCGTGAATCTGTTAGGCAGGTGCAATGGAGCAGCGGGACATATTTATTTATGTTTTAAAACTGTCGCACTCAGGGTCAGGTTAAATGTAGAGGGAACTACACCTACGTGCCACACTAAAAGCTAAAGTTCATAGGCCCGGGACGTGCCTAAGGGGAGGAGGGTGCAGTGTTGTGGATATGAGAATGTTGTTTTTTTTATTGTTGTGTTATGAATTGTTGTAAAATGTCACCCTCCTTCCTGCATTTGTTGTTGTATAAAGGTCAAAGGGCGTTCCCGTAGTTAATTCCAGAAAGCATACATGAAGGTGAAGGTGAAATCCCTGGTGTTGGGCTAGCGGCTAGGGTGCCGGCTTAGGATCCTAGGATCCTGGGTTCGAATCTCGGTCGATCGCCGAATTAATGCCAGGGGGGTTGACTCAGCCTGTCATCCTTCCGAGGTCGGCTAATTGAGTACCAGTTCACTGGTAATTCCCTGTTTGTCGTTGAAGGCGGCAAAAAGGGTTGGCGTCAGGAAGGGCATCCGGCTGTAAAACATTGCTTCAAAAAGGGGACCAAAAAACAACAACTACCACGGTCCCCTAAAAGGCCAACCCCCGCTTTGCGGGGAAAAATGGCCTCTAAACGGTGGTTTTATACATGAAGGACACCATATATCCCTGTTCAGTAGTTATATCCTTATTATGTGTATTAGTGTAAGGCTGTGTCTTCCATTAATTGAAATACTCCATTGCACCAAGTGAAATAAGAGTAGATCCCCTTTCCCTTCACATCCCCTTCCAACAAATTGCCAACTGTTCCCTCCGCGACTCCATTCGCCACGAGGTCGGCTCGGAGAAGAAGGGGGAGGACCTGCCGACTCCTGGGCGTGCCCGCCCATCGTCATCAAGGGCGGAGCCAGAGGGCCGTGCCGACCAATCAGGGCCGAGGCGAGCTCACCTATGGGCGTGTCCTGGACACCAGCGGCTTGATCGCCTGAGGTGCTATAAAGAGCGCGCGCGAAAGCCTTGAAGTAGTTTGGCTAAGAGAGAGGAAAGAAGTGCTCACGAGGGCGAAGCAAGAGAGGAACGTCCTGAGAGAGATACGTCCAAAGAGATACATGCAGAGATACGTGCGACGATCAAGTGCAAGCGAGTCAGAGCGGCGAAGCGCGAAGTGCCAAGTAGGGCAAGTGCGAGTGTGCAGTGCCAAGCACAAGAGAGTTCTAAGGAGGAGCTTTGGAGAGCGCACGGTGCACCGGAGGGGCTTCGCCGTGCAGTTTGGAACCGCGGCTGTTGGCGATCCCAGCTCGGGTATTGACGGCGGCTATCCGCTCCCGGCCCGACCGATCCCCGCTGAACCTTCCTCCCCCGCCAAGCCATTCCTCCTTCCGATCCTTCCTGCCTGCAAATTCCCAATTCGTGTGAGTCCGTCTTTCGTTTGTTCTGTCCAGGGTTCTAAGTAAGACTGCCATAGATAAGCTAAGTTTCACTGTGTCCGCTTCTTCTTCTTCTGTTTTTATTGTATTATCCTTCCTTCTCCTTGGTTTCTTTGATTGTGTAAATAGTAGGAATAAATTTAGTAGCATTTCCAACCTTTTTGCTTTGGTGTTCTTCTTCTTCACATCCTTCGCTTTAGTCTTTTCCCCATTGAATATCTGTGGCGCGATTCGGCCAACGTTCAGGAATCGGGTTAGTCGGGGTAACTGTTCGGGCGCGGCGGCCATCCGCTCGGCAAACAACATCCTCGCCGCGGTCCCGTAACAATATTAATGTATAATTTGTGTATTTATATATATATATATATGTTTATATTTATATAGGTATATATATGTATATATATATATATAAATAAATAAATAAATATATATATATATATATATATACATACATATATATATATATATATATATATATATATATATTATATATATATATATATATATATATATATATATATATATATATATATATATATATATATATATATATATATATAGAACAACATGCATTTTAAAGGCCATTTTCCCTGCTAGAGCGGCGGTTAGCCTTGCGGTCCCCATGACAATCTTCTCCATTTTGCCCTATTTTCTGCATCTCTCCTTGTTAACCCCGTTGCCCGCATTTCTTCTTCCACCATCTTTAGCCAAGTCTTTCTCGGTCTTCCCCGTCCTCTGCTTCCTTCTACATTCATTTCCATCACTCTTCTCAACCAGTCACTTTCATCCTTCCTCAACACATGACCAAACCATCTCAACCTGTTCCTCTTCACAGCATCAATCACAGGCTCTATTCCCATCATCTTTCGCAATTCATCATTTGTCTTCCTCTCTCTCAACGATACTCCGCACATCCGTCGAACCATTCGCATTTCCACCCTTTCCAACCTTCGTTGCTGCTCTACGTTCATTACCCATGTCTCGCTCCCATAAATCATAACACTTCTCACACATGCAGCATACACCTTTCCCTTCAGCTTCAACGACACTCCCCTCATCATCAGCACGCCACTCAGTTCCCGAAACTTCTTCCATGCACATCTCACTCGAGCAACCGTTGCCGAGTCTGATCCACCTTCTCCATTCAGCATGTCTCCGAGGTAGCAAAATGTTTTCACACCTTCCAGCTTCACGCCGTCTCCAAGATCCAACTCAACATTTCCTCCATCTGCAGCTCCCTCTGTGCACACCTTACTTTTGAATGTAGCTGCCACACTGGTTTATGACCCTCTCAGACCACTACATTTTTGATGAACCCACTCAGCGCACATTGTACATTGAATGGAGTTCACTCCGACACCCTTCCTACACACAGCACAGGGCCACTTCCCAGTTCTTTCCACCTCACCACATGCTTTACCACTTGCCATCACCTTCGTCTTTCCAATATTCACCTTCAGACCTTTTGTCTCCATACATTCCTTCCACGTGTTCATCTTTTCCTTCAGTCCATCCATACTTTCCGCAATCAACACCAGATCATCTGCATACAACAACTCCCACGGTAAACCCTCCTTTACGTTCTGAGCCAGCACCTCCATCACAGCTACAAATAGTAGTGGACTTAGTACCGACCCCTGATGCACTCCTACCTTCACCTCAAACTCACCACTGTTCCCGTCCTTCGTCCTTACAGCTGTGCGCGCTCTTTTGTACATTGCCATCACTACTCTGATCAACCATTCCTCCACTCCTAACTTCCTCAATGCCCATGTCAATTCTTTGCGTGGAACCCTATCGAATGCTTTCTCCAGATCAACAAACCCAAGAAACAACTTCTTCCTCTTCTCCATGTACTTCTCCTGCAACTGCCTCACAATGAAAAGCGCGTCTGTCGTTCCTCTTCCTGGCATGAATCCAAACTGCATTTCGTCGATCTTCACTTTCTTCCTTATCCTCCTCTCCAACACCCTTTCCAATACCTTCATTCCATGCTCCAATAACTTTATCGCTCGGTACGAGCCACACTCCAGAGGGTCACCTTTCCCCTTGTATAGAGGGACGAGGCTACTCAGTTCCCAATCCACTGGAATGCGGCCTTCTTTCACCACCAGATTACAGATCTCTGTCATTCTCTTCACACCCCAACTTCCTGCTGCCTTCAACATATCTCCCACAACTCCCGTCGGCCCTCCCGCTTCTCTACCCTTCATTGCTTTCATCGCTTCCTCAACTTCCTTCTCAGTTATCTTCTCTGCCGGTCCTAAAACTGGGTTACTCTCTATGTTGCCATCCCATTCATTCTCTGTATTCAACAGCATTTCCATATATCTTTTCCATCTTCCTTTAATTCCATCTGGGTCGACAACGATTTGTCCCACTTCATCCTTCAAGCAACTCACCCCCATCACATCACACCTCTCTTTCGCTATATGCTTTGCAATCCTGAATACTGCTTTCTGACCCTCTTCCGAATTCAAGCGTTCTCCAAACATTTTCCTACATGCCTCCTGCGCCTTTGCTACCTCTTTCTTTGCAGCCTTCCTGGCTGCCTTATAACTTTCATGCTCTGCTGTTTCTGCTCCCGTACCCTTCGCCTTCTGCCACACCTTGAGCTTCTTCCTCTTCTCGTCAATCCTCTTTCCAACTTCATCATCCCACCACCATGTTTCCGAGTGCCTCGGTGGTCCATTTGTCCATCCACATACCTCACCAACGGCTCCCAACAGACTAGCTTTCATCGACATCCAACCACTTTCAAGCTCAACCACATCATCCTCGACCCTACTCAGCCTCTCTTTTAATGCCTCCTTTACGGTCACATCTTTCAACCTCCACACCTTCATTCTCGGTTGGTACTTCACACGCCGAGCTCTCCTCGCACCTTTCACCCTTACGTCGCAGACAACCAAGTGGTGCTGTGAAACAGCCTCCTCCCCCGGGATCACCTTTGTGTCCCGGAGGTGCCCCCTATCTCGCCTACGCACCATCAGGTAGTCAACGGTTGTCGTCGACCCACCTGACGTGTATGTAACAAGCTTATTATCCTCTTTCTGGAACTGAGTATTACAAATCAACAAATCAGCTCCATCAGCAATCTCCAAAATCCTTTCACCTTCTCCATTTCTCACACCATATCCGTAACCCCCATGAACTCCCTCAAAACCGTCCATACTCCTTCCCACATGTCCATTTAGGTCTCCTCCTACCACAACAACTTCCTCATCTTTCACGTTTTCCATCAGCTTCTCTATCGCACACCAGAACTTGGCCTTTTCTTCATCGCTTCGACCAACCTGCGGAGCATATCCCGAGATGACGTTCACCAAGAGCTTTCCAATCATCATTTTCACCATCATCAACCTTTCACTCACTCGAGTCACACTCACCACACTGTCTACAAACTCCTCAGAAAACAGGACACCAACACCATTCACGCCCTCCGGGCACCCTTGCCACCCAAACTTGTATTTCTGTCCCTGCCTACCCTTCACCATTCTCACACCACTTCCCTTCCATCTCGTCTCTTGCACACAACATATGTCCACTCTTCTTCTGACCAACACTTCCACCACTTCTCTTGATCTCCCTGTCATTGTCCCTACATTCCATGTCCCAAACCTCAGAAACTGATCTCCACTTCGGGCTGTACCCTGCCCATATGTAGTTGTAATTGTCATGGTTCCCTTTTTATATACCTTTTTTATATTTTAATATTATATATATATATATATATATATATATATATATATATATATATATATATATATATATATATATATATATATATATATATATATATATATATATATATATATATATACAGACTTGGCATTTAATATGGAATATTTTTTTTGTGGGGGTGAACTTACTTTTCAAGATGTCTTAGAACCAAAAGTTCATTGGAATTATGTTGAAATTATTCTAGATTTTGTTAATGTGACCTTTAAAAGAAACAAAAACCACATTTGACATTTCGAAACAAATAAATTGATCCTTGAAAGTGATGTAAACTGATATCGAACTCAATTCATGGACAGTACTGTGTTAAACTTCTGTGCGTTTTCCAGAAGTATCTCTTTATTTTGCACATTAGCCAATTTTTTTTTTAACAAAAACAAAAGTTAAATTACGACTGGGATTACCGACAGTAAAATTACAGTTCAGTACTTCGTGTAACCCCCACGAGCATTCAGGAGAGCACGTACACGTTGAGGCATGCTATTCACAAGATAAGCCAAGGTTTGGACAGGAATCGCTTGCCATGCAGTGACAATAGCCTGCTGCAATTCACGCACAGAGGTCAGCTGCAGGACCAAGTGGTCGATTTGACGCATTAATTCTGCCCACAAGTTCTCTATCGGATTCATATCCGGGGACATGGCAGGCCACTCCATATGCTCTACACCATGGTCAGCAAGAAAGTGTTGGATCATGCGAGCACGATGAGGCCGTGCATTGTCATCTTGGAAGACAAAGTTTCCTCGAAAGGCTGCATGAGCAAATGGAAGCAATGTTTCTTCCAGAATGGCCCTGTACTTGAACTGGTTCAGGTTTCCATTCAGAACAACCAGGTCAGTTTTGCCGCCTGCATGAAAAGCAGCCTAAACGGTCACCCCACCACCTCCAGCTTGGACTCTTGGCACTATACAATCTTTGTTGTAGGCTTCATGCACTTGTCTGCACACTCGGACACGGCCATCTTGACGATAGACCAGAAATCTAGACTCGTCATTGAAGGTCACGTGATTCCAGTGTCCTCGCTGCCATTGACGGTGCTCTCTGGCCCACTGCAATCGGTGCTGGCTGTGTTGTCTGGTCAGGCGTGGCTTTCTCAGGGGACGCCTGGCATGATAGCTTGCTTGAACCAGTCGTTGGTTGACTCGCCTTCTGGATACAGGCACATTTGTCAGTTGCTGCCACTCAGCCCCAAGCCGATTAGCTGACTTGGTATGGCCATTGCGGACTAACCGGTGCAGCTGGCGATCATCCCTCCTTGTGGTTCTGCGGGGACGTCCTCGCCTCAGTATTGGAGTAGGGACACCCCTCTGAGCATTTCGTTTCAGGATCTTTGACACCTGACCTTGAGTGATGCCATACTGCCGATCAATAGCACGCTCTTTCATGCTGTAATTTCGTAAATCCACCACTCCATGACAAACAGCATTGTCGAGTTGACGGACCATCTCCAGAGGAAGCGGCAATAACTTTTGGAGACGTGCAGCAGTTGTTTTCCACTAATACAGAACGCAACAACCCTTGTATACCCGACTGTGAAGCCAATCGTCAAATGCACCTGTCCGTACATTTTGCCACGCCACCTGTGATATAATCCTGTTGTTGACTTCTTGCTGCGACAGACAATGAGTGACATGGTTCTTTTAACAAATAAATCACCAAAGTGTAAAAGAAACTCACCAGATTGATATACTGAGTTAAGAAAGTAAATCCAAGTCAAGAAGAAAAAAATATTCCATATTAAATGCCAAGTCTGTATATATATATATATATATATATATATATATATATATATATATATATATATATATATATATATATATATATATATATATATATATATATATTGTTACAGTAAGCGGTTAAGCATGGTATGTTTGCCGAGCGGAGGCTCCGCGACCGAACAGTTGTTCCCCGACTCACCCGATCGACCCAGACGTTGGCCGTATCGCGCCACCTCTATTCAATCGGGAAAAGACTAAGACGACGAATGCAAAGAGGAAGAAGAAGAAGACGTACAGAAGAGTAACGGGGTTTATTATTTACACACACATAAGCAAAAAGAGCAGTCACGATTATTTACAGGTGACATGAAAACACAGGTGACACAGTGAAAATTACTAGCTTATACGGACTTAATTACCTACCCAGGACAGCACGAACAGAACAAACTCACGTACGCAAATGGATGGAAGGGTAGGAATCGTTTGGAGGGATGAGCAGGTGGAATCACAGGGCACAGCGAGCAGGTCCACTCCGGGTGGGAAGCGAGGAGCCGGCAGCTCCTTGTATTCGGCTTTACAGCGCACGCCGGCAGCTCCTTGTATTCGGCTTTACAGCGCACGCCGGCAGGGTCACTTGGCTGGTTTAAACGGGGCTGGTTGAAGCGGCTCTTTGTCAAAAGCTTTTCGTATCTCTCACGCCACTCCGGTGCAACTCTGAACTCTCTCCCGGTGGACTGCCAACCCTCTTACGCACCTGGACTCATCTGCCATATCTCTCGTGTAGCTTGTCCCAGCGATCATCGCACCCTTCTGTCCAAACCTTCAGCGCGGGTCTGACACGCCCTCCTCGGTTTCGGTACCGCCCTCCCCCCCGTGCTCTGTTTCGTGACCTTGTATCGTAATCCCACGGGCTTGTCTGCTTATTTGGGCATGGCGCCGACGGCACGCCCCTCGTGGCGAGCCACGGGCTTGGTTCCTTATTTGGGCATGGGGCTGAACAGCCCCGCCCTTCGTGGCGCGCCCTGGGCTTGCCTCTCCCGGGCGACCCCGCCCCCCCTGTTCAAACAGAGCACGGAGCACATATTCACTATAGCAGCGAAATGAGAGGGCGTGCACCCCACGCTTGTGAACTGCTTTACCCGCAGATGGAGAGTTTGGCTGGGAAATGGAAGTATTGAAGGGGAGCTATTCTTAATTGATTCGGTGCAATGGAGTATTATTTTAATGGAAGACAAGGCCTTACCCTAAAACACATAATAAGATATAAGCTACTGAACAAGGGTTTTATCGGGTCCTTCAATGTGGTGTTTCATGGAATTAACTACCGAGACACCCTTTTTTCCTTTACACAACTCTGGAGGCAGGAGGGGCCATATCCAACCAATGTTACACAACAATTTACCACTACAATACACACAATCAAAAAAATGCAATCCTCATATCCGCAACAATATATATATATATATATATATATATATATATATATATATATATATATATATATATATATATATATATATATATATATATATATACATATATATACACAAAGAATTAAGTTAAGCACCCCTACACAACGAATTAAGGTAAGCACCCCCTAATATATATTCTTTGTGTATATGTATACATTGGCATATATTCTAAGGTATGTGAGATCAAATAATGATTGGTATGACATTAGCAATTATCCATTGATGAAATTGAGTGATCAAAGTGAAAAAAAGTGATTGGTTGAGTCAGTGATCCGATCACGTGGGTCCTACACACGTTATTGACGCAAAGATCGCTAGAGGTCTTCTCAGAACAATGACTGTACGTTAGAAAACATAAACGTCATCCACACTGTCCGTGATGGACCTATAGCTCCATACTTAAATTGAGGTGAAAATATGCCTAAAATTCCCAAAAAATTTCACCTTAAATTATTCAGAATAAAATATTGAAAACGGCATGATTGTTATGTTTTTATGTGACCATAATATCACTTCTCCAGAAAATATAGCAATATCATGGGTATATTACACTGTTTTGACGACAACAAACTTGTAATGTGCGAGGTTGTAAAAAAACGGGGGGGGTGCTTAGCTTAATTCTTTGTGTATATATATATATAATATATACTAGCGGTAACCTGTGAAAATCACGGGCATAATTAGTGTTTATGTTCATACAAACTAACTTGCCCTTCCTCTTCCTTGCCGCTTCCTTTCAAAATAATTGTGTCAGTTTGCACCAACATTCATTCTGGCGGATATCCTGAATATCGCTTTGTATTCAACTGCAGTATTGTCTCTTACAGTGTGGTTACTGGTAAGTATCCCCTTTACATTGCTGATCACATTTATATTTGTATTTAAAGGCGTAGCATGCCTCTCGAGTCGCTGCGCGTCCGGCACACATCGGGACGTCTTCTTCTTCTCCTCGGTATTAAGTGCAGCGTCTCACTGTGCGTAAAACAAAATGGCGCGGGTTATTCAAAACTGTTCACTGATTTTCAGCTTTTATTCCACACTTATAAATGGCCTCTAAAGGTGGTTTTTTTATTCCACACTTATAGCCGGCGAAGCCAGTGTTGTGATTAAACGCGTATGTATTATGTCGAAAACCAGATTATGCTGTATCCCTTGGCTTGAGAATTCAGAAGCTGTGATGCACCAAATCGCTCAATGGAGGCCGCCATCTTGCGGATGCGGAAGTATGCATAACAAATTGAAAAACGTTCAATAGGAGTTTGTTTCACCCGTCATTGTTTGATTCACAATCGTATGCACCTCTAATTTGTAATGAAAATACTTTAGGACCAACCTCGGCCCGCACGGGCCTGGTTATCTTCAACGAAAATCGTCACCAAACACCGGAACCAATGAGATGCGAGCATTTGAAAAAATATTTCAGAAACCAAATCACTCAATGGAGGCCGCCATCGTCTGGATGCGGAAGTTTGCATAAAAAAATTGAGAAAACGTTCAATAGGAGTTTGTTTCACCCGTCTTTGTTTGATTCACAATCTGATGCACCTCTAATGTGTAATTAAAATACTTTAAAACCAACCTCGTTATACAACAACATGCATTTTAAAAGGCCATTTTCCCTGCTAGAGCGGGGGTTAGCCTTGCGGTCCCCATGACAATCTTCTCCATTTTGCCCTATTTTCTGCATCTCTCCTTGTTAACCCCCTTGCCCGCATTTCTTCTTCCACCATCTTTAGCCAAGTCTTTCTCGGTCTTCCCCGTCTTCTACTTCCTTCTACATTCATTTCCATCACTCTTCTCAACCAGTCACTTTCATCCTTCCTCAACACATGACCAAACCATCTCAACCTGTTCCTCTTCACAGCATCAATCACAGGCTCTATTCCCAACCTCGTTATCTTCAACGAAAATCGTCACCAAACACCGGAACCAATGAGATTCGAGCATTTCAAAAATTATTTTAAAAAAGCTTATTACGCGTTTCGGAGGGTGAAAACGGCATCAAATATTCTAAAATTGCCGAAGAATTATTTTTTAGAAATCTCGCGTCTGTAGGGGATAGTTTTTCACGGCCGGAAATATCCGAAGTTGAGACTGAATTCACCGAATTAATCAAGAAGGAAATTTTATCAATTTTTATCTCATCCAGAATGCAAATGGTGTCATTTTGAACTAGGTACGGTACCAACTACACCTACCTACTACCAACTACCTAACCCACTGATGCCATCGTGATGGGTAAAATAGTGGCAAGAGGCTTTGGCTTCGCCGGCTCATTGCGGCTTTGCAGTCGGGTACTAGTAGACATTTGGAGACATACGTATGCTTATATGGAAGGGTTAGTCATAACTACATAGTATCACACATATCTTAGGGCGACAGGAGCAATAGCTGGAGAGAAGTTCCGATTACAAACTTCAGAAATAAGCGTTTTAATGATATAGATATATGGCTCAATGGCTCAGACTCAGTGGGTTATAAGGGATTAAGATTATATCGAAGACTCAATGGCTCAGTGGGCTGTCGCTGCGTAAGTGATGAGGTCCTTGGTTCGAGTCCTTGGTTGTCAGAATTTTTTCACACTAGCCCCATGCAGGAATTTACTTCCTGTTTATTTAAAAAAAAAAAAAATTATACCATATTAGTTCAAAATTAATTTCAAATATTCCTTTGCCTTACTTGACAGACAAAAAGTATTCCTGGATGTCTCTGAGGAGAGTCAGGCAGACACGATCTCAGCTAACAATTAAACTTTAAGTTGTTGTTCATCCATCCTGGTTATGACTAACGATGACCAATCATAATTGCAAACAGAAAACAAGCAGGTGTACAAGGATCTCACTGGTGGATTTCCAAGTATAAAATGTACACCTTACCAGGCTCTTGATCGTTTCGTTATTGAGGATCTCAATATGCTCTCAGAACCAATCTCACATGTCTTTGAAGCATATATTCTGGTGTTGAGGGACATCTACTGCATGTACTGTCATTTGTGATCAGTAGAGCATTCCGGTATATTTCCCAGTCATCATCACTCTCGCCAGCGGAGATGGGATTGCATTTGGGTCCTCTTGTTTGTTTGTTTGTTTGCTTTGTCTGTATGTCCGCACATAGTGTGCTAACGTATGCCACAAACACTACCTAGTGGTAGCCAGTATTACACGTTTTATTTTTCATCCGAGTACCTCTATCAAGTATGTGTATTTAGAATGTGATTATATCTATGAAGTACTACTATTACAATGTGAGCACGTCTATAAGTATAAAATAGGTACTATTAGTATGCTAGTGTATGTCTCCAAATGATGCAGTTATGTATAACCCCGACATTCGTGGGTTGGTGCTATACATTCCTGGAAAATGCCGTGAAAGTCAAATCTGTGAATGTGGGGCATTGTTTCAATGAGAAAATGGGGATAGGTTCCCAGCGGTTTGTGATTCATAATTGAAAATAAAAAATCCCGTGAAAAACCATGAATCTGTGAAGCACAGGGCAGCGAAAGTTTAAGCAGGTCTGAAATACCATGGATATGCTCACGAATAACCGCGAATACGCAGGACACAGGGCCGTGAATGTAGAAGCAGGTCGCATTTTATCAACGCAAATACACAGGGTCCGCAAATGTTGGGACTGCAAATGTCAGGGTCCAACTGTGCTAAGAACACGAGTGCATCTATAAAGTATATTTGATAAAATATTTCTGCATGAGTAAAATATGTACGGTTGGAATGTGAATCGATCCAATAAAACCGAAAAGACCTGTTTGTCTGTCTGTCGTATGAACTTAAACCTACGTCGTCAATGCATCGTCTCTGCACTGGCACACAAAATACACCACACAAAGGAGGTCTGCTGGCGAGGGTTTGCAATCTCTGATTGCTCTTTCTTGGTATTTTTGTGACGGCAAGACCACCAGCGTGTACCACAGTTTGCTTCAAGTTCCACAGTTTACTTTTTTGTTGTTAAACAATTTCCTTGAAGGTCCAAACGATTAGTTTTCTTTTTCATCTTGTCACAGCACTATGTATTGGACTGACTGGGGAAGCACTCCACGTATTGAACGAGCTGACATGGATGGTTCAGCCCGACGGATAATCGCTAACACATCACTGTTCTGGCCTAATGGCCTAACTATAGACTATGCTGGGCGACGACTCTACTGGGCCGATGCCAAACACCATGTGATTGAAAGCTCCGACCTGGATGGACACAACAGAAGAGCAGTCATAAGCCATGGTGAGCCTTTCCTATCATTCTTTCATACCTCTAACTGGACTGGCGGAGGATGAAATTTGCAGAATTTCCGATTATTGATGCATTAGTCGGACCTTCAGACATTTTGATTGGTTAACCACATCCACAAAGGCTGCTAATTTTGTGGAATTGATGGATCCAAGGGAGGAGGGGTGGAGAAATTGTAGGATATCTCATGTTGATTATTGTCCGTGTGATTTGCCTGTGAACCCATCCTTCACTAGGCCTTCCACACCCATTTGCTCTAACGGTGTTTGAGGACAGCCTCTACTGGACTGACTGGCAAACAAAAAGCATCAACAGCGCAAATAAATTCACGGGACTGAATCAGGAGATCGTACATAGCAAGCTCCACTTCCCCATGGACATCCACACCCTGCATCCACAACGCCAGCCTCCGGGTATGCTCACTACATATCCTGGTACAGTGACCACACTACACTAACAGGTTCATTGGCCACACATTCCATGACACAGACAATATCGATCTCACTGACACGAATACTAGTCTAAAGTAGGTTAAGCTCCCACGCTCTAGAGCATCAAAAATCTGTGAGAGTTCCACGATACGCTAGTGCGGACGGATAAATCGTGGACCTAGATCTTAGGTTCTGAATTTGTTTCTAATACCATTTTACATTAAAGTGTCATTAATCATGCAAATATTCTGTGAGTAATCTCAAAACGCCGAACCACAATGTTAGTGACTCAGTTCGATGAAGTCAAATTCAATAAGTCGAACAGCGTTCAGCGGAATAGCATACGTATATTGATTTGGCTGAGTGGTGATCGGCTCTGTCCATTGAGCTCTCCTGTCTGGCCTCCTTAGTCTACACTCTTCATTGTACTTTTTTTTTTTTTTTTGTGGAGTGTGCGGAGGAGAGCACACCTGTGGTTGTCACAGAGGATGTGACCGAGGAGGGGGCGCGAAGAGGTGTGTTGGTGAGATGTGCGAACGACGAGTGTGTGCAAAGGTGTGCGGTGGTCAGGTGTGTGACAAAGTCTGTGAGCGGAATGAGTGTACCCGGGTGTGTAAGAGAAGGTGCAATGACGAGGAGCATGGGAACGGCTGGATGTATGAGCAAGGAACAGAATGCGGGGTGTGAGCATGCAAGTGGAGCATCGACGCTAAACGGGATAGCGGTTAGATCGACTTATAGCCGAAGCGGGCCCTCGGTTCGTGCCGGGCTTCGTGTGCAGCGGGGACCAGCGGGGATCGTAACCACGGCCGTTTCGAAAGACCTGCTGCTGGCTTCTGCTGCTGGCTTCTGCTGCTGGCTTAACCACAACCTGCTGGCTTCTATTTACCATACTAGCTTGTTGATTAAACCCGGTTATATTTCTGCTCGATCAAGCCCACAGTATGGAGATGGACGATCAATTTCCTGGGAGCGAAGCAGAAGTCCTTCACATCTAATATGTTGTGCTCTTGTTTCCGTGCAGTCAGCACCGCACAGTCTTCCATAATGTGTTTTATTGTGTGTGTGGCGGCCTGGCAGAGGTTGCAGGTGTCATCGGTGGTGTCATCCAGTCTATGTTTGTACTCACCATAAAAGCTGTAGTTGGTGTCCTCAGCAGGAGCGAGAAAGATAGACATGATCAGACTTGCATTTTGATGTGGATCAGATGTGTTATATGTCGATCAGATCAGATATGGTTTGAATGTGTTATGAACATTTTGATATGTTCTTTGGAGATATAACGTATGGATGGGCAGCCATGTAATGCGATTAAAGTTTGATTCGATTTTGATGAAAGTAATGTTGAGTTATGCCACCAAATAGGCAGAAAGTAGTTTGTAACAATCTTTCTGAAACTTGATCTGTGTTGTCAATCGGGTCGGATTGGGCGTTAGTACCCAGGGTACTGCTTGGGCCCAGGTTTATTGATTGTGTTTATGGTGGTGGGAATGGATGTGTTTTTTTGTGGTTGTCTTTGATGCCATTCAGGGGGCTGTTTGGGAGGGGAGTTTTTTGAAGGATGTCGTTCGAGTATCTTTGTGGTCTAGTCTTAGTGTGTCTTGGGATCTGTGGGTGCTTAGACTCATTGAACAGGTTGATTGAACAGGTTGAACATGAACAGGTAACCCTAACCCTAACCCTAACAACAACTAACCCTAACCCTAACCCTAACAACTCGGGTTAGGGTTAGGGTTAGGGTTAGGGTTGTTGTTAGGGTTAGGGTTAGGGTTAGGGTTGTTGAGTTGTTGTTAGGGTTAGGGTTGTTGTTAGGGTTAGGGTTGTTGATTGCCTGTGTGTGTTTAATCCACAGGGAAAAACCACTGTGGGCAAAATAATGGTGGGTGCAGCCACCTTTGCCTTCCCAATGCACATAAATACAGCTGTGCTTGTCCCACTGGATTCCGTAGTCTCGACCTCCATACCTGCTCCGACCGTGAGTTTTATGGTGCAGGGATAACTTCTCTTTCTTCCTCATTGCATCACAACTCAAGATGTGGTTTGAATGTGTTATGAACATTTTGATATGTTCTTTGGAGGTATAACGTATGGATGGGCAGCCATGTAATGCGATTAAAGTTTGATTCGATTTTGATGAAAGTAATGTTGAGTTATGCCACCAAACAGGCAGAAAGTAGTTTGTAACTCTCTTTCTGAAACTTTTGTCCCCTTTATGATGACTAAAAAACACGACCGAAAGTCTAACAGCGGCGTAGCCGGGCTTGTAAAATATTATAAACCACAAACACACATGCTTAGCTTTTTAAACAGTCACTAATGCTGTTTATATCATTAAACAAAGAAATTCGGAGGAATCCAGACATCCATGAGGTAACTTTTACTCACAGAACTGAGGGAAGATCTACTGTAATCTAGATTATACCCCACAAGGGTTGGGTACGTACCGTTTTGTTGGAAGACACGTAACGCCGATGCTTTTGATATTTGATGGCCATTTTACAATCGGTTTGTTTGTTTCACACTGAATGAAAAACGTCAAGGTAGAGCATGGCGATTGTGATATATGACAGGTTCGACAACATGTTCGGCATGATGGCATAAAAATCAAAATGGTGGTGTGTGGAGAGTCAGCGGTCGTACCGCCGTAAGGACATCAGACGTAATCACATCACCCTGTCATGTGACCAGATCCTCAGCTCTGATTGGTATATGTTTGAGGGGACGTACATACATACATACAGAGGGACAAACACTGTTCTAGACGGCTTTGCCCTGTGGGCTATGCTGTAAAAACATCTAGAGTCAGAGGATAAAAGGAAAAATAAGATTCTACAGCAGGAATAACTTGGCCGAAGCATGACGGAGCAAACTTGCAATTTTGGAAATAAATAGTTTGGCCTCTTGGAGAATGGCGATGATACAGTGTGCATCAAGGACCTCTTTATCTATGAAAGGGACTTTATTGCTGAGCCTGAGCAGGTATATTCATGCTGGACTATATCAAATGCAGACGATTATAGAATGACCTAAAACGGCCCTCGGTGGAGCGCATATCTCCGCCAGGCTGAACAGTTCACGTTTTCTATCCACTGATAGGCTGGATCTGGATTCGAACTTCAACCATATTCAGATCTTCACCAAAATCGAATCAATTTGGACTTGTCACACACCCAACCTGCCCACCGAATTTCGTCTGATTCCGTCCACAACTGTTTGAGATATCCGGTTAACAAACAGACAGGTGTGAAAACATAACCTCCATCCACCTTTGGTGCAGGGCACATGACCCGTCGCGACAGCTGCCCTTCATATTTGTTGTATCGTGGTTGTCAGATGTAACAAGGAAGAGTGAATAGTGATGAAAACATTAACTAGAACGGCACTCGGTTGAGTGCAAACCTCCGCCAGGCTGAACAGTTCACGTTTTGTATCCCACTGATAGGACGGATCTGGATCTGGACCTGAACCAAAATCGAATCTGCTTGTTCTGGACACCTAACAAACTCATCCACCAAGTTCTGTCACAGGTCGACGATAACTTTTTAAAACATCATGCTATATATCGGTTTTGACCCCATCTCACAATGGTATAGAATCACTAATGGCACCACAAATGTTTGCCGTGTTCCTGAGGACCATCAAAACAGCTGCAGTAGCAGCTCACCGGGCTTTCATTGTTTGATAGATCAACAAGCAGTACATTGATCTCAGTGGAGTCAGTCTTGGACTGATTGAAAATTAAAATTTGCATTAAAAAATAAATCTAAGGGAGATCAGATAAAAACGCATCCTCAACAACATATGTAGAGAGACAGTTCTCATTCAACAAGATGCAATGGTGACTATCTTGCTCCTTATTCCCCAGGCCTCGACACCTTCCTGCTGTTTGCCAGGCGGACAGACATCAGGAGGATGAGCCTGGATACGGATGAGAGTGCTGATGTGGTGCTGCCCCTGCAAGGTCTCCGTGCTGCTGTTGCTTTGGCCTGGCATGCTGGGGAGGGCCTCATTTTCTGGTCAGATGTGGCAAGTGACAGCATCCGGCGGGCACGATGGGACGGCACCAATCAGGAGGTATGGATGGGAGGCAGAGTAACGGAAGAGTTTGTGGCTCTGTCAATACTAATGAAATATATAATTTTAATATCATCATGGCGTGTTTGGAAAGATTATCATGATTGTTATTATTTGGAGTAAGTGGCGGAAGATGTCCGTGTCAGGAATGGTGGGGGCAAGATTTTGCCTTTCCTGAGATGCCACCTTTCCTGATTGGGTCATCTTGCTCTACCTTACTTTAATTTATGACATAATATAATGATGAGATATGCTTTGGGCCTAAAGGAGTTGATTGCAACAAGCCTGGAGAGCCCTGCTGGATTGGCTGTGGACTGGATCACAGACAAACTTTACTGGACTGATGCAGGTGATGTAAAAATGGGGACACTCGCCAAAAAACATTTTAAAAGGGTGACTTAAGTTTGCTAAACGATGACTAATAAAAATCTTGCTACATATCAAATTTTCTGCTATTTGCTCGAATTCCCAGAGTAGCCCCTCATATTGTTTTATCCTATATCCAGGTTCGTAATCTATTTGGAGGCCTAGTTCATACCACCGTTTCACAACATAGTGCCACGTGTGCTGTTTATGCAGGCACTGACCGTATTGAAGTGTCGCGTCTGGACGGCAGCCTCCGCAGCGTGCTGCTGTGGGAGCAGCTCGATCGTCCACGGGGTATCGTGCTGGAGCCTGTGTCTCGGTAAGGACTATCTGGTTTGTTTATAGCATACACTGCTGCAGGGTAGTCTCGAGGTAGGCACACTCCCCTCTGTCCTGTCAAGGCTGAGTTTGAATGTCGACCCGGCTATAAACATCCTCCTGTCCCTCACATGGACGTTAAGCCGGGTGGCCACTTGCCAACATTAGCTGGTGAACCCAAGGTGTACTTTACGAAGAGTTTGCGAAGAGTAGGTATTGACTTAGCCTGGTGTTGGCTTAGCGGTTAAGGTGCTGGCTTGGGATCCTAGGATCCTGGGTTTGAATCCCGGGTTTGAATCCCGGGTTTGAATCCCGGTCGATTGCTGAATTAACAATATTTTAATTCTTTAATAATTACCAGGGGGTTGATTCAGTCTGTCATCCTTCCGAGGTCGGCAAATTGAGTACCAGTTCACTGGGAATTCCCTGCGTGTCGCAAGAGGCGACTAATAGGGTTGGTGGCAGGAAGGACATCCAGCCAAAAAACATTTCTTCAAAAAGGGGACCACGGTGCCCAAAAAAGGGGCCATAAAACATTGCTTCAAAAAGGGGACCACTGTGCCCGAAAAAGGGGCCATAAAACATTGCTTCAAAAAAAGGGGACAATGGTGCCCCAAAAAGGGGCCATAAAACATTGCTTCAAAAAGGGGACCATGGTGCCCCAAAAAGGGGCCATAAAACATTGCTTCAAAAAAAGGGAACCACGGTGCCCAAAAAGGGGCCATAAAACATTGCTTCAAAAAGGGGACCATGGTGCCCAAAAAAGGGCCCATAAAACATTGCTTCAAAAAGGGGACCAGGGTGCCCAAAAAAGGGCCATAAAACATTGCTTCAAAAAAAGGGGACAATGGTGCCCAAAAAAGGGGCCATAAAACATTGCTTCAAAAAGGGGACCATGGTGCCCAAAAAAGGGGCCATAAAACATTGCTTCAAAAAAGGGGCCCACGGTGCCCAAAAAGGGGCCATAAAACATTGCTTCAAAAAGGGGACCATGGTGCCCAAAAAAGCGGCCATAAAACATTGCTTCAAAAAGGGGACCATGGTGCCCAAAAAAGGGCCATAAAACATTGCTTCAAAAAAAGGGGACCACGGTGCCCAAAAAGCGGCCATAAAACATTGCTTCAAAAAGGGGACCATGGTGCCCAAAAAAGGACCATAAAACATTGCTTCAAAAAAAGGGGACCACAGTGCCCAAAAAGAGGCCATAAAACATTGCTTCAAAAAGGGTACCATGGTGCCCAAAAAAAGGGGCCATAAAACATTGCTTCAAAAAAAGGGGACCACGGTGCCCAAAAAAAGGGGCCATAAAACATTGCTTCAAAAAAAGGGGACCACGGTGCCCAAAAAAAGGGGCCATAAAACATTGCTTCAAAAAGGGGACGATGGTGCCCGAAAAAGGGGCCATAAAACATTGCTTCAAAAAGGGGACCATGGTGCCCAAAAAAGGGGCCATAAAACATTGCTTCAAAAAGGGGACCATGGTGCCCCAAAAAGGGGCCATAAAACATTGCTTCAAAAAGGGGACCATGGTTCCCCAAAAAGGGGCCATAAAACATTGCTTCAAAAAGGGGACCATGGTGCCCAAAAAAGGGGCCATAAAACATTGCTTCAAAAAGGGGACCATGGTGCCCAAAAAAGGGGCCATAAGACATTGCTTCAAAAAGGGGACCATGGTGCCCAAAAAGGGCCATAAAACATTGCTTCAAAAAAAGGGGACCATGGTGCCCAAAAAAGGGGCCATAAAACATTGCTTCAAAAAGGGGACTATGGCGCCCAAAAAAAGGGGCCATAAAACATTGCTTCAAAAAGGGGACCATGGTGCCCAAAAAAGGGGCCATAAAACATTGCTTCAAAAAAATGGGACCATGGTGCCCAAAAAAAGGGGCCATAAAACATTGCTTCAAAAAGGGGACCATGGTGCCCAAAAAAGGGGCCATAAAACATTGCTTCAAAAAGGGGACTATGGTGCCCAAAAAAAGGGGCCATAAAACATTGCTTCAAAAAGGGGACCATGGTGCCCAAAAAAGGGGCCATAAAACATTGCTGCAAAAAAATGGGACCATGGTGCCCAAAAAAAGGGGCCATAAAACATTGCTTCAAAAAGGGGACCATGGTGCCCAAAAAAGGGGCCATAAAACATTGCTTCAAAAAGGGGACTATGGTGCCCAAAAAAAGGGGCCATAAAACATTGCTTCAAAAAGGGGACCATGGTGCCCAAAAAAGGGGCCATAAAACATTGCTTCAAAAAAATGGGACCATGGTGCCCAAAAAAAGGGGCCATAAAACATTGCTTCAAAAAGGGGACCATGGTGCCCAAAAAATGGGCCATAAAACATTGCTTCAAAAAGGGGACCATGGTGCCCAAAAAAGGGGCCATAAAACATTGCTTCAAAAAGGGGACCATGGTGCCCAAAAAAGGGGCCATAAAACATTGCTTCAAAAAGGGGACCAGGGTGCCCAAAAAAGGGGCCATAAAACATTGCTTCAAAAAGGGGACCATGGTGCCCAAAAAAGGGGCCATAAAACATTGCTTCAAAAAGGGGACCATGGTGCCCAAAAAAGGGGCCATAAAACATTGCTTCAAAAAGGGGACCAGGGTGCCCAAAAAAGGGGCCATAAAACATTGCTTCAAAAAGGGGACCCATGGTGCCCAAAAAAGGGGCCATAAAACATTGCTTCAAAAAGGGGACCATGGTGCCCAAAAAATGGGCCATAAAACATTGCTTCAAAAAGGGGACCATGGTGCCCAAAAAAGGGGCCATAAAACATTGCTTCAAAAAGGGGACCATGGTACCCAAAAAAGGGGCCATAAAACATTGCTTCAAAAAAATGGGACCATGGTGCCCAAAAAAAGGGGCCATAAAACATTGCTTCAAAAAGGGGACCATGGTGCCCAAAAAATGGGCCATAAAACATTGCTTCAAAAAGGGGACCATGGTGCCCAAAAAAGGGGCCATAAAACATTGCTTCAAAAAGGGGACCATGGTGCCCAAAAAAGGGGCCATAAAACATTGCTTCAAAAAGGGGACCAGGGTGCCCAAAAAAGGGGCCATAAAACATTGCTTCAAAAAGGGGACCAGGGTGCCCAAAAAAGGGGCCATAAAACATTGCTTCAAAAAGGGGACCATGGTGCCCAAAAAAGGGGCCATAAAACATTGCTTCATAAAGGGGACCAGGGTGCCCAAAAAAGGGGCCATAAAACATTGCTTCAAAAAGGGGACCATGGTGCCCAAAAAAGGGGCCATAAAACATTGCTTCAAAAAGGGGACCAGGGTGCCCAAAAAAGGGGCCATAAAACAATGCTTCAAAAAGGGGACCATGGTGCCCAAAAAAGGGGCCATAAAACATTGCTTCAAAAAGGGGACCATGGTGCCCAAAAAAGGGGCCATAAAACATTGCTTCAAAAAGGGGACCATGGTGCCCCAAAAATGGGCCATAAAACATTGCTTCAAAAAGGGGACCATGGTGCCCAAAAAAGGGCCCATAAAACATTGCTTCAAAAAGGGGACCATGGTGCACAAAAAAGGGGCCATAAAACATTGATTCAAAAAGGGGACCATGGTGCCCAAAAAAGGGGCCATAAAACATTGCTTCAAAAAGGGGACCATGGTGCCCAAAAAAGGGGCCATAAAACATTGCTTCAAAAAGGGGACCAGGGTGCCCAAAAAAGGGGCCATAAAACATTGCTTCCAAAAGGGGACCATGGTGCCCAAAAAAGGGGCCATAAAACATTGCTTCAAAAAGGGGACCAGGGTGCCCAAAAAAGGGGCCATAAAACATTGCTTCAAAAAGGGGACCATGGTGCCCAAAAAAGGGGCCATAAAACATTGCTTCAAAAAGGGGACCATGGTGCCCAAAAAAGGGGCCATAAAACATTGCTTCAAAAAGGGGACCATGGTGCCCAAAAAAGGGGCCATAAAACATTGCTTCAAAAAGGGGACCATGGTGCCCCAAAAATGGGCCATAAAACATTGCTTCAAAAAGGGGACCATGGTGCCCAAAAAAGGGCCCATAAAACATTGCTTCAAAAAGGGGACCATGGTGCCCAAAAAAGGGGCCATAAAACATTGCTTCAAAAAGGGGCCATGGTGCCCAAAAAAGGGGCCATAAAACATTGCTTCAAAAAGGGGCCATGGTGCCCAAAAAAGGGGCCATAAAACATTGCTTCAAAAAGGGGACCATGGTGCCCAAAAAATGGGCCATATAACATTGCTTCAAAAAGGGGACCATGGTGCCCAAAAAGGGGCCATAAAACATTGCTTCAAAAAGGGGACCAGGGTGCCCAAAAAAGGGGCCATAAAACATTGCTTCAAAAAGGGGCCATGGTGCCCAAAAAAGGGGCCATAAAACATTGCTTCAAAAAGGGGCCATGGTGCCCAAAAAAGGGGCCATAAAACATTGCTTCAAAAAGGGGACCATGGTGCCCAAAAAATGGGCCATATAACATTGCTTCAAAAATGGGACCATGGTGCCCAAAAAAAGGGGCCATAAAACATTGCTTCAAAAAGGGGACCATGGTGCCCAAAAAAGGGGCCATAAAACATTGCTTCAAAAAGGGGACCATGGTGCCCAAAAAATGGGCCATAAAACATTGCTTCAAAAAGGGGACCATGGTGCCCAAAAAGGGGCCATAAAACATTGCTTCAAAAAGGGGACTATGGTGCCCAAAAAAGGGCCATAAAACATTGCTTCAAAAAGGGGACCATGGTGCCCAAAAAAGGACCATAAAACATTGCTTCAAAAAGGGGACCATGGTGCCCAAAAAAAGGCCAATCCCTGCTCTGTGGGTAAAAATGGCCTCCAAAGGTGGTTCCTATAGGGGGAACTGAACCAGCGACACACCCTCTGCCCCCGCAAATGATGCTACCCACAGGTTGCATTCGAAAGAACAAAATAATTTACTTTACTTTGTTGAAATTGATTTTACCGATTCTTCAATTGCATCCATCAGCTCACATTTGGTTATTCATCGTAAATCTTCCTTTTTTAATCAATATGTCTAACAAGGTGTGCCATCCAATACGCCACAGCTACATGTACTGGACAGACTGGGGGGAGAAGGCAAAGATCGAACGAGCAGGAATGGATGGGTCACATCGAAAAGCCATTGTGACATCTCGCCTTAAATGGCCCAATGGCCTAGCCGTGGACTATGAAATGGAGCGCCTCTATTGGGCCGACGCTGGAGTCAAAACTATCGAGTTTGCAAGGCTGGATGGTACAGGTCGGCAGGTGAGAATTAGGTATTGTATTGCTGTAGGGAACACGCGGTAGGAATGGATAATGCAAAGTTAATGCAGTTGAACTGCTGTCTGGCCTGCGTTTGAGTCCAGACTCGACCGTAAATGGTTCGATTGATGCTTCGCAGATGCCAGTCAGGATGCTGAATCAAAAAGTTCGCCATTCTTTGGATAAATGTTAAGCATTTAGACCCATCTGCTGGCATTAGTTGGTGAACGTCAAGTATCCCACGGTGCCTTTTGTGAAGAGTAGGCGAGTTATTGCCAGAATTCTTAACAAATTACAAAATGTCTGCCCTGACTACAGATGGGAAGGTTTGTTACAGATGCAAAGCACCCAGGTATAGTCCTTCGCCATATGTCTGATTTGGTACCACTGAAGCACTGAACCTGCCTGGAGATGGAGATGGCGGAGGAAACAGGAAACGGATAAAGACTGTTTGGTTTAGGAAACTTGTCATCATTTTATTTACTTTCACTGTTTTCCATTGGGCAATACTTCTTGCATGGCAGGTACTGATTGGCTCACAGCTGCCGCACCCATTTGGCCTCACAGTGTGGGGCGATCGGATCTACTGGACCGACTGGCAGGCCAAGAGCCTTCAAAGTGCAGACAAGCTCAGCGGGGGCGATCGCACGGTCCTGCGTAACGGTCTGGACAACCTCATGGACGTGCATGTGTACCAGCATGAGAGGCCACATGGTGCGGAAGGGGGGGGGGGGGGGGTCAGGAATGCGGATTTCAGTCCAACTAGATTATGGGAGAAGATTGTTTGTCATCTTTTAAAGGACACAATTGTAAATAATTAATAAGGAGGTATTGTCGTTTCCACTTAATATACTAGTATCACGACGAGCCTGGTGTTGGCATAGCGGTTAGGGTGCCGCCTTGGGATCCCAGGATCCTGGGTTTCAATCCCGGTCTATCGCTGAATTAACGCCAGGGGGGTTGACTCAGCCTGTCATCCTTCCAAGGTCGGCAAATTGAGTACCAGCTTCCTGGTAATTCCCTGTGTGTCGCAAGAGGCGACTAACAAGGTTGGCGGCAGGAAGGGCATCCGGCTGTAAAACATTGCTTCAAAAAGGGGACCACGGTGCCCGAAAAAAAGGCCAACCCCTGCTCTGCGGGGAAAAATGGCCTCGAAAGGCGGTTCTATACTAGTATCACGACGGAGATTCGGACATTTTCATGACCTCACTCATATCTCAACCCATCCTACTTTTCCTTCTCTCTGCTATCCTTCCCCCTTCCCTTATTCACCACCTTTTGTTTCCTTGCATATGTTATATGTCGATATAATTCCAATACATAATAAGTCTTCCTTTTATAATGTTATTCAAATTCACACTGATTGGTGTGCGTCATATATCAGCACATGAAACTCAAATCATGTTCCCCTGACTCCTTCCCAGTGCCATCGCCATGTGCGGAGAGCAATGGAGGATGCAGCCATCTCTGCCTGCTTGCTCCCGATCCCCCCGGATACAGCTGTGCATGTCCCACCGGGATCAAGCTGCGCTCTGATGGGAGGACGTGCGATAAGGGTTGGTCTGACTCCATCCCACAACTTTATACATTCGATTTGGTACTTCATTCCAAGTAAAAATGATGAATTGCGAAAGATGACGGGAATAGAGCCTGTGATTGATGCTGTGAAGAGGAACAGGTTGAGATGGTTTGGTCATGTGTTGAGGAGGGATGAAAGTGACTGGTTGAGAAGAGTGATGGACATGAATGTAGAAGGACGGGTAAGACCGAGAAAGACTTGGCTAAAGATGGTGGAAGAAGAAATGCGGGCAAGGGGGTTAACAAGGAGAGATGCAGAAAATAGGGCAAAATGGAGAAGATTGTCATGGGGACCGCAAGGCTAACCCCCGCTCTAGCAGGGAAAATAGCCTTTGAATGCCTGTTGTTGTTGTTGTTGTATTACAAGTAAAAATCATTCCAAAGTAACTAAAAAACAACCTCATATCTTTCGAGAATATTCATGGTGGACAGGTTTGGTGTTTGACAAGGACGAATTGTTTGGATTTTGGTGAAGATCTGGATGCGGATATGACAGTTATTTAATTTT
Source organism: Myxine glutinosa (assembly GCF_964187855.1). Classification (NCBI taxonomy): domain Eukaryota; kingdom Metazoa; phylum Chordata; class Myxini; order Myxiniformes; family Myxinidae; genus Myxine; species Myxine glutinosa. The sequence continues at coordinate 37,737,561 of NC_136261.1, forward strand.
TAAGTGATTCTTCACCACTGAGAGATGGGGCCAAAAACAATATGCAGTATAGCATGATATTTCAAAATGTTGTGAATGGGTTAAGACAACATTTGGTGGATGAGTTGGGGAGGTGATAAGAACATGTCGATTATATTTTGGTTCAAGTCCAGATCCAGATCGGGCCTATAAATGGGATACAAACGCGAAACTGATCGGTCTGGTGGAGGTATGCTCTCTACCGGGCGCTGTTCTAGTTTTTAATAGCAACAGTATGTGTCTGCATGTCTGCCAGGCATGAAGAAGTTCCTCATTTTTGCTCGCCGCACGGACATTCGCCTGATTTCCTTGGACGTGCCCTACTACGCCGACGTCCTCCTCCCGCTCAACACGACGCTCAAAAACGCCAATGCCATCAGTGTGGACCCCAAGAAAGGTTGTGGTTTTGATCATCATATTCAACGCGTTGGTAGTCATGGGGGCGGCCAAGTCGGTTTAACATGGGCCTTTGAGCAGATGTGTTCTTGAATTTGCGGATGTTGCTGCAGTGTTGTTTCTTTTGCCATTTAACGCTTTGGGGGACATTTTTGGTGACCTCAAGCAAGGTTGGTGACCTCAAGCTTTTGCCGTGTGGCAAAATCGCTGGCCTTACATTCTCATCAGATTGCAGACAACTACTGTACATTGATTTCACACACATTGGGAAACTGCATCACAACACATGGAAGCCAAAGATGCGAAGAAGGGCACCGGCCATGAGAATATGCAAATAAGTAAGCTGTTCAGCTTAAGCTATGCGGACAGTCGTTTACTTAATCTAGACTGCCTTTCCTCAGATGAAGTCATCTGCAGCCATTTTTAATGTGCCACTCTTAGTTATAAATCACCCAGAAGTGACTTTAACGCCCCCTATAGGAAATGCTATGCAGGTGCCGCTGTCATTGTCGGGAATCCAAGACGGATAACTTATTTGCTCACGTGGCCTTTATGTCTTAAGATTTTTGAACATTGGGCCGAAGGGAATGGAAATCACTAATTGTAGTCATAATAATTGAATGTCTTAAGTCAATTGGGAGAAGGCGTCGGTAATTGTTGCCCGTACTCTGCGCAACTGAATACGGTACGGTCCCCGTTTGTTTGGCAGTTCTGCAGATGATGCGCTGTACCGGTAAAAGGTTGATGCGACGGTCCTGTGCTTGCTGACCAATAGGTTTGTGTTACAGGAAAGGTGTATTGGTCTGACAGTGCACTCAAGAAAATCAGCCGGGCCAACCTCGATGGCTCTGATTATGAGGATGTCGTGAAACACGGTAAGCAAAGCAAAGTCCTAAACGGTTTTGCGCTCATGTTTGCTAAATAACTTAATCTCTTCTTCGTCCTCAGCACACTCAGTTCCTCTCTAAGGAAAGTTGTCTCGTATCACTACGTTGCAATCATAGCATATTCAACCTCGCAAGAGGAGAGGGTATTGCATTTGGGTCTGTCTGTCTGTTTGTCTGAACAAAACGTGAGTATGCTTTTCTCTGCAAACGTTGGTCCGACTGCCAATAAATTATCTCCATAGGAGCTCCTCCTCCTGTTGAATGTTGTCAGGATAATTATGACGTCGTACGTTACATGGTACGGGCGCCATCTTGGAAAAAACAAAAAACTTTGCACCTCTATATCTATGAAACAGCTCCATGATAAAATGGAACCATGGCTCTTTGGCTCATTGGCAAGTACTCCCCTTGGGAAAGCCAGATGTTCATGATGATGTCTTCGTTGCCTTCATTATGACGTCGTAATTAGACAAGTAGAATGCTTGATCTGATCAGTTTGAGATTTCTTGAGCATTATCTACACAAAAATTGAATGAGAGAATTCAGTTGATGACGTCATCAGTCATGTGGTAAGGCAGCCATATTGGATTTAATATAAATCTACATCGTCAATAAACTACACACAAACATGTCCTTGTGAGGGTCTGCAATCTCTGCTCTTTCTTGTTTGGGGATTGATTTTGTTTATTTGCATGCATTTTATCATCCACGAATGTGGGACACTGTCGAAAGCTTTCTTATTGTCTCTCCAGGTGGTGGAAAATTTAGTTATTTGCCTTTTGCAACTTCCAAGTATGGCCTTATTTTCGATGTTGAACATTCAGGCCATTTCACATGTTCGGTCAACCTCGAGCATGGAGTAAAATCGGTTGGCCGCACTTTGTAGGTGGTTGTTAACTGCTGTTTGGAATGTTTTTTTTTCAGGTATCCAGACTGCTGATGGCCTGGCAGTCGATGCTCTTGGCCAGAAGATATACTGGGCTGATGCAGGCACCAAACGCATAGAGGTTACCAACCTGGATGGAAATCTGCGGAAGGTTCTCATTTGGCGTGGCCTGGACAGCCCGAGGGCAATTGCCCTGAATCACAATACTGGGTATGCCTATCAACAAGATTGGCTAAATCGTGTCTCACGAAATATTTGATTTATTCCTCCATCCCTATTTTATGTGGTCTTGATAAACCCACAATCGTTACTGAGCTAGTAGCATCCAGTCCTTTCAGTCTTTGGAAGACTTTAATTTTCTGGTCACTGTAGATTTATTATCTCTGCTATAGAGTCCTGAACAATCCGGAGTAAATTCTTAGCTATCTAAGCATTCATGACTGTGGCATGTGATTGCCCTGGTATTCCCTGAGAACATGTGGGAAAGACTTCACTTTTCTCTTGCCGCCCACAACCACAGCTATATGTACTGGACAGACTGGGGAGAAAGAGCAAGAATCGAGCGAGCGGGGATGGATGGGTCCGAGCGAGTTGCGGTCATCACAAAAAACCTCGGCTGGCCCAATGGCCTCGTAGTTGACCAAGCCGGCTCTCAGCTCATTTGGGCCGATGCTCACACTGAGGTGGGTAACTGCTTCCAGATACTGTACAGTATATTGTAATCACGTTAATTTTCCTTCATATCGCACATGCTGAGAAAGCAGGCACAAAACATAGACTGCCATAGATGCGATCGATGCAGACCTTCGATCATCCATCTCATCTCCACAGCCTTGTAGACTAGTCAACGACCAAAGGTAATAAGCCTGATGCTGCAGGAAGAATCCAATGTGCTTGTGGATTTTTTTGGATGCTTTCCCTTTGTCTTGTCTTTTGGATCTTGGAGATGGCGTGAAGCTGGAAGGTATGAAAACATTTCGCTACCTCGGAGACATGCTGAATGGAGAAGGTGGATCAGACTCGGCAACGGTTGTTCGAGTGAGATGTGCATGGAAGAAGTTTCGGGAACTGAGTGGCGTGCTGATGAGGAGGGGAGTGTCATTGAAGCTGAAGGGAAAGGTGTATGCTGCATGTGTGAGAAGTGTTATGATTTATGGGAGTGAGACATGGGTAAAGAACGTAGAGCAGCAACGAAGGCTGGAAAGGGTGGAAATGCGAATGGTTCGGTGGATGTGCGGAGTATCGTTGAGAGAGAGGAAGACAAATGATGAATTGCGAAAGATGATGGGAATAGAGCCTGTGATTGATGCTGTGAAGAGGAACAGGTTGAGATGGTTTGGTCATGTGTTGAGGAAGGCTGAAAGTGACTGGTTAAGAAGAGTGATGGAAATGAATGCAGAAGGAAGTCGAGGACGGGGAAGACAGAGAAAGGCTTGGCTAAAGATGGTGGAAGAAGAAATGCGGGCAAGAGGGTTGACAAGGAGAGATGCAGAAAGTAGGGCAAAATGGAGAAGATTGTCATGGGGACCGCAAGGCTAACCCCCGCTCTAGCAGGGAAAATGGCCTTAAAATGCATGTTGTTGTTTGCGTTGTTTCCCTTTGTCTATTTTATATGGCTACAAGTGCAAATACAAACTACGCTCGACCACTCTACGATCATGATGAGATCTTCTGAGGGAGTTCTGTTGAGTAAGTACCTTGGCTTCTCACCACAGTCACGGATGAGTATTTGGAACTTTATGAACAGGAAGTACATGTTGTGAATGGGTCCTCCAGGTTGAGCTACCAGCACCTAACTCCGATATGGATAGTGACCGCTGGCTTAATTACCACCAAACCGTTATCTCACATCGAGATGAATTTTTCATTCCAGGAAGAAGAGTATTACCTCCTCCATCGAAGTTGAATAGATGTTACATTTTCTCCCCTGTCCGTTTGTCTGTGAGCCGGATATCTCAACAATTTTAGACATATTCTGATGAAACTTGGTGGGCAACTTGAGTGTGTGACAATAACGAATTGCTCAGATTTTAGTGAAGATCCGGTTCTGGAGACAGGATTTTTAAAGTGATTCTTCACCATTGAGTGATAGGGCTAAACCCAATACATAGCACGATATCTCAAAAGGGTATGGACGGATTTGGGGGAAACTTGGTGGACAGGTTGGGTGTGTGACATGACCGAATCAATTCGATTTTGGTGAAGATCTGAATATGGATTCAGATACTATAATTATTTAATTTTTTTAAAAGATTCTTCACCATTGAGAGATCGGGGGAAAAGCTATATATAACATATTTTAAAAAAGTTATGGACGAGTTATGACTAAACTTGGGAATGAGTTGGTAAGGTGACAAGAACAAGCCGACAAGATTTGGTTCAGGTCCGAATTCAGATCCGGCCTATCAGTGGGATACAAAACAAACTGTTCAGCCTGGCGGAGGAATGAGCTCTACCGAGTGCCCTTCAACTTAATGTTTTCATCCCCATTCACTCTTCCTTGTTGCATCTGACAACCACTACACAACAAATATGAATAGCAGCTGTCGTGTTAATGTCATGTGCCCTGTACCAAAGGGGGAAGGATTTTCTTTGTTGTGGATTTATTTTTTCTTATTTCACGCTGGTCTTGAAGAAAGTAGAGTTATCGCCGCTTGCCTTAAATGGTCCTACAATGACAAGGGAAGTTAGAAGTTGTTTTTCAGTCCTCCAGCACAGCCATGTGTGTCCCTTCAAAAAATGTGTGCTTAGACCATTAGGATTAACTTCTTCCAGTCTGACCTGGTGTAACATTGACCTTGAGAGGAGATTACATGGTGCTGAGGCAGGGTTCATGCAGGTACTCATTTTGCCCACCTCAAAAGGATGATAGGCTGAGTTGAACCATCTGGTGGTTTTTTTAGGCACGTGTTGAGTTTGAACTGAGGACCTTAAGATCCAAAGCAAAAGAAGCACCTTAACCGCTAAACCACCACCAGGTATAATACACCATATATGTGTACAAAAAAGATGACTATTTCTACAATATATTTTCAAAAACATTGCAGAGTGTAACACCACCTCTCCCACCCCACCAGCGTATTGAAGTATCAGATCTTAACGGAAACCACCGCCACACGCTGGTCATGCCAGTTCCGCATCCATATGGCCTGTCCCTCCTGGGTGAGTTCTTGTACTGGACAGACTGGCAAGAGCGGGCAGTGCGACGCACCGAGCGGGTGCGTGGCGGTGATCCTTTCACAGTATGTGATGGACTTCCTGGTCTCATGGACATCCAAGCAGTGGATCGCACTCAGCCTGCCGGTGAGTTATGTTATTATAATGATATTCCAGAAATACAATACCATGTCGCTACCTAAAACAGTGTAATTCTGAACTGTCCTTCTCAGGCTTTAATCGCTGTGCACCACGTAACGGACAATGCAGTCATCTGTGTCTACCAACACCTGCTGGTGGAGCCTCTTGCGCCTGCCCAACAGGAATCAGGCTGCGAAAAGACAAGCGCACGTGCGAGCCGGGCCCCGAGTCCTTTCTGCTGTTTTCTGACCGTGCCACTATCCGCTGGCTATCGTTGGACACTGATGACCGCTCTGATGTCCTTGTCCCAGCCATTGACCTGCATAATGTCATCGCATTGGACTACGATGGAATGGAGCACCAAATCTACTACACCGATGTTCACCTGGACACAATACGGTGCACTTGGGAATAATGTTTGATTTCCAAATCACTTTCAGGTTGTACTATTGACAGACAATAAGGTTCGCACAGTCCTTGAAACTCCTGGAAAAATGAAAAAGCATTATCCAGTGCTGTAAAGTCCAAAAAAGTTGTCCAAGTCCTTGAAACTCATAAAGAATGAAGAAACTTGCACAAATATAAATAATCTGCCAGGCCCCCAGTCGGAATTGTTATTTCCGCAAGCCCCTTTAAGAGAACATTACCAATTATAACCTTCCCCAGAGATTTACCATTCAAATCACGCCGAAATAGTTTCTCACATGAAAAATCTGCAATGATCGATCACCACACAAAACGTGCTTTTACGGAATAGTTTATTATAAGAAGGCAAAGGACGATGAAAATGGAGAATCACGGGACAAAGATAGACACACATCAAATTGGGCAGAGAAATAAACTAAAAGCGGCACTCCATAGAGCGCATACCTCCACCAGGTGAACAGTTTATGATTTGTATCCTAAAATATACCACAAAATCACAATACAGAATCACATTGAATCAAAATCATCCGTCCATAACTTTTTCAGATGTCCTGCTATGTATCGTTTTTGGCCCTATTTCCCAAAGGTGAAGAATCACTTTAAAAATTATACTTGCCGGATACGGACCTTCACCAAAATTGAATCAATTCTTCCTTGTCACACGCACAACCTGTCCACCAAGTTTCGTCCAAATCCATCCATAACTTTTTGAGATATCCTGCTATATGTTGGTTTTAGCCCTATCTCTCAATGGTGAAGAATCACTTAAAATTAAATAATTCTCATATCCGAATCTATATTCAGATCTTCACCAAAATTGAATCGATTCTTCCTTGTCACACGCACAACCTGTCCACCACGTTTTGTCCAAATCCGTCCATAACCTTTTGAGATATCCTGCTATGTATCGTTTTTGGCCCTATTTCCCAATGGTGAAGATTCACTTTAAAAATTATAGTAGCTGGATCCGAATCTTCACCAAAATCGAATCATTTCATACTTCTCACCTACGCTATCTCTCTGCCAAATTTCGTCGGAATCCGTGTACAACTTTTTGAGATATTTTGTTCACAAACAAACGGATAAACGGACAGAGAGACAGGGGTGAAAACATAACCTCCATCCACCTTTGGTGGCCGAGGCAATAAATGTTGCACACTCCCAATCCGGCGGCTGCGGTACTTGGTAACTGAGACTCGCAGCATGTAGAGTACGGTCTACACCACGTACAGTATCTGGGCCTTGCTGAAAAGTTTCTGATGCCTCTCCTCACTCACCTGGCAGTCTTTCATTTCAGGAGAGCACATAACAGTTTCCACAATGCCGAATTTTTCATACAAACAAACGCTCAGCAGCCTCACACAACAGCTGTAACGTAAATACGTCATTAGGAAGCGTGACAACTCGGATCTTTGTTGGCGTTCGCAGGAACAATAAAATCACGGGATTAATTAAATCAGAAATGTATGAACCAATAAGACTGGTGTTGGCTTAACGGTTCGGGTGGTTCGCTTGACGTCCGACACATTCAGATTCCGAATCGATTCTTTCTTTAAAAACAGCAACCGCCAAACCCGCTCATCTCTCCCCCAGCACCACCGGGTACCGCAAATCTCGAGAAAAGTTCTATATTATAACATCAAAGGCGTCAAAATTGATTGAATTGATGTCAAAACACCTGTCTGAAAGAATTGTTGATGACTTGATTCTCGTCGATGCATGACTTGGTGACTCACGGAGTTCTCACCACATGTTCAAATATTGATGACCAGAACGGTGTTTTTTTTACAGGAGGGTGAACCTCGATGGTTCTGGAGCAAAGACGGTTGTGGACAAAGGCCTGGTCACCACCGATGGCCTGTGCGTTGACTGGGTAGCTCGCAATCTCTATTGGACCGACACGGGACGCGACGCCATCGAAGTATCCAGACTCGATGGATCCAGCAGGAAGATTATTGTGAACAGTAGCCTGATGGAACCACGGGCCATTTCTGTCTTCCCCATGAAGGGGTAAGTACTTGTGTCAGTAAATATAATAATAATAACAACAATCATGAGAGACAATTAAATGATGCACTTTCATAATAGGTTATTATGATAGCTTGTAGTCGGATAAATATTTGTTTTTTGGACAAAATTGAATACTCCATATTCCCAGAGAACCTTGTATTGGACAAATGTAATCACCTGACCATAAACTGGTTATGGCATTGCATAAACTATACCCCATAATTGATTGTCCAACCCTGTAAATTAGTGTAAGTAACTGTTACTGATTGTCCTTTCCTGCAAACAATCCCCTCTCCATTGACTGTTGCTCTCAGTTCCTCGTCCGCAGCGTCTTCGGTGCTCATTCCTCATCTGACGTAAGACATTTGTGATGACTTCACAGGTTTCTTTTTTGGACGGATTGGGGTGAGCAGCCGAAGATCGAGCGAAGTTTGCTGGATGGCTCAGACATACGCGCTCTCGTTACAACCAACTTGGGCTGGCCCAATGGACTTACACTGGACTACGACCTAGAACGGTACGAGCATGGTCTCACCCTGCAATGAGTCGTGCGTAATGCGGTTTTCAGAATCCGATGCCATCATTCCACGGTCAACAAACTTTGGGTGAAATTCCTACGATGAATATGTTTGATATTAGCAATGGGGCAGGAAGATTGGACCATGGAGAGGTTCTATTTTTCTACTGCACTTCATTACCTCCACCACCAAAGGTGGATGGTGGTTATGCTTTCACCCCTATCTGTCTGTCTGTCTGTTTGTTTGTCCGTTTGTGAACAAAATATCTCAAAAAGTTGTGCACGTATTCAGACGAAATTCTGGCTCGGATGTCGCGCTTGTGACAAGGATGAAATGATTTGATTTTGGTGAAGATCCGGATCTGGATCCAGCTAGGAGAATTTTTAAAGTAATTCTTCACCATTGAGTGATATGGCAACCAGGCGGAGGTATGTTCCCTACTCAGTTCCGTTCTAGTTTAAGCTATTATCTACTGGAATGGGCACACTAATATCAACCGCATACCTCCACCAGGCTGGACAGTTTTTTTTTTTGTTTTTTTTTTGTACACAACATCGAGGCTCGTGTAAGAGCGACACATTAATCCCGAAAAAAAAAAACGGACACATAAAACATATAATAAAGGGGGCGGGCGGCAAGATGGGGAGAGAGAGGGAAGCACACAAGTACAACTGTAGAGAACAAGGACGCCGGGATTTCTGTGGGAGGGAGAGGGCTTGGGGGAGGAAGGAATGGGAAGGGGGGGGGGGGGAGGGTGGGAGAGGTATAAAACACATGGACACTGCTAGGACTTCCAGGAAATAAGTCGGTATTTCAAAAAAGTGGATTTGGGGTGAATTAACGGGCGTAGAAAAGATCAAGGTTTTGGATGGGAGAAGATAAGAGATGGTGGTGAACAGCTGTTTTAAAGACCTGGAGGGAGGACTTGGATTTAAGAGAGTGAGGGAGTTTGTTCCTGAGGCGGGAGAAAAGAGGAATGAAAGAGTGAAGGTGAGCAGAGAGTCTTGATTTTGGCAATTTCACCATAAGAGGGTTGCTGGCAGATCTTGTGCGACCTGTAGGAATATTTGGGGGACAGAGCACAGATAGAGCTGGGGGAACTAGGCTGGATATGAGTCGGTAGAAGACAGAAGTTAAGAAGTTAACATTTTCTATCCCACTGATTGGCCAAATCTGGATCCGGACCTCATCCAAAATATAATCGGCTTGTTCTTATCACCTAACCAACTCATCCACCTAGATTTGTCAGAACCCATCCACAACCTTTTGAAATATTGTGCTATACGAGTATATCGTTTTAGGCCCCATCTCTCAATGGTGAAGAATAACTTGGAATAATAAAAAAAAATGCTCAGGTTCAGATCTTCACCAAAATCGAATAAATTTGTCCTCGTCACCAACGCAATCTGTCCATCAAGTTTCGTTTGAATCCGACCATAACTTTTTGAGATATTGTGATAAACTGTATATCATTTTAAGCCCGATCATTCAATGCTGAAGAATCACTGAAAAAATTATACTGGCCGGATCCGGATCCAGATCATCTTACAATAATTCACCAAATGTCTGTCCGTCTGTCCGTTCGAAGGGACCGCAAAAACGGCTGAACCGATCTCAACGATATTTTGGGCGGGTAATCCTCGGACCCCTGGAGTAAAATACATTGTTTTTGTTTGTACCCCTACATTGTTTTTCCAGTTTTTCCAAGTTTTCGAATTTTCCAATTTTTCCAAACACGATTGAATAATATTTACCGATATGAACGGTGATGTGGCTTTTGTTGAAATTCTACGTACCAGGACAAAGTAGATCGACTCCTGATGAACTCTTCCTATATAAACGTGCGGCTCCGAAGTAACACGGCGGCATGTGCCAAGCGACTGAGAAACAGGTGTAGCGGCCGCTTCCGTGTTACAGATTCGGCGCGCACTCTTCACACATAAACGTGCGACTGAGAAAGACGTGTAGCGGCCGCTTCCGTTTTGCAGAATTCAATCTGTATTCCAAATGTGCGCCATGTACTGTTTAGATTTTGATGATTTGCGTGTGATATGATTCAACGGATGTTTATATGAATCGTTTAAAATAAAAAAGCCTTCAATTTCTGATATATTGCCTTTTAATTTGGCTTCCCAATTGAAGCCCCGCCCATAGGGCGGGTACCGTTGCTCGTCAAGAAAATCTAATCATTTCGTTCTTGTCACACACACAACCTCTCCACCAAATTTCGTCCGAATCCGTCCACAAAGTTTTGAGATATCTTGTTCACAAACAAACAGACAGGGGTGAAAACATAACCTCCTTCAGTGGTGGAAGTAAAAATGCAAAAGGATGTAGAGATGTTACTCCAAAAAATATAATAAACAAGGTAGATAGCAGTCAACAACAGCAACTTGCACACACTTATGCACACATATACATGCACACACTCATGTGTGTGTGTGTGTGTGTGTGTGTGTGTGTGTATATATATATTTATATATATATAGGTATATATATACAGTATATATATATATATTGCGGATCCGGGGTTCGGCGCTCCCCTTACCAAGCGGGGGGGGGGGGGGGGGGGGGGTTAATCCCCTTGTCTTTTACACTGGCCGATCCCCCAGTCCTGGAAATTACACGCTCCTTTGCGGGGTGAGATTGGCCAGGGTGATTGGTCAATGGGTTCCCAAATACCTTTGCCAATCCCTCCGCAAAGCAGGGATATAATTCCCTGCTCGGACCCGGACAAGATGGAGTTTGCCGAGCGGTTAGCAGTCCGAAATCCGAGCCGTTAACAAAAAGACTAATCCCGATTCTGAGCGGTTTTGATCGTGCCACCGGTACTCAATTGAGGAAATCATGAAAGCGATCGGATGAGAGGAAACCAGAGTAGGAAGAACAAATATGATTTATTAATTACAGTAAAAGAGGAAACGAAAGGAAAAGCATGTACAAGTAGAGGAAGTAAAACGACACAAGGCAAGCTTACACACTCTTAATTAACACGCCCAGGACAACACAAACTGACTTACGCGAAAAGGTGGTGGTGGGAAGGAAGAGAAGGGTCCAGGCAGATGGTAGGCGTCGAGGTCCGGCTCCAAGCTCGCTCTCCGGTCCACGCTTTGGGTTCGAGGCGAAACCCGGCAAACAGCTCCGCATGTCGTTGGACGCGACCGGACAATTATATAGCGGGGGAAAGCTGGTATGCTGCATACGTAATTCAAATCTCTGCCGCTCTGTCGGTCAACCTCCGTGGCTCTCTCTGGCTCATCTGCTTGTTCGTCTGCAGCTCCTCTTGGCTCATCTGCTTGTGACGTCTCCTTGGCTCTCGACCCACGCACGACTCTCTCCTTACCACCCTCTTTGCTTTCCCAACCACTCATCTTCAAGTAGTCCGCACGCGGCGCTTATATTGGGTTTTTGCGTATCAAGTCGCGGCTTTTAGGATACACCCACCGGTGAGCTCGCCTCGGCCCTGATTGGTCGTGAGGGCTCACCGGCTCCGCCCCTGATGGTGCGTTGACGTGGCCACGCCTTACTCCTGGCGCTCTGAGGACTCCTCCCCCTTCTTCTCCGAGATGAAGCACATGGGCAATGGCGTCTTGTAGGGAGATAGAAAACCACTCGCACCGCTTTTTAAGGGAACTTTGGGGCCTACTCTTAATTCATTAATGCAACGTAGATTCAACTATTGGGAACAGATCCTTACCTGAAACACATACTAATGAAATAACTGAAGAGGTTCCTATGGTGTCCTACATGTTGCAATATGGCCTAGCTAGGGTGCGACCTTTGACCTTTTGGAAGATGGGGATATTTACAGGGAATTATTTACAAGGCTTATTATTTTACAAGTGAAGGTTCTATATATATATATATTCTTATTTTGGGTAGGGTAGTGATACGTAGAGCCAGCCAGATCTGAATAGGTAGCGTGCTTCGCTTGTCGCGGTAAGGAATCTGACCTGTAATAAGTTCTGTGTGTTTAGGCGTTTTGTCGGTTAAGAGTATACCTGTGAGCATACCAGGATGTTCGAGTGATAAGTAGCGTGGGGATTAAAGATAACGCCCCTGTGTGTCCACATCTGGTAGCCAAACCTTTGTCCCGTATGGCAATGCACACCTGTAGACACTTAGGTAGGATCTTTATTACAACACTAAATAAATCCCTTCCCTGACAGTGACTTCGGAAGGAAACCAGGACGGGGCAACGCCGATGATGGCCGCCGCCAATTACACCTCCAACAGGCCTAGTCACATCGAGTGCCACGTGCTGTGACCATGGAACAGGGAACGAGTGGAGGGGCAGCGCGGTAGGCATGGACCTCCAGCCGGCGAGTCGGTAGAGGGCACTGATTGGGTGGCACGCCAGGGCTGACGTCACCACCGCGGGAAGGTTATTTAAGGGCGCGCCGAAGGACATTTTCTCTCTTTGCAGCTCTTGCTCTCTTGCGGCTCTTCCTCTCTTGCGGCTCTGGCAGCTCTCTTGCGGTTCGTGCTCTTGTTTGCGCAGCTAGCCCTTTTTGGACATCCGCATCATCTTGCGCAGCCCGAGTTGAGTTGAGTCATAGCCCGAGTGGAGTTCGCTTGCTTTTTGCACGTTTGCTTCGGGAGAGCTGACTGGGACGTGGCAGGCTGATTTTGTGTGAAGATTGACCCCGCTTGGAGCCGCTAGCCCACGTTGGACGCGCGGTGCCTCTCCTGCTGTGGGACCTCGTGGTGCTTGGAGCGGTGCTTGTGCTTGGAGCAGTGCTCAGTGCTGTGGTGCAGGAGCAAGGGACCTCGTGGGTGCATCGGGGCCGAACAGAGCTGTGTTGGATGGCGGACAAGACAAGACAAGGGACAGATAAGACCGCACGCACCATTTTACACACCAGGACGAGACAATTATTTTCGTAATTCATCCTCCTTTGTTCGTTTCTGAGTCCGGTGTGTGGGATCCCAATTTAGTTACATTATTTGATTATCGCCGCATTTCTCTGTCCCGATTCTTATTTCAATAAACCCTTGTATTATTTTCCATTCCTTTAAAATCGTGTTTGCCGTTTGAGTTCGTTCGCCTTCCACAGGTACGTGCTTTTACCGCAGCTTCCATTTTCCTTCTTCCTCCCGCGCGACCATAGTAAAATCCGTATTGGTTGTTGCCTCCGAATAAATCCGTTTAGGCCTATCCGCGGTCTCTGGTGTTAACCGGAGTCGCACGACAACTGGTAGTTAGTAGTGGGGTTGAACCCTAAAAAAGAATTTGGTGTCAGGGTGTGGAGAATTTGAACGCAATTTTTTTTAGTCTGAGGCGATAAATTTGAATAGTCGATTGGGCTACGAGACGCTGACTGTGCGTCATTAAATTTAATTTTATTCCGGTTGGAAAAGCCGCGTGGGAAAGCGACCTCCTTTACGGAGGAGGAGGTGAGCGGTATGGAAGAAGGGATGGAAGATGCGGGTATTCTTGGGAGTGGGTCGGATGTAGTTGGGGTAGAGCGTAGAGGTGGAACTTCCCCCGCCGAAGAGACGGCCTCCATAGACAACCAGGCCTTAATGAAATGTTTGAGGGATTTGATAAACGACAAACTGGGAGGATTGAACGACAGTATTAAGGCTCAGAGTAATAAAATTGATGGGTTAAAAGGAGAGATGGGAGAAATGAAAAACAAAATGGAGGCTGAGTGAGCGCAGTGAGCGACTAGAAAATAAAATTGATGGGTTGGATAGAAAAATGGACTCCCAAATAAATGAATTGAAGGGAGAGATGAAGGAAATGAGTGACCAAATTAGTGAACTAAAAGGAGAAATGAAGATATTTGGCGCCGTTGGGGCCCAGGAGAAGCCAAGGGTGGCAGAATTTGAATCGGAACGGGGGGAAGGCAAATTGGGAATTGCACCGCAAACGGAATGTGAAGAGGTGAATGGGGAATGTGCACAGGTGAACGTGGAGTGCCCACAGGTGAATGGGGAAGGAAATTGGGAATGTGGAAATAGTAATGGGGAATGTTTCCCACCTGCTGGCCTGGATGTGTATCGGGACCGGGTGGATGCCCCAACACATCAACCGGGGGATGGATTGGAATCTTTGCAGCACCAGGGCGGTGGTGCAGAGCAAGAGGGGGTAACATTATGGAGGGTCCGTGTGATGGAGCCGGACCATGTATTTATTTATCAAGGCCTGTCGGGGCCAGAAATAATTTGGGGGTGATGATGATGATGATGATGATGATGATGATGATGATGATGAGCTTGATGTGACACAGCGACTGGGGACCTGGGACAGTCCCACGGAGGTAGAGGTTGACCAGGCCCAAAGGAGTTTTGGGGAGGAGGTGAGTCGGTCCGAGGAGGTGGTTGTGGTGACCGTGGGGACCCTCACCGTGCATAACAATTGGGAACAGGAGGCTCCGAAATTGAACAACCAGTTGGGGGAGTGTTTTGGCTCCGTGCTGGATTTGGACCTTGGGGAGTCGGGAGATCGAGCCTCAGGAGATTTGGTCCCCGTAGGGAATGTGGAACAGCTGCAGGGAGGGGCAGAACAACCTGAGGGGGTTGTTACCTGCAGCTGTGGTTTGGGACGGGAGATACAAATTGTTAAAAGGAAATTTAAAATTAAATGGAAATGGGAAATGGACTTGGCACAGCCATGGAGGGAGGTGGTCCCCCGGCTGTGGAATTTGGACAAGGGGAGGTCATTGGGATCGGCCTCAGGCAAAATTTGCCCCTTTCAAAATTTGGGAATGCCAGCCAGCTGGGGGGCTGTGCTGGCGAGATTTGGAGGTGGGGTCCAGCCATGGGTGGCATGGTGCGACCTGGGCCCCACGGGGGGTCTGGTGGAGTGTGGTGTCCCTTGTCCGTCTGTGGGCCGTATGGGCTTGTGGCTCAGGCCGGCAGGGTCACCGGACCCTGGTGGGGGTTAAGACCTCCAGGGGGTCCGAGGTGGTTTCTCAAGCCTGGGATGGCAAATATTGAGGACCACTAGGGGGAGGTGTTGTGGGTCGCGCTTTGGTGGTGGCACTGTGGACGGCCAACTTAGGCCTGATGTAGTGACCACCCGGGCATGCGGCCTGACACCCTCCTCCTGAGACTCTGGGACAGCCAGCATGTGATGACCTGCCATGCTGTGTTGGTCTATGGATGCGGGTCGAACCGAATGGACAGGAATGAGACAGCCTGCCGGACAACCAATGGGGCATTTGTGGAACGTGATGGTGTGAAAGTGACCTTCCACAGATGTTCCGTTACGATTTATGGACTCTCGGTTCGGGAAGGGAGCCAGGGGGATGTGATCGGGAATGTGTAACGTGCCGAGCATATGGGTCATGCTCAGCTTGCATGTGTATGGCAAAGCATCTTTCTTTGGTGAAATGAGTGAATTGTGGAAAATGTTTGGCATGGGTAATCTGTGGGTTAGATGCAAATTTAAGGGTGAATTTTGTGAAGATAAATGGTGGACACTGTATATTGACACCGTTATTGATCCAGGTGTGCTAGACCAGAGTGTTGGAGGCTGGAATAAAAATTCATAGGTTAGCAAGACATAGCCTTCATTCAACTGGTTGCGGGGGCGACTGCGCCAATATTTGGGACGCGGAGTCATGGGGATGTTGTTGTGTAGTTGAGGGTCAACGTGGTGCTATGGGTGTCCGAGGTGTGTGGACCATGTCTTCTGGGTGGGTCTCCTGGTGGAGCATGGCTGTCGACTGGACCTTGGTGTGGTCAAGTGTGGGTGAGCACTGGGGGGGTGGGGGGGGGGCTGCAGTTCTGTGGTCGGACTGGGGGATGATGTGAAGGTGCAGGGGATGTGGCTGTAGGGATGCCAAGCACTGCGACCGTGCCCCCCAAGGCCGAGGTTGTGCGTGCGGTAGTGTTTTGTGGCAGCAGGTGCTCACCACATTGGCCAGCTGGGGCTGGTGCAGCTGTGTTCCTCGCAGGGGGGCCGAAGGATGGATGGTGGGTCGCACCCTTATGGACACTCATGGGCCATGTTGGCGTTTTGACTGCTCACCTTGTCCCGATGACCCTTGCACGGTAGAGGTGCAGAGCTGTCGTAGCCACAGGTAGTTGTGTAGTGATGATCACCATGGGATGCGGATCCACATACCTGCCAGTATAGTGGTGAGAAAAGAGAAATTTGGTGAAATTTGACAGGCCCAAGGATAACTTTTGGGATTTTGAGGGTGGATTGCACTTTGGACATGACCAACCGGAAGTTACCTGTACATCAAGGTAGGGGTAAGGCCTTGATGGTTACTGTCCCAGGCTGCAGGACTTGCTATGAAATTTTGGGGACATGTAATTTGGAGTTGGGAGACGGGTAAGATTGATGACATGGTCGGTGAGGGGGATGGAAAGGGTGCCACAGAGTCTTGTGGGTGGTGTTTGTGTTAGTGTTGTGGTTATGTGTTTTGATGTGGTCGTGAGAGTGGAAACTGAGGATGAGTGGTGATTATTGGAAATGTGCTTTTGGAAATGTGTAATGGTTAAATCTGAACTGGGGATTTCACAATGGCAGGTCATGGCAACTTTTGAAACATCTTTTGTACCATCTTCTCTGAATTGTGCTGAGTTGTGTTGAGAATTGAATGGCAGCGGGGGAGGAAATGTGTTTTGGGGTCTTGTGGGTGGGGAAGGTGTGTGTGTCCGCAGGTATGGATCAAGCTCTGAGGAGCGATGCCTGCGGCCCCCCCTCTGCGGCAATTCCCCCTGGCAGCCAGTGGTATCTGGAAATTCGAGCTCGTCGGTGGAGGGTCTGGTTGGGCGCCGTGAGATAACGGAGATCCCCAGTGACCCGTGTAGCTGCGCGGAAGCAGGAGCCTGGTGTGTGGAAACCCTCACCTGCGAGTTAACGGCGGAAAGGGGCTGTTGGGCTGTCACGGAGCCAAGAGGTAAAGGGTGGCGGGGGGAGGGGGGGCAATGAACTTTTAAGTCGGTTGACTTGTTTTTGGGACTGCGGGCACCACAGCCTGAGGCGCCCCCACCATCTTGTAGTGCGGTACCTCCCCGCTGCCTAGTTGAGGAATGCACACATGTATATGACATCAATGCCATGGTCCTGCAGGGGGGGTGAAAAATGTGCTTTGGAATGATTTTTGTGTAGTGTAATGATTTTCGGAATGTGTATGAGTAGTTAAGGGGATTGTGTTGAATGAATGTGGGCGAAATCCACCGAGCCATGTCACTCACCTGTAACATCTGGACAGGGCCCGCGGAAATTTAGGGGTGCATTGGGGATGGCCCCGCAGGTAAGGTTGCGTCTTGTGGCATCCACCGGGGGACGCGGTCTGTAGACCGGGGTATGTACAAATGTTTTATAGAGTTTTGAAGTTTGGTTAAGGATAAGTTTGTGGTGAAGTTAGTTTTTGCGTGTTGTTTGTTTCCTCCTTCTGCAGGAACAACGAATATTTGAAATGTACATACTTGCATGGTTGTTAAGGGGATTAGCATGTTAAGGAGTATAGGTAGGAAGTCCGACTCACTTCCCACAGCCCTCCTGATTTATTTCATAGGCTACTGAAGTGTGAGACAGCAAGTGTTTAGACTGGAATGGTAGCGCCTGCAGTAAACCTTGCAGGAGTGACGGTTCCGGGTGGGGGGGGGGGGGGGGGGGGGGTGGGGGTGGGGGGCTGTGTTATGCCGGGTGGGTTAGTGATATGTAGAGCCAGCTGGATCTGAATAGGTAGCGTGCTTTGCTTGTCGCGGTGAGGAATCTGACCTGTAATAAGTTCTGTGTGTGTTTAGGCGTTTTGTCGGTTAAGAGTATACCTGTGAGCATACCAGGATTTTGAGTGATAAGTAGCGTTGGGATTAAAGATAACGCCCCTGTGTGTCCACACCTGGTAGCCAACCCTTTGTCCCATATGGCAATGCACACCTGTAGACACTTAGGTAGGATCTTTATTACAACACTAAATAAATCCCTTCCCTGACAGTGACTTCGGAAGGAAACCAGGCCGGGGCACCGCCGATGATGGCCGCCACCAATTACACCTCCGACAGGCCTAGCCACATCGAGTGCCACGCGCTATGACCACGGAACAGGGAACGAGTGGAGGGGCAGCGCGATAGGCACAGACCTCCAGCCGGCGAGTCGGTGGAGGGCACTGATTGGGTGGCACGCCAGGGCTGACGTCACCACCGCGGGAAGGTTATTTAAGGGCGCCGAAGGACATTTTCTCTCTTTGCAGCTCTTGCAGCTCTTGCTCTCTTGCAGCTCTTCCTCTCTTGCGGCTCTGGCAGCTCTATTGCAGTTTGTGCTCTTGTTCGCGTAGCTAGCCATTTTTGGACATCCGGCGCTTCGTCTTGCACAGCCCGAGTTGAGTTGAGTCATAGCCCGAGTGGAGTTCGCTTGCTTTTTGCACGTTTGCTTCGGTAGAGCTGAATGGGACGTGGCAGGCCGATCGTGTGTGAAGATCGACCTCTCTTGGAGCTGCTAGCCCAAGTTGGACGCGCGGTGCCTCTCCTGCTTTCGGACCTCGTGGTGTTTGGAGCAGTGCTTGTGCTTGGATCGGTGCTCGGTGCTGTCGTGCAGGAGCGAGGGACCTCGTGTGTGCATCGGGGCCGAACAGAGCCGTGTTGGACGGCGGACAAGACAAGACAAGGGACAGATAAGGCCGCACGCACCATTTTACACACCACGACGAGACAATCACTCGAGACAAGACAGCACTCACTCACCGCAGGCAGGTTGGTGGTCTTTCCGTCTCCTGCTTTCGGACCTCGTGGTGTTTGGAGCAGTGCTTGTGCTTGGATCGGTGCTCGGTGCTGTCGTGCAGGAGCGAGGGACCTCGTGTGTGCATCGGGGCCGAACAGAGCCGTGTTGGACGGCGGACAAGACAAGACAAGGGACAGATAAGGCCGCACGCACCATTTTACACACCACGACGAGACAATCACTCGAGACAAGACAGCACTCACTCACCGCAGGCAGGTTGGTGGTCTTTCCGTCTTCTACCGACTCCTCTCTGGCCTTGCCCCCCCAGCTCTCTCTGGGCTCTGTCCCCCAAATATTCCTACAGGTTGCACAAGATCTGCCTGCAACCCTCTTGTGGTTAAACTGCCAAAATCAAGACTCTCTGCTCACCTTCACTCCTTCATTCCTCTTTTCTCCCGCTTCTGGAACAAACTCCCTCACTCTCTTCAATCCCACTCCACCCTCCAGGTCTTTAAAACAGCTGTTCACCACCATCTCTTATCTTCCCCCATCCAAAACCTTGATCTTTTCTACCCCCGCTAATTTCACCCCAAATCCACTTTTTTGAAATACCAACTTCTGTCTGGGAAGTCCTTGGTGTCCTCGTGTTTTATACTTCTCCCACCTCCCCCACCCCCTTCCCGCGCCTCCTCCCCCCAAGCCCTCTCCCTCCCACACATCTCCCTGCTCTCAAATGTTATGTTTGTGTGCTTCCCCTTCTCTCCCCATCTTGTCTTCCACTCCCTCTTTTTATATATTTTGTTTGTCTGGTTGATTTGTTTGTGAAATAAATGTTAGCTCTTTCACGAGCCTCGATTCAGTACACAAAAAAAAAAACAAAAAAAAAAACATTCTTTTCGAAATTCAGCCACCTTTGTTCCTTTCTGAGTCCGGTGTGTGGGATCCCAATTTAGGTACATTATTTGATTATCGTCGCGTTTCTCTGTCCCGATTCTTATTTCAATAAACCCTTGTATTATTTTCCATTCCTTTAAAATCTTGTTTGCCGTTTGAGTACGTTCGCCTTCCACAGGTACGTGCTTTTACCGCAGCTTCCATTTTCCTTCTTCCTCCCACGTGACCATAGTAAAATCCGTATTGGTTGTTGCCTCCGAATAAATCCGTTTAGGCCTATCCGCGGTCTCTGGTGTTAACCGGAGTCGCACTACAATATATATATATATATTGTTGCGGATATGGGATTTGCATCCATCCATATCCGCTTGTAAATATTCCCCTATTTCCTCAATACTTCCCAACTATCCCCAATCCCCCATTCCCTAGTCCCATTTTCTGTAAACAACACTCTGTAGACCCGACCTCCCCCTATTTCCCCCCACTAAATGTCGCATCCAGGTCCACCGCATCTCACGTAGACAACTATAGGACATCTTGCTAGTTATTCTTAGTCTATGTCAGTTAAGGACTCGTTTCCATTAATTCTGACCCTTCGTTGCACCAGAATGTGATTGTATGGCACCGTTAGGAAGCTTAGGACATCCCAATACCTCCCCGCAGCTCTTACTCACGGTTCAGCAACAACAACAACAACAACAGCACGGCGGCGGCGTGCACAGGGAGTGCGCGTCCTCACTCCGGCTTGGTTGGTAGGGGGTGTTGGGAGGGCATGAGGCCTTCCCAGCGAGCCGCCATCGAACATGTGCTCGACGGGGTTACCAAATAGGGGCTCCCTGTCAGCTCCTCGTCAAGGGCGGAGCCCGGTAACCCCCGCACCCAATGGAAGCGGCGGACCGGTCCCATCTGGGGCGGAGCCAACCAGCCGAGGGCGTGTCACTCCCCGTTGAGCATGCGCAGCCGAGAGGGAGGTGACGTCAGATGCGCGCTGAGCTTGGAGAAAGAAAGTCGCCACCTCCGAGCGCTGTGAGGCCTCCCTGCATCTCTTGGACCGTGCTTGATCCTGTCCCCGAGCCAAGGTGCACCTTGTGCTATCGACTACCTGTCCCTTCCTGCCATCAATCCCTGTGTAAGTCAGCCTTGTTCCGTTTGTCTGTGGTCTGTCTGGGATAAGATAAGACTGTAACTAAGTGCCTATCTCTTCTGTGCTTTTACCTCACTACCTTGTAATCTACCCCTTTTCTCCCCCACTGTAATTATATCCTCCTCCGGAGGTCTTGAGAACTGTACCCCTTGCGTCGTTTCATTTATCCCAGTCGTTGTGTCCTTTCCAATCATTGATTTAGCGTAGCGCGATTTGGCCAAAGTTCGGGTGGAATCGGGTGAGTTGGGGGAGAGTCGGGGAATAACTGCTAGGTCGCGGTAATACACCACCGCTCGGTCGAAATAACATCTAACCGCGATCCGTAACAATATATATATATATATATATATATATATATATATATATATATATATATATATATATATATATATATATATATATATATATATATATATATATATATATAGATATGTATATATGTATATATATATAGATATATGTATATATATATATATATATATATCTATATATATATATATATATATATATATATATATATATATATATATATATATATATATATATATATATATATATATATATATATATATATATAGATATATATATATATATATATGTCGGTCGAAGACCTCAAGGGAAGGAAGAAGAAGAAGAATCAGAGCAGCAATGTTTAATGGGATCGATTACAAACACACAGTGTGGAGCAAGGCTCGAGAATGCACCGCCTAACACGCAGCGGGCAATTCCTCAAGACACTCGCTGAAAAATGAGCAAAAAGGCATTTCATTTATAGCAAAATATCAGACAAGAATCTGCGCTAAAGACATAGCAAACCTGGGCCATAACGACAATACCTCCCATTGTCCCTTCCTACAGAAGGCCAAACTTGGACAAACAGATGTAAGCATTGGATGAGCTGAGCTTTTTTGGCTCTTTATCTAAACATATCAGACCCGAGCGCAGGCCGAAGTAAATATTCTCATACACTAGGCTAAATGGTAGATGAATGATTGGATACACGTGCTGAATACATTAACAATCAAGGATATGTAATGTCTATATTTCTCCCGAGGTTGGTTACGTCCTTTTTTAGGAGACATACTAGAAACTACAAAGATATATAATTAATTATTCCCTTTGCGAAGAAGGCGTTTAGCATACATGTTTTCCCTGTACGTGGGTCGCGAGCATATTATCTACTGTTTGGCACATACATTCAAGGACTTGCTTACTGGGCTAAGGATCCACCCTGCACGTCGAGCCTCGAAACCACATTTTGTCCACTCGCCTCTGCCTGCAGCTGAGTTCAAATCAGTTTTTCAGAAGCACGATATATAATTTCAGATGTTATACTCAATTGAGTCATGGGGTTTAAACCCTAATAGCTGACAGTTCCTCCCTTTGTCTTTACAAGACAACTCCTTGGAAAGACACCGTATACAAAGTGATTAGCATCCCAATTAGTCACATGCTAGGCACGACATAGCGTCACGCATGCTCAAGAAAGATATCGGCCCTAACTGGCCGTCTAACATTCAACGTATGAATTGTTAGCCATAATTCGCGACGACGACGCCTGGTTTAAGGAGATTGCTGCCGCCCGGCCAGATTCCGAATCCACCCTTGTTCCGGCGTAGGTGCGACCCGGTTGCCAGCCAGATTTAGGGGCCCTCTTTATGCAGGCGTGGTCCTCGCGAATTAGGGCAAACAATCGACGTCCAATGCCATCAAGCTTTGTACATGTGATTGCTGGGTGGTGTAAGTGGTGGTGAGGGTGGTTCTTCCGGATACATGTTTGCCATCCGCTCCTTACTGCTGGCATAATAGCAATAGCTCTTAAAAGAACCTACACTTTCTAAATCACAGGTATAATCATCCCAACTAAAATCATAATCATTATCAGAATCCCAAGCATCAATAGGTTCATCGATTTCAAGCCAGGAATCATAGATCCCTAAAGCCACCTCCTCTTGCCACACAAGTATCACAGTCATCACAAACATAAATACAGGCAGCAGCCAGTTCCCACATGGGATCAACACAAGTATCACAGTCATCACAAAATTCAATACAATTTTCTGGAGCGCTGGTCACAACTGCCTTGTTGAAGGGCCCATTCAGGTCGACGGCCTTTGTGGTCAGAACCATAGTCGTTGTCGGCGGCTTCTTCACTTTCCATCCTGTAAAATACTTTCTTACACACACCATGGTCAAATTCCTAGCCCCCCGTCCCACCAATTGGCATTTAGTTACCTTATCTCTCAGATGGTTGGCTTATTCATAGCCGCATTTCTCCTGTGTCGTGTCTGGAAATTCAAATGCCATATTTACTTTCACCAATTTCCGAAAATACCTTCCTTTTAATCATCTTCCCTACATCTAATAATACATGATTTACCAAATTTACCTTGGGAAAAATGGATCCCAGATAACAAGTCCCTCCCCACTGTTCGGGTAGGTATGGATATGCTTTATTTCCGCAAATAAACATTACTCCATGGGGTGGGATAAGGGCCGAGGCCATGCATTTACCGATCTCAACGCGGGTGGCGCTTGGTGTTCCCCAAGATATGGTTAGCTTGGTTACGTTATGCTGGGCTTGGTCATCTATGGTTATAACAAGGGGGCCTCCCTTTTCTCTCCCTCTGGTATCGGATGGCAGGGTATGGGTACATTCCGAGGTTCCCATCTGAACGTGTCCCTTTCCTATAAGACACACCCGTCCCTTTTGCTCTGTCACCCAGACTGGATCAGGTGGTTTGTCTAACAAAGCCTGCTTAATGGGTGGGGTATATCGAAACTCCCGGGAACACACTGCTGGGGATTTTGGGCCTATCAGTTCCAAGGTTGTGGTCAGACATGGGGTACGCAAGGGTCCTGAGCACATATCTCGTAGGGACAGGGGCAGCACTACCATTTCTATCCCTGTCGTACTGGTGTGGGGAAAATGCATACACATCCAACAACGTGATCGGTTCTGTACCTTCGCCATTGCACGGGTCACTGTCCAATACGTATTTTCCTTTGGCTTTTTCCTGCTTTCGATCCGTCGGTGCGGAATTAATATGTGTGAGATGCATGGTGGCCTATAATCGTAGGGGGAGCTCTGTGACGTCATGAATTCACATTGTAGTATCAGAGTAGTGCCGCTGTTCAGTAATACATGCGTGGTTAAATTGTTCGAGTCCTTTCCCCATTTGTAACCTGGCCTGGCCATGTTTACTATTGGTGCGCTGCCTTGTCGTGGCGCTTGCTTCAGACGACTGAGGGCAGCAAAACCTGTCTTCCTTCCATGTGAGTCTGTGTACAACGCCCTCCACATTATCCGTGTCCATACGTCTTCCTTTACATGGCAGCAGGGTATATTTATCCTCTGACCCCAGATAACTCTCTGCCGGTAGACCTTAACGGTTTGGTCGCCATATGCATATGTCTCCGTGTTCGCCCATGCCCTCGTGTCCCCAGTGCTGGCAAAGCAGTATATTAAACTAAGTGTGATTGCCACCCCTAACAGGTGGTGGTGCAGCATCCTCGATCTGTGGTGGTGCGTTTGAGGTGTCTGTGTTTGTGGGTATGGCCAACTTACAATGTGTGGCATGTACCCAGGACGACTTGCCCTCACAAAACACCGCTGTTGGTGTGATCAGAAGAACTTGGTATGGCCCCGTCCACCTTGGTTCGAGCGCAGTCTTACGGGTGAAATGCTTCACCAGCACGTAATCTCCTGCCTCGAAGGTGTGGATAGGCTTGCTTGTTGGCTCCGGTAGGGCCTCCCGAACGCGTTCATGTATGCTGCGTGCCACATGGGACAAACCTATGCAAAACTTTAGAAGCATGTCATCCATGATAGGTAATTCAAGGGCTGCCATATCCACTGGCGCCGATACCGTTGACATATAGCGCACGAGCGACAGACCATGGTAACCACAGTCGAAAGGCCTGGTGCTGCCCAGGTGGAAGTGACCTGCCTCATCACCCCCCTATGGCACACATGGCCATTTTGATGCGCCATGCGTGCCAACCATGGCAATAAAGCTCGCGGTGCCACGGGTTTGTCATTAATCGTCCACATTTGTCCTTCTGCGGGGCGCTGAGCTCCCAATTTAATCCAATCTTAATGTTCTACGTTTGAGGCCGCGGCTTGTAATTGTATTACATCGAACTCTGTAGGTGCGGATGTCGGAACGTCTGTCTGGGCAGTCGCTTTAGCGCCCTGTTTGCGCGTAACTACTGGCATATTATACCCAACCTGTTGGTTTGCCGCTAGTGCTGCTGCTTCGTCGGCTCGGGCGTTTCCACGGGCCACAGCGTCGTCTGTACGCTGGTGACCTCGGCATTTAACTACAGCTATTTCACGTGGAAGCATAATACTATGAAGCAGATTTCGCACTAAGTCCCCATTTTTAATGAGTGCTCCCGCTGAAGTGAGGAACCCTCTCATTTTCCATATGGCCCCTTTGTCGTGGACCACTCCGTGTGCGTATGCCGAGTCTGTATAAATTGTCACTGCTTTTTCCTCGCTTACTTCGCACGCTCTCGTGAGTGCGTACAGTTCAGCTTGTTGTGCTGACCAGGTGGGCGGGAGGCGGCCGCTTTCGACCGTCTCCGTATCCGAGCATACTGCGTACCCAGATAACAGGGATCCGTCCCAAGCCCGTTTGGCTGAACCATCGACGTAATAGGTATGATCGGCTTCCTGTAGCGGAGTGTCCTGTAAGTCAGGCCTTACCGTGGATATTAATTGGACCACGTCCGTGCAAACGTGCGGGATTCCCTCCTCCTTTGTTGGCAAAAGTGTCGCTGGGTTAAGAACGGTACACCGCATCACCGTCACGTTGGGTGCCATAATTAATGCCGTTTCGTATTGCATTAGTCGAGTGGCTGTGAGATGCTGTGTGTTTCGCTGTTGTAGTAGTGTATGGACGCAATGCGGTACCTGTAAAAGGACCGGATGTCCCATAACTATGTCGGCCGTCCGCTCAACTGCGTATTGGGCAGCCGCCACGGCTTGTAAACACAGCGGAAAGCCTTGTTCTACCGCATCAAGCTTTTTGCTGAAATAGGCTACTGGACGTTCCTTATCTCCATGAGTCTGAGTTAATACGGATTGCGCGAATCCCCCTACTGCATGGGTGAAAAGTGTGAAGGCCTTTTTATAATCGGGAAGGCCCAAAGTTGGGGCCGTTACCAGGGCTCGTTTGAGTCCTTCGTAGCAGCGTATTCGACTGTCCGTCCAGTTCACCATCCGTGGCTGGTCGTTTTTCGTCGCCTCATACAGAGGTTTTGCTAGTAACGCATAGTCTATTATCCATGTACGACAGTACCCTGCCATTCCCAAAAATCGCAACAAACACACTAACACTTCACTGTTATCCTTCACTTCACTTCAAAATTTCACTGTTATCCTATCAATACCTGGACATTTTTTCCCTTCCTTCCTAGATACGCGAATTTCACACCAGTATAAACCCACTGGAAAAATTATCTGAAAAATAACGAGCCTCCCAAAGCCATTTCCCTGCAAGAGCGGAGGTTAGCCTTGCGGTCCACATGACAATCTTCTTCATTTTGCTCTATCACCTCCCTTTGAGCAATAATTTAATTGATGTGATTCCCATATACCTGGTGGAGTTCTGTTCACTTGGTCTGCAGAGCCGTGATCCAATCTTCACCAGCCCCCAATCACCTTCTTATCACAAAACAACAGTCCATAACTAACCACTTTTCTTTATTTCCTGTCTTCTCCATCAACTTTTATAATCTTTTCCCCTCCCTTTCTTAGCAAACCTTGCAAAGTCACTTGTCATTGACAAATGATCCATCTAATTCGACTTTCCTTTATCATCTTCGCACTTTCCATGACCTTCTTCACACTTCCCTTTAAACCTTTTCTTCAGACACAACCCACATGAGTTATGAATACAATTTCCCCTTTCAGGCACGTGTCTAGTCACTTACAAAGTGTCCATAAGACAACGTCATTATATTTCACAGAACTCCACCACTCTATTAAATCCTAAACATGCCCAATGGGCAATCCACGAAAAAATCAAAGCATTTTCAGTCCCCCTTTTCCCATACACTAGCCAATGTAAGTCAGCCAAACATAAACAAAGAGGTTCCAGCGAGTTGTGACCTCCATAACTCTAAACAACTCCGCTGGCACCTTTTAAAACAAACTTTCCCAGTCACTTACTAAAATAAAGTGCAGCTCTTGTCCGTAGATATACGTTAACCAAGGTTACATGAGACTTGACAACAATATTCCTGCCCCGTGGAGCAAGGCATCAGAGACAACTCCCCTCTCCACCTGAACTTATCCCAGGTAGAATTTAGCTACCTACAGAGAAAGTACCTGCACAACACATTTACAAACCAATTCGTCCTCTCGTATTAGGGGACGTCACAAATGTTCCACCACAATTCACAGCAGGTGACCACCCACCTGCCTTCTGTCGAAGTCCAGTTCAATTTCCATTCACAGATAGACAGACAGACAGATAAACAGACCGGGTGAAACCATAACCATCCATCCTTCCGATTGGACTCATGTCAGCATCACATGTCATTCTTGCCTTCATTCAATGCATTCTGCCATCCCAAGTCGGCCAAATACAAGCCCCGGCCATGCCGTTGAATAAACACCCAGTCGGACTGTCAGCCTATCATTTTTGACTTTCACTCCCATTCTCCCTTACTACATTTGGAGGGCCGTTAATGTGGGGATGTAATTGAACACTTGTTTTAAAGCCCTGTCTACACATGCTCTCCATAACATACTCATTATTCCCTGCCAATTTTACTCATCCGGATTGCCCAACGCCCGTAGGCAATTTGGGGAACCCCTTGTCAATCCATGACACACTTCAATGACTCACACCATAAACACAAATACACGCTGCAATGACAGATCATTCATTCCCTTATACACAAATACCTGTGCTCACTCCAACACATCCAGTGCGTAGCTTAACTTAAAATACTCATCGTCCTACCTTTCTTGGGCTAGTCCCTCCTGGTAGTCCTAAGATCGGGTCGCCCCCCGATTCCTAACCTTAAACGCAGTTCTCACGCCGGAGTAACTTAACACCTATTATCTATCACCCACATATGGGTCTACCTGCTTCCCACGCTGGAAGCTTACCTGAGGGATATCCCTCCTTATCTCGGGCGCCCTGTATAATCGATTCATTACCCACTGCTGCTCTGGTTTAAACTAAATATGGTTCGGAATGCAAGCCAGGTGGTACAGCCGACAGAGGTCCACACGTCCAAAGCAAGGCAGGAGGCTTCAATTTCGATGTGCAAAAATTGCTTACCCAAATTAGGTGCCGGCAGGCCTCCTTTCCGACCTGGAACGTGAGGGTCCACCTCGTCTGCACACTTGGATGATCCCACTTCTGACACCAAAATTGTCGGTCGAAGACCTCAAGGGAAGGAAGAAGAAGAAGAATCAGAGCAGCAATGTTTAATGGGATCGATTACAAACACACAGTGTGGAGCAAGGCTCGAGAATGCACCGCCTAACACGCAGCGGGCAATTCCTCAAGACACTCGCTGAAAAATGAGCAAAAAGGCATTTCATTTATAGCAAAATATCAGACAAGAATCTGCGCTAAAGACATAGCAAACCTGGGCCATAACGACAATACCTCCCATTGTCCCTTCCTACAGAAGGCCAAACTTGGACAAACAGATGTAAGCATTGGATGAGCTGAGCTTTTTTGGCTCTTTATCTAAACATATCAGACCCGAGCGCAGGCCGAAGTAAATATTCTCATACACTAGGCTAAATGGTAGATGAATGATTGGATACACGTGCTGAATACATTAACAATCAAGGATATGTAATGTCTATATTTCTCCCGAGGTTGGTTACGTCCTTTTTTAGGAGACATACTAGAAACTACAAAGATATATAATTAATTATTCCCTTTGCGAAGAAGGCGTTTAGCATACATGTTTTCCCTGTACGTGGGTCGCGAGCATATTATCTACTGTTTGGCACATACATTCAAGGACTTGCTTACTGGGCTAAGGATCCACCCTGCACGTCGAGCCTCGAAACCACATTTTGTCCACTCGCCTCTGCCTGCAGCTGAGTTCAAATCAGTTTTTCAGAAGCACGATATATAATTTCAGATGTTATACTCAATTGAGTCATGGGGTTTAAACCCTAATGGCTGACATATATATATATATATATATATATATATATATATATATATATATATATATATATATATATATATATATATATACATATATATATATATAGTAACGGATTTGGGAAACCCTGCACTTGGTCTAATTGTTGTAAATATCACCCTCTGTAAATAATAATTCTTTGTAACTACCTCCATCCATTGGTAAGATCAATGGTCGTCCCCTAGTTAGTCCATCGCACCACGTAGCAAATCATAGGACCTCTCTATAGTTATATCGTTATTCTGTGTTCCAGGTAAGGCTGTGTGTCCAATAATTGACTCTACGTTGCATGAAAACAAATAAGATAGGATCCCTTACGATATCCCCGTGGCCTAAAAGTGCCAATAAGGCGGCGTTCGCCGCCGTTGCATTGGGCGGTTGTCAGCATCATTTTCACCACAAGACGCCATTGCCCATGTGCTCCATCTCGGGGAAGAAGGGGGAGGAGCCGCCAGAAGCACGGGCGTGGCCCCACTCGTCATCGAAGGTGGAGCCAGTGAGTCCTCGCCGGCCAACCAGAGCCGAGGTGAGCGGACCGATAGGCGTGTCCTGGAGGCCGGCGGCTTGATCGCGACTCGTCTCATAAAAAGAAGAGTGAGGGACTGCTTCGAGAGACGCGTGAGGAGGCTCATGAGAGAGGAGCACTGGAGAAATGCACGGCGAACGAGTGCAGATCATTCCTGGTGCGAACATCCTTCGGCGTATGCGAATCGGTGCGCTCGTCGGCAATACCAACCGTGCTGCCTGCCGGGTTTGTCGCCGTTGAACCGGAGCGTGGACATTCGAGCGGGACCTCAATGTCGTGCCACCGGCCCCGGACCGTCCTGCCCGCCATCTCCTTGGACCGTGTGCCCCTGCCAGCATTCCTACCATTGCCAGTCTACCACCCGTGTGAGTCTGTCTGTGTTGTCCTGGGTATAAGTTAAGCTTGTTTAAGGAATTGCTCTGTGTCCTTCTGCTCCTTCCATTTCTTGTATATTCTCGCCCTTTCATTTCCTCTTGTAGATAGAAATAAACCTGTGTTCTTTCCTTACTTTGGTTTCTTATTTCTCATCCGATCGCTTTCGTCCCTTCTTTCGATTGAGTACCTGTGGCACGATTTTGGCCGAACCGCATTACAATCGGGTTTGTCTTTGCTAATGGCTCGGATTCCGCAGTTCGCTTCGCTCGGCGTAAATCATCAATCACGCTGTGGTCCGGGCGGGAGTATTTCCTTGCGTACCGGAAGGCGATGGTACTTAGGTCATAGGAAGGATAGGCCTAATACCCTATTCAGCGCTGACCGGGCGTGACGTCATACCCCCAGAATCGGAGACGGCCAGTGTACAGGACAAGAGGTTAACCCCCCCTTGGTAAGGGGAGCGCCGTACTCCGGATTCCGTATCAATTGGTGTCGGGGAGTGGGATTTGGACCCGAACCAAATTTTTAACATCTAAAAAATTTGGTCAAAATTACGAGCGGCCGAAATTTTTTATTTAACATCTAAATTAAATCGTGCCATGGATAATCAAGGCGACCGAATGCCGGTAGGGGAGTTAGAAGAAGGGTTAGAGGCAATCCAGGACCTCAGGGAGGAATTGGAAGAGGCAGGCAATACGAATGTAGTAGCGGAGATTTCAGCCACGAGATGGCGGCGCTTCGCACGAGGTTGCAGCAGCACCAAATGGCGCCTCGCACGTGGTGGCCGCGGTAGCCGCCCCCGCTGCACAAATCGGGGGAATGGATGTGCGGGACCTCATGGCGCAGATTAATGCAGCCATACTAATGGGGAATATGGGATTGAGAAATGAAATGAGGGCTGAAAAGAGAGAAATTGGGAAGCCAAATCGGGGGATTAGAAAAACAAATTGGGGGGCTTGACGGCAAAATTGGGGCGCTAGAAGCCAAATTTGAGGGTTTAGACAACACATTTGAGGGTTTAGACAACAAATTTGAGGGGTTAGACAACGGGATGAAAGGGGTGAAGAATGGGTTAATGGGGCAAGAAGACAAGATGGAAGGCAAATTGAGGGAAATAGGGGAGCAATCCGCCCGGGAAATTAAGCAGATGGGGAATCAGATAGAGGAGGTGAAAATCGGGTTGGAAAGTAATTTGGATGCCCAAAGGAATGATTTGGAGCAGATGAGGGCGGCATCTACCAAAGAGATTTTTTTTTTTTTTTTTTTTTTTTTTTTTTAAATACTGAATCGAGGCTCGTGAAAGAGCTAACATTTACTTCACAAACAAATCGACCAGACAAACAAAATACACAAAAAGAGGGAGCGGAAGACAAGATGGGGAGAGAAGGGGAAGCACACAAACACAACATTTGAGAGCAGGGAGATGTGTGGAAGGGAGAGGGCCCGGGGGGGGGAGGCATGGGAAGGGGGGGGGGGGGGGAGGGAGAAGTATAAAGCACAAGGACACCAAGGACTTCCAGGACAGAAGTTGGTATTTCAAAAAGTGGAATTGGGGTGAAATTAGCGAGGGTAGAAAGGATCAAGGTTTTGGATGGGGGAAGATAAGAGATGGTGGTGAACAGCTGTTTTAAAGACTTGGAGGGTGGAGTGGGATTGAAGAGAGTGAGGGAGTTTGTTCCAGAGGCGGGAGAAAAGAGGAATGAAGGAGTGAAGGTGAGCAGAGAGTCTTGATTTTGGCAGTTTAACCAAAAGAGGGTTGCAGGCAGATCTTGTGCGACCTGTAGGAATATTTGCGGGACAGGGGTGAAGTCGTCAGAATCAGAGTCGAGGGTTGACAGAAACTTTTCCACCTTGTCAGGAGGAAAGGACACAGAGTCCAGGAGCAGAGAGAGCTGGGGGGGGCAAGGCCAGAGAGGAGTCGGTAGAAGACGGAAAGACCACCAACCTGCCTGCGGTGAGTGAGTGAGAGGCCCTTGGAGTTAGCTTCATCGCGGGAGATTCCAATGATTCTGAATGCTTTGGTTTCAACAGCGCGAAGGCGAGCTAGGTGTGAGGCAGGAGCACCAGCCCAGAGGGGAGAGCAGTATTCCATTGAGCTGCGGATGAAAGCCTTGTATGTGGTGAGGAGCTCAGGTGTGCCAAGGAAGGACTTCGCACAACGGAGGATGCCCAGTCGGCGACTGGCTTTGGAGGCCAGATTTGAAATGTGTTCTTTCCAGGAAAGATCATGGCAGATCGTGAGACCCAAAAGCTTGAGTGACAGAACTTCTTGGAGAGGATTATTCAGAAAGTGGATGGGAGGGTTGTCCAGTCGGTCTTTTCGGAGAGACATCGTAAGAGTGTGAGATTTGTCAGGATTGAAAGACATGTTCCACTTGTTTGCCCAGTCTGTGATTTTGTCAAGGTCTGCAGAGAGTGAGGAGGCTGCAGACTGCCGATCTGAGGGATGAAGAATGGAGCGACAGAGAGTAGAGTCGTCAGCAAAGGGATAGAGAGGATTTTCAAGAGAGTCAGAGAGATCATTGATGAAGACCAGAAAAAGCACAGGGCCCAGAACACTGCCTTGGGGAACTCCAGCCTGAACAGGAAGAGGAGATGAGAGAAACCCATTCAGGGCCACACGTTGACTACGACTAGAGAGGAAGTCCGCCAGCCATGCGTGGAGATTTCCATGGATACCAAAAGAGGAGAGTTTGGTGAGCAGAGCGGGGTGCCAGACCGTATCGAAGGCACGTGATATGTCAAGGGAGACTGCTCTAATTTCCTGTTTGGCATTGAGGACCTCCATCCATTGTTGAGAAAGCAGAAGCAGCATGTCCAGAGTGGAGTGTCCAGGTCTGAAACCAAATTGATGATCAGAGATCAAGCCATTGGAGAAGAGGAAAGATTTCATATCTGAAGCAATGATGGATTCCATGACTTTGCTGATAATTGGGAGAAGGCTGATTGGTCTGTAGTTGCTGGGATCTGTTTTTGCACCTTTTTTGTGCAAAGCGGTGATGTTGGCAGATTTCCAAGCAGATGGAAGATGACCTTGAGCAAAAGAGAGGGTGAAGAGAACAGAGAGAGGGAGTGAAAGAGCGGAAGAACATGATTTTAGGACCCGTGGGCTAATGCCGTCAGGTCCAGTTGCAGAATCAGAGTCGAGGGTTGACAGAAACTTTTCCACCTTGTCAGGAGGAAAGGACACAGAGTCCAGGAGCAGCTGGGTACGACTGGGTATGGTGGGTACAGAGAGGGATGGGTTTGGGACACAAGATTTAGAGGCAAACACAGAGTTGAGGCATTCAGCTTTTTCACGTGCGGAGTCAGCCGTGTGGCCATTTAAGGTGAGGGAGGGGATGGAGGGGGAACAAACACCAGAAACAGATTTTACCAGATGCCACCAGGATTTGGAAGAGGGAGACAGATAAGAGAGTTCGGTCCTGAGGACGGAGAGATATTGTTTCCTGGCTCTCCTGAGGGCGGACACACACTTGTTTCGGGCTTTGTGAAAGGAAATGAGATTTCCTTCCATTGGATTTGCTTTCCAGGAGACGAAAGCAAGTTGTTTCTGGGGAATAGCCTCACCACAAGATTCCGTGTACCATGGACGGGAGGAAGGGTATGACAACTGAAGACGAGAAGGGATAAATCTGTGCATGAGAGAGAGCAATTTACTTTGGAAGAATTCCCAGGATGAGTTGATGTCAGAGGCAGTAGAGATGGGAGACCAGTCCAGATGATTGATGGCTGCTTGAAGACCGTGCCAGTTGGCCTGAGTGAAATGCCAGACTCGTCGACGCTGAGGAGGCTCTCTGAAAATGGTCAGAGAGATGTCCACTTTAAAAAGCACATGATCAGAAGAGCCGATTGGAGCAGAAGAAGAGCAGCAGACATTTTCAGGGAAGTTAGTCATAACCAAGTCCAGAAGAGAAGATTCTCCGTTGACTGAGATCCGGGTTGGGAAATTGACAGATTGTGTCAGTCCCAGCGAGTCACAGAAGTCCTTTGCTGAAGAGCCATGGCTGGTGAGAGAGGTACCCACCCCCAGCCAACTGGCATGGTGACAGTTGAAATCACCACATATGAGGAAGAGAGAGTTGGGATGGGTAGATAGAAGTTGGTCCATATTATCAGACAGCGAGATGTAGATGGTGTCATCACTGTTTGGTGGACGGTACAACACGCATATGAACAAAAGGTGGGAGCGAAGGGGAAGCCGTAGCCAAAGGTATTCCTGGGGTTGGGGTGGAGAGAGGGCAGTGCAGGGCGAGTGAGGAAGAGAGTTTTTTATAAAGATAGCAACCCCACCTCCAGGACGAGGCTCAGGTCTATCATACCGGAGGAGGGAGTAACCTGGGAGAGATACCAAGGAATCAGAGACATCATGAAGGAGGAAGGTTTCTGTTAAGCAGATCACGTCTGGTTTGTCAGAAGCAACCTGTATGGAGAGATCAGTTAAGTTTGAGCGAAGGCCCCGGATGTTTGAGGTCCATACTGTTAAGGAAGAGGAAGGGGGAGCATCGGATACAGAACAGGGGGGGGGAGCGGTAGGGCAGGATGTGGAAGAGGAGGAAGAGGTAGGGAGAGCTGTTGCAGGTGTATCACAGATTACAGAATAGCGTGGAGAAAGGGAAGAATGGGGCGGACAAAAGGTTTGATGTTGTTTGGGTGAGGTGCAGTGAGGTGTTATTTGAGGAGGGGGAAGAGTGAGGCAGAAGGTTGTGGAAGGTGAAAGTTGGAAGGGGGAAGAAGCGGGGAGGACGCTTTGAGGAGGAGGGGTGAGAGGGGAGTCTAGGAGGGGAGGAGTGAGGGAGAGTCTCGGAGGGGAGGGGTTTGGGGGGAGTTTAGGAGGGAAGGGGCAGGGGGGGAGATTTGAAAGGGATGGGTGTTTGGGAAGATTTGGGGGGGGGGAGGGGCAAGGGGGAAGATTTGACAGAGATGGGTGATGGGGAAGATTTTGAGGGGAGGGGTGTGATTGGATTTTGAAAAGTGTACGATTTATGGGAAACGAACATTTATTGCAAAATGAGTTTCTTGAGACATTCGAGTCAAAAATACGTTTGAGGACGCTGAAGGATGGGTGGAGTTCTGGAGAGTTTAGGGAATGAATGAAAGATGCACTGTAAGAGATGGAATTGTTTTTTTTGAATGAATAGAATTGGTGAGCAAGTCAAAAGCATCCTTTTATAGAAGAAGTAGAAAAAAGTGTTATAGAATATGACATAATAATAAAGTTCTTCAGGGGACAGATGAAACATGTATTAACAACTTGATCACGTGATCTCGAACAACGTGGTCGAAGAACGAAAGAACAAATAACGAAGAACGAAAGAGCAAAAGAACGAAGAACGAAAGAACAAATAAGAACGCACAAGCGGATAAGAAC
The DNA here is from genome assembly GCF_964187855.1 of Myxine glutinosa. NCBI lineage: Eukaryota > Metazoa > Chordata > Myxini > Myxiniformes > Myxinidae > Myxine > Myxine glutinosa. The sequence goes on from NC_136261.1 coordinate 37,773,126, forward strand.
AGGGAAGGAAAAAATTTTTTTTTTTTTTTTTTTGAGATTTTAAAACAAGGGAGTATGGGTGAAAAGACCGTGAAAAACAGAGACCGAAAGTTGTTGCAGCGCGATCGAAGAACCGCTGAGACAAAAACAAAAGCCTCAAGCCAAGGTCTGAGGACACGGTAGCCTACTACTAGTACTACACTAGGCCTCAGAATATACGATACGAAAAAACCGACGATTCTGTACACAGGTATGAAAAACCAACACCGAGAAACCTATTAAAGTCACCCCAATAGATGGGAGAGATGGGGGAGGAGATAAGGCGTGGAGTGGGCGAAGAGGTCGCGGGGGTACGCGAGGAGGTAAAGCGGGGTGAGGAGCGCATGGAGAAATAAGTGAGGAACAGCACGGCTAGGTTACAGGGGGGAATAGAAGACCTGACGCGGGGAGTAGAGCAGCTGACGGTGGGACAAAAGGAGTTAGGGGAGCAGGTGGAAAAGAACACGGCGGTGATAGGAGGGTTGAAAGCGACACAAAAATAGATAAAAAAAGAACTGATAGCGACGAAGAAGGAATGTCAGATGGTACACGAGGGGTTGACAAAGAGGTTGGACGAGGTGACAGAGACAATGGAGACGAAGGAACGGGAAGTCAGGACGCACATAGAAACAACCAAGGTGGCCTTAGAGGAAGAAATTGAGGGGGCGCACCGGGAAATAAAAGAGGTGAAACAAAAATTAGAGGAAGTGGAAGAGGGGGTAAGTGAAATTAAAAAGAGATGGAGGGAGACTAAAAAGGAGATAAAGGAGGAGGTAATGGAATTGGTGCAATGTCTGTGCTCACAGCGTGATGATGTGCTTACTGACCAAATAAAGAGTTTGCAGGTGGCGGAGGAGGAGCGAAGAAGAGGTGCCGAGGTGAGTGGCGATATACTCGGAAATGTATATGGTGTGAGGGGAGATTCAGTGAGCTTGGGTGTTGGTTTAGACCCGGGCGTTCGTGAAAGGCCGCTGGTGAGGTGTGCGACAGGTGCAGAGTGCGTGGACGGAGGGTGTGTGCAAGGATGTCCGACTATGGGGAGCGCGGAAGGTATTTGTGAGCCAGGGTGTGCGGCGGTGATCGGGTGTGTGCAAGAATGCACCCCCATGAGTGGTACTGAGTATGTACCGGGAGAGAGTGCGCAAGAAGGTGCGCGAGAAAGGTGTGGAACGGAGGTATGTGTGAGGGAAAAGTGCGTGCCGAGGAGTGAGTGTGCTGTCGAGAGTGAGGGTAAATGCACGACAGAGTGTGGTGGTGAGAGTGACATGGAGTACGAGTTGGTTGTGGCAGGTGAGAAGGAATGCACACCTGGAATGGAAGAATGCGCACCTGGAATGGTTGAGCATGTGCGGGAATGTACACCTGAGTTGGTGGTGGCACGGGTGCGAGAGGGCACATTGAAGCGCGTGATTGGGTGTGCAAAAGAGTGCACACCCCTGGTTGTCACAGAGGATGTGACCGAGGAGTGGGCGTGAGGAGATGTGTTGATGAAGTGTGCGAACGACGAATGTGTGCCAAGGTGTGCGGTGGTCAGGTGTGTCACGAAGTCTGTGAGCTGAATGAGTGTACCTGGGTGGTGTGTAAGAGGAAGTACGATAACGAAGTGTATGGGGACACCTGGATGTGTGAAGAGGAAAAGGAACGAGTGGTGTGAGTATGTACAGGGAGCATCGACGCTAAACGGGATAGCGGTTAGGCTGACGTTTAGCCGACGCGGGCACTCGGTGCGCGGTGCGCTTTGTTTGTTGTGGGAGCCGGCGGGGATCGGTGCAGCGGCGCTTCTCTTCGGAGCGTCGTGCACGATCCGGGCCGGGGCCCACCCCACACGGTCGAGTCCGGGCTTGGCCGGGCAAGGCGACTGGCCCGGTTCGAGGGCAGGTAGGAGGGATCGGAACGGCACCCCCTTGTGGTGGCGGCGTTCCACCCGGGCAAGGTTGGCCCATCGCGCTTGGGAGCGAGAGGCCCCACGCCAGGATGGTGCTTTGAACCTCGGTCCAACCAAACCGCCTCCCTTGAACCGAATGCCGGACGGACCCAACCCGTGGTAGACGAACCACCCGCATTCGTTGCTCGGCTTTGCGAAGCCGAGCTTTGAAAATGTCATGACGTACCGAGAGGCTCAGATATAGCGGACTGTGAAGATGATAGTGTTTCGATTCAAAATTGGGAAGAGTGAATAGGATTGGCAGTAATGATTGGCAAATTTGATGGGTAAAAATGATTGGCAAAGATGATTGGCAAATTTTGAGTGGCAAGAATTGGATGGGCAATATTGAGAGTGAGAGATGCCCGATGTAGAGGAATGGCAACTCTGCCATCCCTCACATCCACCCGGGCACATGAGCATTAGTTATGGGGTTTTGGCAGTGTAAGCTCGCCGAGGGAGGGTTTGGATAATTGTATAGGGATCTAGAAAAATGACCATAGGTAACTGTAGAATTAAGTAGTGACATTGTACCTGTAGTAGGGGACGTAGCAGATTAGTGAATTATAATGACGAGGGAGCGCAATAATATAAGGGGCGACTAGGAAGCACGAGTTTTAGAAGGGCACCAGGTAGATCAGATGATGCCGTGTGTGAGAATCCTGGTGTTGAGCAAATGAGGCAATGCTCGTGAATGGTGCCGTGTGTGTGAAGGAGGTGATGGAGCAGTGTATGAGTGAATAATTGTGATTGTGCATTGTATTGAGTGAATGAAGAAGCCTGGGAGGAAAGGCGGGTGCAAGAGCCGCCAGGTGTGTGTGAGCACAGGTGTGCAAGTGACGAACAGGTGTATGGGGAATGGTTGTGTGAAATAGCTAGTATGGAATGGAGTATGGAATGGATGGTGTGGGGTGAGTATGGTGGAAAACGTGGAGTGGAGTGGTTGGTGCGAAGGGAGTGGATGGGGAAGATGGACCCTATCACGAATACCTGGGGAGGGTAGCTTAAGAGTTAGGTAGAGGGTATAGGTAAATTGTGGTTGGATATTGGCATCTGTGGTGCGTGTGGAAGAATGGTGTTTGGATGGGTGCATTAGTGACGTGGAAATGGCTGGGCATGTGGCCTGTTAGAGGTATGGTTGGTTGAGCGCTCCGCCACTGTTAGTCCGTCGGCCCGGTGAGGCCGCACGTAGGCTCTGGGAGCCAGTTGGAGTTGTTGTGGATGGGGCCTGAGGATCCGGAGGACGGACCCGGGTGGGTAGCCCAGTGCCAGAGAGGGCACCGAGGGGGTAAGTGCCAGGGAGGGCTTTCCCCAGTTAGATAGGTTAGTGAGGAGCAGGTAAGCTCGGGTGGCAACTTCAGTGGCAGAGGCGCACAGTTAGGTAGACCTGTTAGGGGAGCCACACGACTCAGCCCAGAAATTGTGCGAAGGCACAGGGAGTTGAATCGGGGGAGTGAGACCCCAAATTGGTGAGCGCCACAGATGGTCAATAGGAGTTTGGTTTTTAGAACCGCATAGAGTAAGATGGCCAATGGTTTTGCAGGGAAAGACCCCGGGTAGTGTAAAGTGTGTTAATGTCATTTAGGAAGTAGTTAGGATTAAGAATCTCCTCGCACCATCTACACCCACTCACCTGAGGTGACAGAACTCCACGCCATGCCATGGTTGTTTTGTTATTTTATATTTGTTGCAAATGTTTTTGGGAATGTGAGACACATCATGACGTGGGTGTGACATTGTGCTGGTTGTTCCATCTCTTCCTCCTGAAGAGGGATTGATGATGAATTGGTGATGGCAAATTTGGTTTGAGAGATTGGTACGAATTTGGATTAGGGGAGATATGGGGAAGACAGGACGTAGTGACGAATTTGTAAATTGTGGTGTAAATATTGGGTAAGGGCAAGGGTAGAGTAGGTGACAGGTGGGGTGGCGTACGTTAGGGACGAGCTTTCTCCGCTCGCTCTTCGTGCGCACCTCGCTCTGCATTACCTTGATTGATGTGTACCCTTGTGACCTTACCCCTCGCTAACGCTGCTGATTTGTCTTCTTTCCCCACCCATGGACCGTGCTCTCTGGGCACTGAGGAGGAGCGTGCGGGAGCCCGCATTTGTGTGCCCGAATTCCCGCTGCCAGCTGCCTGCATCCATGCACCACTTTATGGACCGCATGTCTTGCGGCCATGCACCACCATATGGACCATGGTTTTGTGGCCGAGCACGACTTATGGACCACACGTTTTGGGGCAGGACCCCTCTGCTGGGACCGGCCACGATGGCCCAGGAAGATCTCGCTTGTGGACCTCGGTGAGGTGGCACCAAGCCTAAAGGTGGACCACCCATAGTTGGCCCCCTGTTGGCCATAAATAAAAACAGTGGACACGGTTGTGCTTTTTGTTTTATTACCACCAAATAGGCCGCAAACAAAGAAGATGAAGAAAGACAACATCAAGAACAATGGCCAGCAGTGGGAGCAGAACAACATGAAGACCATCGGTTGTTTTTATTGATTATGTGCAATGTAGCACCGGGTGGTGCTTTGATTGGTGCTCTTGGTCCGAAAATTCGGTTCGATTCCGACAACTTTGAAAATTTGACCTTTGTGACCTTGAAATGTCAAAACGAAGGTTACTGACCTTGAATTGAGATAGAAAATAATGTATAATCAGTTATGAGGTTATTTAGCTGCACAATACCGAAAATTCGGTTCGATTCCGACAACTTTGAAAATTTGACCTTTGTGACCTTCAAAGGTTGAGGATTCTGAAATTTGTTGGAAAACTTGTATTTCATGATGTATGTGATAATATAAGATCATGTACGACATTTCACCCTATCAGGAAGCGAACAATGTAATAAAACCATCAAAAATAGACTTTTCTAAATTTCGTGACCTTGTGACCTTGACCTTGGGGCGAAAATGAAAAATCGAGCTCCTTGGGGCAGACACATGACATTGGCCTAACCAAATACCGAAACCCCTGTCAGATTCCACCAAACCCCTCGGTAGCTTGAAATCGATTACCCCCTAAAGATGTAGCTTGAAATCGATTACCCCCTAAAGATGTAGCTTGAAATCGATTACCCCCTAAAAAGACATCTTTTTCGGGCGTGGCTCCGCCCACAATGGGCGCAATACGCCCACTCTAGGCAGGACACAACTAGATCATGATATCAACCTCCCACCTAAGTTTCATCAAGATCGGATTATATCATCGGGTAGTTATGCTGCGGACAGACAGGCACACACAGACGGACGCACACACATGACGAATATAGTGGTCACTTGATAACTCGTGAACCAATATCACGTATATTACAAATTCATTTGTGCAATATAATTGTTTGTATTATGATTGATGTAAACCATGACAAAACAGAAACTCAGGTACAGTCATCTATCTATATATTTAGATATCTGGGCAGTGTCTGTGTTGTCACTGAACTACTCCCTCAAACTTTTGTTTCCGTGGTTGTGATGTGTTTTTAATAACGTAGTGGTGAGGCGTTTTGAATCACGTGGTGGTGAGGTATTTTGAATCACGTGGTGGTGAGGTGTTTTGAATCACGTGGTGGTGAGGTATTTTGAATTACGTGGTGGTGAGGTGTTTTGAATTACGTTTATATATATACAGTATATATAAACTATAAGTAAATTGTTTTTATATATATAGTCACGTGAAAAAGTAAGTACACCCCATGTAAAGTTTTCACTTTTTCAACATAGTTCAACATACAGCTATTTGATCTTCATTTCAACAATATTGATAGATAAAGGTGATATAATATAACAAATATCATGAAACATTTACATTTTGTAGTCCATTGTATAATTTAAATAAACATAAATGCAAATTTCGCAAGTGGAAAAAGTAAGTACACCCCGACATTTATCACGACTTCAAATACCTAAAATTAGAATCAGGTGCACCAGCTCAGGTGCAAAAGATTAGAACATCGTTAGAGAGTATCTTGGATGAACCTGTCTTATTTAAACCTCAGACATTTAGTTTTGTTTGCTCTTTGTTGTTGAAGTGTGCGGCGTCACCATGCCTAGATCAAAAGAGCTATCTGAGGCCTTCCGAAAGAAGGTTATAGATGCCTACGAGTCTGGGAAGGGATTTAAAAAGATCTCCAAACAATTTGAAATCAATCATCCGACTGTCCGGAAGAACATCTACAAGTGGAGAAGATTCCAAACAACTCCCAACTTGTTCAGGCCAGGCCGCCCCAGCAAGTTCAGCCCGAGAGCAGACCGAAAGATGCTGAAAGAAGTCTCTTAGAACCCCTGCTCATCGCTTCCATTCTATTACCCATCACTTGCATTTAGCCACTGATTCGTTCTCTTATCAACTTCATTTGTGCTGAACTCGGCCATAAAGAGCACCATATCGAGCGGTGCTGGCGCTGCCTTGTTGTATGAGTTCCATGGATGCCACAATTCCACAGAAATATTAAAATTCTTAAACGTGACATTTTCCTTGTTTTTGTACTTCTCACGCAAACCTTGTGAAATCGCCAGGTGAGTCGATTCACAGCCACTAAATAACGTCGATACGTCAATCCGGGCATGGCACCGATCCAGCACGGAAACGCTTCATGTGTGCAGAATAACGTCATTATTTAATTATTCACGAATTATTCACGCTTCATGTGTGAAAAATGACGTCATTATTTAATTATTCACGAATTTAATAATTATTCGTGAAACATTATTCACGAATAATTTTCCGTGCCATCCCTACATAGAGTGCGAGCACACTCTCTGATACATCATGGTTATATAGCTTCGATAATTATTCCAATTGCACACCCCTCACCCAGCTCCCACACCTCTCCTCTCTCAAAGGAAGCTAATGACAAGATGGGGGAATTTTTTTAAAACTTGATGGAATCAGATGAAATTTGCACAGGCCCAATTCAGAGTGTCCCTCACTTATCTCTGAAGGTTTCAGCTCCCAAGGTCAAATCCTCTCTGGAGTAGATGAAACATACAACACACTTTCCCTCCATTGTATAAAGATTGCCATTTTGTAATAACTTCTGCAAGTGTTTGCTTATGATTGAGCAATGAGATGAAAGTCAAGCTCACCTAAGAACATTGACCTCTTCTTCATTACGGTGTCTTTTCCGGTCTTCGTGAGTGCAGCATGTTCTGGGTTGATGCTCAGCTCGACCGCATTGAGAGTTCCGACCTTGAAGGCAATGCACGGCAGGTGCTCTTGGACCATGTTCCTCATCCGTTTGCGCTGACGCAGGTTTGAAACATTGTTGTATCTCTGGTTTGCCGCTCGTTGCTGTTGGAAGATTTTTGCTGTTATCTACCACAATTGGGCTATTCAGTGTTCTGTGAGCATGAGAAACACAGATGACACAAAAAATAGGAGGTTGCTCATGCCTTGCTGTGTTTTTCATGGACCTTCAGCATGAGGGCTACATATACTGGACTGATTGGGAGCGCAAGGTGATCGAACGTGCTGACAAATTGACGGGTCTTGCACGGGAGACCATGCTTACTGGCACCGAGAGCTTCATGGACGTGGTGGCCGTGTGGCCTCGAAGGCAAAAAGGTAAGGGCGCAAGGTTTCTTTCCTCCTCAATGCTGACCTATGGGCTAGTTTAATGGTCCACCAGCTTTTCAATTCCAGGCATTGGACCCTCCCTTCTCCAAGAGGTGCTGTATTGGGATAAAGGAGATCCAGGTTGTTCACCAGACCTAGTTATTTCTTGCAGATGTAAGAATATAAATTAAATTAACTTCCCTTGATTTCAACTATACTATTTGCCATTTTTTGATTTCAACAAGAAGATGGCCTCTTCCACATATCTTTCTGTGATTACCCTCAATCTTCCACCTCCCATCCAGGGACAAATGCTTGTGGTACGAACAATGGCGGGTGTTCTCATCTTTGTCTGGCCCGAAGGAGTGATTTTGTGTGCGCCTGCCCAGATCAACCGGACACAAGACCCTGCAACCCAGGTTCAAAAACTTTCTGGTCTCATTGGTTTGTCTTTGTATAGAAGAGTTGGAATTGATGAAAGAATCTGGCAGTTATGATATTATAATTTAGAATGGGATGTGTGTTACATTGGTTGGTAGGATAGATAGCCTGGAGTTATGTCTGTGTTGCAATCTTGACCCAACTATAACCTCATCTTGGTGTCTCGCAGGCCGAGCGAGCCATCAACGTCTGTACCGTCTATCAGATAGACGTTGAACTTGGTGTACCAACAACCAGAATTAGTTGGTGGAGGTTAAAGACCCCATGGGGTCTTTCACAGTGAGCACGTGAATTATTGCGGGCACCCTGGACAAATTCCAAAATTCCTTCCACCTTCAGTCGAGTATCCTGCGTTGGAGTGGAAACCCGTCCAGGATTGTAACGTTAGCCAAGAATCTTCTTCAGTAGAAGCCACACTTTTATAGAGTGTGTTGGGAGAGGGAGAGGGATTGAGAGAGAGAGAGAGAGAGAGAGTACACGTAGACATGAGACATTCAGACACAAGGATGAGATTCTATAGTTTGGAGAACTGTTAAATTTAACTGCGGCATTAAACATCTTATCGTGTTTTCCGTCTTTTTTTCCTCAAACCCTATACCACTAACACCTTCCAGCAACAAATCCACTCAACAACTCAGGGAATAGTTTTTCATCTAATTTGAAGCCGAGTATTCGAGTAAGTTTGTCGACACAACCGAGACCAACAGACGTCTTTCAGCGACATCTCACATCACCTCCATCGATTCCACAACCAAAGCGAACCGTGGTTTTCAAGCCTCTTCATACATCAACACCATTGCCATCACAATCGAAGGTCTCAACTACCCAGTGAGTATGCAGACATTGGCACCTTGAACGTCTCTCGAGCATGTACTGCGAGTTGCGATGAGTTGAACCAGTTGATTTTCTTTGCGTGTGTCTGCACAGGTGTACCGGTGATCGGCTTTGCAAGGAATCGGAAGATAAAGCGATGCTGGCTGAAGCAGAGAAGCAAGGTGTGGCACTTCCAAAGCACACAATCCTTGTTAAATAGCAATCCGTTCTGCATACCAATGTTTGAGTTCTTCCAGTCACACACTTCTGGTTAAACTTCCACATACCTCAACTCTAATTCCTCCCTTCTCACGTCGATGGAATCGCCTTCCGGAGGCAGTTCTTTCCCATTCTGCCCTACGGGGCTTCAAGCAAGCAGTGCACCGCCATCTCGTGTCACCTCCAATCCTGACCCATGATCTTTATTTCCCCAAGAACTCTTCCTAAACCGACCCACTGACTTGCTGGTTTCAGTGTTTCCTCCCCTTCTCTCTCTCTCTGCTCCTTTCCTGTTCGTTTATCCCCTTGCCAGTTGTACCCAATTGTTGCCCTGCTGTGCCCACTGTTGTTTCAACCTCGCTCTGCAACGAGTCTCTCACTTGTAGATAAAAACAAAGAACAATCTGATTGTTGATTCATTTATTGTGTTGGAGGACTGAAGCAGGTGGTGTGCACTCTCTTTACACAAGTATCATGCACCTCGAAATAATCAATCGATAAGAGGATCAAAGATATCAGGAAAATCTCCTCTCTCTCCAATCTCTCCAATCTCCTCTCCAAGAAGTTCTGGCACTCAAGCTTTTGGGTCTCACTATCTGCCATGATCTTTCCTGGGAAAACCACATTTCAAATCTGGCCTCCAAAGCCAGTCGCCGACTGGGCATCCTCCGTCGTGCGAAGTCCTTCCTTGGCACACCTGAGCTCCTCACCACATACAAGGCTTTCATCCACAGCTCAATGGAATACTGCTCTCCCCTCTGGGCTGGTGCTCCTGCCTCACACCTAGCTCTTCTTCACGCTGTTGAAACCAAAGCGTTCAGAATCATTGCAATCTCCCGTGATGACGCTACCTCCGAGGGCCTTTCACTTACTCACCGCAGGCAGGTTGGTGGTCTTTCTGTCTTCTACCGACTCCTCTCCGGCCTTGCTCCTCCAGCTCTCTCTGGGCTCTCTCCCCCAAATATTCCTACAGGTCGCACAAGATCGCTGCTACAGGTCGCTCTTATGGTTAAACTGCCAAAATCAAGACTCTCTGGTCACCTTCACTCCTTCATTCCTCTTTTATCCCGCCTCTGGAACAAACTCCCTCACTCCCTTCAATCCCACTCCTCCCTCCAGGTCTTTAAAACAGCTGTTCATCACCATCTCTTATCTTCCCCCATCGAAAACCTTGATCTGTTCTACCCCCGCTAATTTCACCCCAAATCCTCTTTTTTGAAATACCAACTACTTTCCTGGAGGTCCTTGGTGTCCTTGTGTTTATACTTCTCCTCCCCCCCCCCCCCTTCCCACACCGCCTCCCCCCAAGCCCTCTCCCTCCCACACATTCCCGATGTCCCTCACAAATGTTGTGTTTATGTGCTTCCCCTTCTCTCCCCATCTTGTCTACCGCTCCCCTTTTTATACACTTTGTTTGTTTGTCTGTTTGATTTGTTTGTGTGATAAATGTTAGCTCTTTCATGAGCCTCGATTATGTATACAAAAAAAAAGAAAAAGAAAAAAAAAAGGGTGGCATCCAAGACCGGCTTGGTCGAGGATGATGAAGGACCAACCTGACTACAGGTTACCGTTTCTTTTCATGGCAAATGACACAATTGGTGTTGTCGTGAAAATAAGCCCTCAGTCTGTTTGTGAACTCATTCCATCCAGTGGTTTTGCAGTGCATAGATGACATGCAGACAGAGGTATAGACAGACAAAAATCGGAGTGCATAGATGACAGACAGAACCTTTGCATGATTTATTTTTGTCTGCCTCTTCCCCTTTTGTTCTAACCCTAGAGATGTCATTTATGGCATTGACTTTTTTTTTTTTTTGTATACAAGATCGAGGTTCATGTAAGAGCTAACATTAATGACAAAAAAAGAAACGGACACATAAAATATATAATAAAGGGAGCAGGAGACAAGATGGGGAGAGAGAGGGAAGCACACAAGTGCAACATTTGAGAGCAGGGACATCGGGAGATCTGTGGGAGGGAGAGGGCTTGGGGGGAGAAGACATGGGAAAGGGGGGTGGGGGAGGAAGAATCCACATTAAAGAATAGCAGTGGTCACTCTGGTATAGCGAATGATGGACACTGTATATATCAGTGAATACCGGAGGATGGCATTGCCAATTACGCACATTGTGGGGTATCATGACAAATCCATTTTAATCAATATTCGAAGCTTCATGGAGGGTCTTGGACAGAAATCACATGCGGGACAAAGAAATAGGAAGCTAATTTTGTATGATCCCTTGCTTCTGTTCAGAGGAAGGGTTAACAACCGAAACGTTAGTTTCTCCTTTCTTCCCACAGTGGTTAGTGTACCTCGACCAACGTCCGGTTGATGCCATCCATTACTTGGTGAATTCCAAGGACCTTTGTAGATGATGGGCATAGGCATACCATATAAAGGATTTGAACCTAGGTTCCGAGAACCTGAGCCTTGGGTTCAGTTGAGAACTTTAAACGGGCCAACCGGGAATTTTATTAAATGTCATCATCTGCCATGTCCTAGTGCATTTTTTTCCCATCATAATGAAAGTTTGTACACCTATTAATTATCTTTATTGCTCTCAATCTCATTCCCCTCCCCTTCCCTCTTTGATCAGCTGCAGAATCCCACACACCCTACATCATCGCCATCATCTTCTCTCTTCTTGCATTGCTTGCATTCTCTGCCCTCATCATGTTCATTAGGTGAGGAGGTTGGGTCAACGAGGTCAATCAGTGGATGAGAGTGGGGATGCGAGCTAAGGGAAGAGGGGCAGGAAGGAGTTTAAGACAAAACAGATATTATTGAGAGCATGTGGGAGGCTCAGTGGACATGGGAAGACAATAGATGTACCGGTACCGTAGTTGTATTTTTCTCACCAACTACTAGCTGTGGTATATTTTTACTACTCACACTAACTCAGTGCTTTATTTCCCATCTTTTCACACTTTCTCATACCTTGGAATATCCTTAAGGCACAGAAGGAGGTCAGGAACTGTGTGTGGCGAGGTGCCTGGCTTGGCCCAGAGCGATGATCTCGTGTACTCCAATCCAACATATCGTGCCTCAAACCAGGAAGTGGTGCTGGTAGGCCAGCCCAAAGTCCAGGGTCGTGCTTGCCAAAAGGTGAGAATTTACTAGATTTGTGGAATTTCGCCGGGAGTTCTATGTGTGCAAAATGGAAACCCGATTGTAAAACTTGAAGATTTGCTCAATGTCATTGTTTTCCATGCTCTCCATTAGGGTGCTTTTGTGTTCTTCATTGTATCTTCTGAGCTCGGAAGGATAGTCAAACCGATGCCGTCCAGGTGAACAGTGACATGGAGAAGTCAATGAATGTGATTGAAGGCAAATCGACATTAAAGCAGTGATTAATTATTGTGATATTGTGATATGAACCGACACCACTGAATGGAGTGGAACTTTATTTTCAGGTCTGGTGGTTTAATGTAAAAGAAAATGGCGACTCCACAGGAAAAAGCTCAGTGCACCGAATGGTTCGTTCAGACGAGATCAGACACGCAAGTTCAGCGTAATTTCTGTACAAGGTATGGAAGGAATCCGCCATCACGGACTAGTATCAAAGAGTGGTGCTAGATGTTTAAGGAGACTGGAAGTTGTCAGAAACAGAAAAGTACCGGTTGACCAAGCACAAGTGCAGCAGATGTTGAACGAGTGTGTGAATCATTTCAACAAAGTCCCAGAAAATCATTCCGCCATGCATCCAGAGAACTGGGACTACCAACCACCACCGTACACAGGATTTTGTATGAAAGAGTGAAGCGTTTTAAAATATATATATATACAGAATCGAAGCTCGTGAAAGAGCTAACATTTATCACACAAACAAATAAAACAGACAAACAAAATATATAAAAAGAGGGAGCGGTAGACAAGATGGGGAGAGAAGGGGAAGCACACAAACACAACATTTGAGAGCAGGGACATCAGGAGATGTGTGGGAGCGAGAGGGCTTGGGGAGGGAGGCGTGGGAAGGGGGGGGGGGGATGGGTGGGAGAAGTATAAAACATAAGGACACCAAGGACTTCCAGGAAAGAAGTTGGTATTTCAAAAAAGTGGATTTGGGGTGAAATTAGCGGGGGGTAGAAAAGATCAAGGTTTTGATTTATACCTATAAGGTTTATACCTATAAGGTGGGCCCAAACAGGAACTCAAAACAAATGACGGACCCAATTGCAAGGCGTTTACTTTAGAAATTCTCAGTCGCATCAAGGTTAACAAAGATTACCTGAAAAAGGTCTTGCTCACAGTCGAAGCTTGCCTTCATGTATTGGGGAAGGTCAACCAGCACAATGTGCTCTGAAAACCCTCACGTGGTCATTGAACACATACGTGGTGTGGCCTTCTCCATTACCACTTGGTGGGTCTGTTTTTCTTTGCGGAGGATACAGTTTCCTCAACAATTTACATGAACATGTGTCAAGGATTCGCCTTTCCACAGATTGAAGACCTGCAACCCAGTATCATTTTTCTCCAGGACTGAGCTCCCAATCATTGGGCCTGTGTCGTTTGAGCCGTCCTGAATGAAACATTTCCAGGTCGCTGGTTTGGCTGAGACGGACCAACCGCCTGACCCCCACAGTCACCAGACATAACACCAGGTGCTCTTTTTTCTGTGGGGGTTTTCTACAACACCAAGGTGGCAAACCTGCAGGATCTTCATTCTCAGATCACATCTGCATGCGCAAGGGTGGACGCAAACATGCTGAGCTGAACATGGCAAGAACTCGTGCAATGCCTTAATGTCCTGCACGCGACAAGCGTAGCTCACATCGAAGTGTATTGATGGTGTGCACAAAACTTTTGGTTTCTGTATCATATAAACCAAAGGGTATCGTTGTATAATTTGTGGTGCTCAATATATTAACAACCAAAGTTGTCCGGGTCTTTTCGGAATACTCTGTATTTTTTGAAGTTAATCAATTGTGAGGATAATATCATTTCTAGATTTGACGACTTGCCAGAATCCATTTTGGAAAACCTCAACTTCATGCAGCATCTAACTCAAGATGTCCAAGACTCCAAATGGCATACATGTTTACGCCCATGGTTTTCCCACGGTTGTACCTGCTCGTCTATATAACTAGCAATAACTGTGGAAAAATCCACATTTAAAACATACAAGTTGAATGGAAAGAGTGAATGTACAAAACATGTCACAAAAAGGGTTTATACACTGAAGTATGGACTATAAATCACCCACGTAATGGACCCTGACATGACATATATCATATTTTTTATCCTCTACAAAATTATATTATTGTGTATTGCACCCAAAAGAAAGACCCATGTGTAACCTCAACTACCTCTCTTCAAACTGGGAACCTATGGTGTATCCACTACTTTTTCCTGTACATTATGGGTGGGTTTAGGGTACTGGTACCTTGCATGTAAAAGACATCAAACTGCTCAAAGACAAATGATAACCCACCTTCAGTTCTATTGATATCGTCTGTTAGGAAGGAATATTCATTATAGTTCCAAACTATTCAAACAGTACTTAGTAGATGTATATGCCAAGACAAAGGCATCCAGGCTAGATTATTAGCTCCCGTTGGACTTAGGCCAACGCACGTCAATTTATTTCGAGATCAGATCCAATATGGCCGACTGGCAGCCATTTTGTTACTTAAACGTGTCCCCAACCATTTTTCAGACATGCATGGACCGATTTTGTTCAAACTTGGCACAAGGACAATGCATTCAGAAACGAGCATCCGTGCACGTTTACCTCCACAAAGGTTTAGTGGACCATGTTAAAAAAAAGATTGCTACTCAATATTCGTCACCAGGGAGAGTTGTTGTTCTGCCATCTTCGTTTGCAGGTCATCCTTTGGCTATGCAACACAGTTATCAGGAGGCAATAGCCGTAGTCTGTACATCTAGAAAGCCTGATCTTTTTCTCACTTTTACATGCAATCCAAAATTTCCAGAGATAATGGAAAACTTATAGCCCAATTCAGCAACCATAAGACAGACCAGATCTGGTGGCTCAAGTGTTCAAGCAACACTTGCAAGAACATTTCACGGATGTCACAGATAGGCATGTTATCATACTTCCTGCAGTAAATAATGCATTTAAAATTCAGGCTGAAATACACAAAAATGGGGAAAAGTCAAGGCGTGTGAATACTTTCTGAAGGCACTATATACGCGCTATTGAATTTCAAAAGTTAATCCTCCCACAGTCCCACATGCTTACATGTTGATTGTCCTTGACCAGTCACGAAAAAATCGTGATGCATCTGATGTTGCATCACGTATCTTCTGAGCTTCTGAGCAGCCTTGTGTGCTGACATGCCATACCCTGCCATCGCCCCTGCTTTGTTCAATGTTGTTCAATCATGCATGGTTCATGCATGATTGCATGCAAACTGCACCCAATCCTGGTGCAGTTTGCATGCAACATGAATTATGTTCAAAGGGTTACCCAAAAATGTTTTGTGAACAGACTTCTACAACCCATGATGGGTTACCCGTGCTACGTGATGCGAGATAATGATTCTGTTATCAGAGTTGGAGGACATCAGTACAATCCATGGCTGTTTCGGATATTCCGCACACACATCAACTTGAAAGCTTGCATGTCTGTGAAGAGCTTGCATGTCTGTGAAGAGCTTGCATGTCTGTGAAGAGCTTGCATGTCTGTGAAGAACTTGCATGTCTGTGAAGAGCTTGCATGTCTGTGAAGAGCTTGCATGTCTGTGAAGAGCTTGCATGTCTGTGAAGAACTTGCATGTCTGTGAAGAGCTTGCATGTCTGTGAAGAGCTTGCATGTCTGTGAAGAGCTTGCATGTCTGTGAAGACCTTGCATGTCTGTGAAGAGCTTGCATGTCTGTGAAGAGCTTGCATGTCTGTGAAGAACTTGCATGTCTGTGAAGAGCTTGCATGTCTGTGAAGAGCTTGCATGTCTGTGAAGAGCTTGCATGTCTGTGAAGAGCTTGCATGTCTGTGAAATACTTCAAGTATGTATAAAAGGACCACAATTGTGCCACTGGTGAAGTTGTTCAACGCGATAATGTCACACAGGATGAAATATCCCAGCTTCTCGAAACAAGAAATACCAGTCATCCTGAAGCATTTTGGTGCCTTTCAGAATGTCTGTGAAGAGCTTGCATGTCTGTGAAGAGCTTGCATGTCTGTGAAGAGCTTGCATGTCTGTGAAGAGCTTGCATGTCTGTGAAATACTTCAAGTATGTATAAAAGGACCACAATTGTGCCACTGGTGAAGTTGTTCAACGCGATAATGTCACACAGGATGAAATATCCCAGCTTCTCGAAACAAGAAATACCAGTCATCCTGAAGCATTTTGGTGCCTTTCAGAATGCCCCATTTATGGTCAATCACACACAGTGAAGATCCATAACATGGGTGATATAACGTAGGTGAAGGTCCATAACATGGGTGATATAACGTAGGTGAAGGTCCATAACATGGGCGATATAACGTAGGTGAAGGTCCATAACATGGGTGATATAACGTAGGTGAAGGTCCATAACATGGGCGATATAACGTAGGTGAAGGTCCATAACATGGGCGATATAACGTAGGTGAAGGTCCATAACATGGGTGATATAACGTAGGTGAAGGTCCATAACATGGGCGATATAACGTAGGTGAAGGTCCATAACATGGGTGATATAACGTAGGTGAAGGTCCATAACATGGGTGATATAATGTAGGTGAAGGTCCATAACATGGGTGTTATAACGTAGGTGAAGGTCCATAACATGGGGGTTATAACGTCGGTGAAGGTCCATAACATGGGTGTTATAACGTAGGTGAAGGTCCATAACATGGGTGTTATAACGTAGGTGAAGGTCCATAACATGGGTGTTATAACGTAGGTGAAGGTCCATAACATGGGTGATGTATTGTCAAAACTGGACGTGAAGTCAATTGGGAAGCATTAAACAATTTGCTCAAAAAACCCGACTCGGTATTATATAATAGATATTACGCTTGTTCGTCCGTCCGTCTGTCTGTCTGTGTGTAACATTCCGTTCCACCGATTGGTGGGACAGTTGCCAGACTCCACCCACAATTGAATTTCAAATTGAAAAATCATGCGGCCACCATATTGGTGCTCACTGCTATGCGAAACCAAAAAGACGTCTTCGGAGCTGCCATATTTACAATCGCCCTCACTATAATTTTTCCCTTCAGTGTAAAACAACTAAAGTGACAGGTAAAGGATGCCGATAGGCATCAAGGGCTTTGTGAGGATAGGCCCCAGCGATCAAGGCAGTGGTTTGTTGCCTTATACACCACCCAAATAACTGCGGCATTCTCTCAAGCAGGGCCTAAACCCTTGTCATTGTGAAGTTCTTTTTTACGTCATTATTTACCTTTAACGATGTGTATATATGCATCATGAAGAATATAATTGGTTTCAGGTCGTTTATTGGCACAATTAACTTGCTCATGGTCACATGTCTTTTCCAAACATCTCGTGGGATTATGAGTTCAACAGGAGACTGTGATAGGCACCATCCGTACAAAGTACAAAGCGACTTTAAGTCCTCAACTCCTTCCTCCCCTCACAAAACCCGAGTCCTCAACTCCTTCCTCCCCTCACAAAACCCGAGTCCTCAACTCCTTCCTCCCCTCACAAACCCCGAGTCCTCAACTCCTTCCTCCCCTCACAAACCCCGAGTCCTCAACTCCTTCCTCCCCTCACAAACCCCGAGTCCTCAACTCCTTCCTCCCCTCACAAACCCCGAGTCCTCAACTCCCTCCTCCCCCTCACAAACCCCGAGACCTCAACCACCTCTCCCAAACTCAGTCATAAAGCCCCCCCACCCCCAAACACCAAGTTATCAACCCCCCCCTCCCAAACCAAAGGCTTCAATCCCTTCCCCACTCCAAGCCTTCAAACCCCCACCCATCACCAACTGCTCAAACCCTCCAGCAACCTTCCCAAAGTCTCATCTTTTCCCTCCCAACTCTGTCCAATATTTGTTCTACCCCCCAACGAACCCCAACTCTTGGTCCTCCCCCCGCTCATAAAATGGAAAGGGCATTCTTACGTCGACCTTTACTATTTAATATCAATTCACCACAATCACCAAGTTTGAAGTTATCTTGCTTGGAAACTCCTTATGATTATACTCATCAATAAACAACTATCTCAGTATTCTGGTGTATTTTCTGCCACTGACAATGTCGAATTATAGTGTTTTTACCATGTTTGGTAAAAGTACATAAATAAAATAAAATCCGCTTTCAATTTCTACCAACACATGTTTGTTTATTTACTTCACATAATATGTGAATTACATGTCCATGCACATGTGAAATATAGCTTGTTGATTTATTTCCTCAAAACGTACCTTTATTTATTGATAGAAGACATGTTCAGTCCTCCAATGTACACCAGAAGCATGAAACCTAAGGCCTATACTGTACAGAGCGAACAAAATGGTGGCGATTTGATTTTTTTTTTAGGTTCGAATTGTGGGTGGAGTCATGCCAGTGAAACTCCGCCCCTGGCCAAACAGACAGACGACTGGTGAAGAATATAAATAAGATTACACAGACATACCTCTGCATGGTGAAAAGTGGATGTGGAAATGAATATAATTAATGGTCAGCAAGAACGGGAAAGATGATGGCAATGTGATCAGCAATGTGAGATGAGTGCGGCTCAACAACTTGAAGGAACGAATGGAAGAACATGATTGGACAAACTCAGGAATGCAATTTAACAGAAAAAAGTTAGACAAAGGAGTGGAGTCATAGAATGTGTGGATGTCTGGATGGTCCTTCTCGCGCCATTAGGCGCATCGGGCTACCAAGACAGTTTCATTGGCTCGGGGGCACAATCCTGGATGGGTCGCCACTCTAGGCCATCCTGCCAGCCCTCCAGTCATTGGGCCGGTGGAGATTTGGATTGAAACTCCAGCAATGATGTGAAATGCTACGTGTCATTGTAAAGGTTTTTACAACTTTCCCCATTAAGCATCATCTTTATATCTGACCCTAATTATTTGACCTTTTTTGCAGCTGCCTAATTCCTCTGGCATCTCCATGTCTCCTTTCATTTTCTGAGTTCTTGTTTGGATGGGGCCAGGACTATTTTGTACAGGCAAGATGAGCTGTGTGGTTACCTTCCTACACCTGTATATCTAGTTTGATTGTGCTTATTCTCACACTTTCCTATTCTGCATGAAATACCATCCCTCATGACCGCATGGTGTGCCAGCTTTCTACAGCTGCATGGTTGTGCTGTACCATCCTCCATTACCACGTGATATACTGCACTATTAGCTCATGTGTTCTGCTGTTATTAACTGGCCAGATATGGAAAACGAATTATTGTTTCAATATCTTGTCCTGTTTGACATCTAACCCGAGAATTGCATTTTCTATTATGGAAACAAAATGGCTATCTATTGCCACAAAATGGCTACCTACAAAATGGCTAAAATGGTAGCAAAATGGCTACCAAAATGGCTAATTTCCTTTTATACAGGTCACAACTACTCCGAGTGTTGCCAACTCCAGTACCTCACCTGAAGCACAAGGTCTCAACTTATTACCAAGCAACATGGAGCTGACAAGGGAAACAGAGGCAACAGATGGCAGGGTGATGCCTTGGGAAGGTTGGGGCCTGTGCGTGGCTGCCGCAGGAACCGGGCACCCGGTCCCTCGGCTCTCGCCGAAGCCTGACTGTGAGAGAGAGCGACTACTAGAAGGAGAACAGGGACCCGGTCGAGGTGGACCAGTGAAACAGAAGGTTGGGACGATGAGTCACCAAGCGGATTGTGAGAGTCATTTGAGGAAGGCCGGACAGACTACCAGCCCCGTTGCCCCTGGCCCCCATGCATTTTCAGGGTTGCCTTAACGACTCAGACTTCACACTGGACATGCACACCTTGATGAGGCCTAAAGCAGGCTGTGTGCGCTCCAGTTTATCCTGTAATATGTTAGACACAGTAAATTAGTGCCTCGGGTGAAATATTATCTTTCGAAGGGGAAAAGATGAATAAGCAGAGCTTGTGATGGATAGTGTTTTAATGACGTGAGTTGGTGCTCTCCTGTTTTGTTGTAATTTGTGGCATCTCTGTGCCAAAGGCAGCAGCAAAATTATTTTCACAATGAAGAAAAGCAAAAGATATGCCCCGGAAACTATACACATCGGTTCGACCCTTAATGCTGGAACAAAATAAAGAAATAACACAACGATTGGGGTAATGGTCCATTTACTTATTACGTATGCCGATTCCGACATATTTTTGCCCCTCTGTCCCATAAACTCCAAACTTGCTCCTGCCACTGCTGCTGCGTCCACCGCCATTCTCTTATTGCCATCATTTCCTCAACTTCTTTCCCTTCCCTCTGACATTTCACAACTCTCCTTTCTTCTGTCATCCTCCCTTTTCTCAATGTACATTTTCTCAATTTGGAACCCCGCATCCTATCCTGTGCATACATAATGAACACGTGGTTCCTTAGCAAGCAACTCTGATGTGCATCCAACTCGTCCATGAGAAATGTATGTATCCTTCATTAGAACTGCATTAAAATGGATTCTGCTTTCGATTATCAAAACTATTTTCGTTTGTGTATGTTGATCACAGCAAAAGCATTTACTGTAAGTATTTCATAATCTTTCCTTGTTGGCATTGAGATGGCTGTTGATTTTACTCGTCGTTCTCTTGACACTGATGATTAGGATATTCAGTCCATTAGATGGTTGTTTATATCAGCTTTTACAAACCCACATCAATGTTTCGCAAAGCCTTTTAGGGAGGTAATCATATTGTTATGGATCTGGGTTTTGGGATTCACCACGAGGGGACTTCTCGGGCTCCTCTCGACTACCAGTCTTGAGGCCACCGGTCACGAATGACCCCGCGACTCGGTAGGTTGCTAATCAACCACGTAAGCCAATCAGACAGCTAAATCTCCCAGGGTCCTCTGTCTGATACCGTTTACCTGGGGTGACTTAGCCTTACTGACCGAGGATCATCCCTTTGGTGTGGTCCTTTAAATGGCCACCGAGTACAACAGGAAGGGCAGTGCCCACTGGTTAAATGAGACAATTAGTTGGGGTATAAACCACCCCGGCTAGCAAGAAATGCGGACTACGCTAGACCAATGAAGGAAAACACGATACGGGCAGATTGGAAGAACAAACCAAGGGTTTACAAGGTGGAGAGCGAGTAAAGGCATGTGGTATAATTTAAGACTATGGGTGTTATTTACAGGAACATTCGTACAGCAGGGCAAAGACATGAATTTGTGTGGGGAGTGCAACAACTGACGTGCAATGGGGGAGGGCGGGGGCAGAGGGAGAAAGGGAAAGAGACAAAGAGCACAGTTATGAACGTGTGTCCCTAGCTTATACAACTTACTTATTGGTCTAACATAACTGGGCCTTCAGAATCACAGCTCGGAAAGGTAGAGAGTCTAAGAAGAAAAGAGCAAGGCGAGGCTTTAATGACCTCTTTGGGCTCACTGAGTGTGGACTGGCAAGTCTGTCACTTTCTTGCGTTGGGGAAAGGGTAATGAGGAGTAAATCTGTTTGTGCTTGTATTGCCTGGATTGAACCCCCTTACCTGGCTTTCTCCAGTGCTCTTCTCCCGTTGCTCTCTGTCCCAGGGCAGATCGAACGCTGCAGGTTAGCACCTCCAACAAACAGCTCCTATTTAAGAACAAAGGAATTGATGACTAGACCAGACAATGACCAGACAGACTCCACTCTCTCGAAAGACTTGTTGTTCCGCCTTTTATGCGTCTCGGAAGGGGTGGGGTCTGGCAGGGGTCAAGGATGACACCCTGCCTTCTCCAGGCATGATTCCCAGGAGCAGGGGTCACATTCCGCCCCCTTTGATCCTGGTGTGGGGTGCCCATTAGCACAGATGACCCTCCATGTGACATCACCCTCTCCTTGAGCTTGCTGGTCTGAAAATGTCCTCATTCACTCTTGGGACATGCCATGAGCGTCAGTTCCTAAGTTAACATGGGGGCTGACATGTATCATTCACCATTCACCACCCAAACGCCCGGCAAGGGCTTGGATGACATGGTGGACAACTGTAAGGTCGTTGCTAACAGAAAGGAACAGTGTGACGGTTATCACAAGTTTGTACGCTAACCAGCAGTGAGCCTTTTTGGTGGTGGTGCCGAGGGCATGGGAGAAATGGCATGTGCAGCACGAGATGGTGGTTGCCATAGTGCGGCACAGACAGGTGGTTGTGGTGGTCTGAAATATAATTGAAATGGCATCGTGGCTGAAACAGTCTTGTGGTGCAAGCATGAGTGGATGGCGAGCAAACAAAGAGAGTTGGTCGTTGGTCTTGAGGTGGAGGAAGGTGGTTGAGGCGCTACTGCGGTTGTGGTGGCAGTTTGGTTCTGGCGTGCAGATTCAAACGGAGTTTTGGCTCGCATATGCAAATGAGGCAGCAGCACACAAATTCCAATGTTACTCAAGAGAGAGAGAGAGAGAGAGAGAGAGCGTTCAGTTTCAAAATAAAGAGAGCAAGTGGGGGAAAACTTAACTGATCCCACACAATGCATATCCTCTTTGAAACCCACTAGACACAAGGGAGGTCTGTCTGGAACATTTAATAATGAAATGACTAACTCGGGAACCACTGTATGTTGGTTCCATTTGCCACGGTGTGACGATTCATAGAACCGTAACAGAGAGAGAGATCAATTCCGATGGATTGGAGGATAGGGTTAATTGTGCTGATATGAAAGGGGAAGGGCGATGTTCAAGATCTGGGCAAGTACAGGGGCATTATGCTCCCAAGTATTGTCATGAAGGTGATGGAGAGGATTCTGGATGGGATGATAAGGAAGAGCATAGAGATGGAGATTGGAGAAGAGCAGAAGGGGTTTATATAGGGTAGGGGGATGACAGATGGGATGTTCGTGCTGAGACAGCTGGTGGAGAAGAGGTTGGAGATGCAAGGTGAAATGGAATTGGGATTTGTGGATCTGGAGAAGGCCTACAACACAATCCCGAGAGAGATGGTGATGGCGACAATGAGATGGATAGGAGTTCCAGAAGCAGAAGTTAGGTTGGTCGAAGGGATGTACAAGGGAACGAAGCGAAAAGTTTTGGTTGGTCCTGGGATGTCGGAGGAGTTCAGTGTGAACATCGGTTTGAGGCAGGGAGGGAAGTACCCTCAGCCCACTCCTGTTTATCATGGTGATGGAGCTGGTAAGTGGGAAGGTAACATGAAAGATATTCTGGGGAGGACATTGTATGCCGACGATCTAGCTGTTGTGTTGGAGAGTAGACGGGAGATTTTATATTTATTATTATTATTATTATTTTTGTATACAGAGTGAAGTCTCGTGTAAGAGTTTTTTTTTTTTTTTTTTTTTTGTATACAAGATCGAGGCTCGTGAAAGAGCGAACATTAATCACACAGAAAGACAAACAGACACATAAAACAAATAACATCGGGAGCGGTAGACAAGATGGGGAGAGAGGGGGAAGGACACAAACACAACATTTGAGAGCAGGGACCGAGAGACATGGAGACATCGAGAGATCTGTGGGAGGGAGAGGGCTTTGGGGGGGAGGCATGTGAAGGGGGGGAGGCATGTGAAGGGGGGGGGGGGGGTGGGAGAGGTATAAACATATGGACACTGCCAGGATTTCCAGGAAATAAGTTGGAATTTCAAACAAGGTGGATCTGGGGTGAATTAGTGGGGGTAGAAAAGATCAAGGTTATGGATGGGGGAAGATAAGAGATGGTGGTGAACAGCTGTTTTAAAGACCTGGAGGGAAGAGAGGGATTGAAGGGAGTGTGGGAGTTTGTTCCACAGGCGGGAGAAAAGAGGAATGAAAGAGTGAAGGTGAGCAGAGAGCCGAGATTTCGGCAGTTTAACCATCAGAGGGTTGCTGGCAGATCTTGTGCGACCTGTAGGAATATTTGGGGGACAGAGCACAGAGAGAGCTGGGGGAGCAAGGCCGGAGAGGAGTCGGTAGAAGACAGAAAGACCACCTACCTGCCTGCGGTGAGTGAGTGAAAGGCCCTCAGAGATAGCTTCATCGCGGGAGATTCCAATGATTTTGAAAGCTTTGGATTCAACAGCGTGAAGCCGAGCCAGGTGTGAGGCAGGAGCACCAGCCCATAGGGGAGAACAGTATTCCATTGAGCTGCGGATGAAAGCCTTGTATGTGGTGAGGAGCTCAGGTGTGCCGAGGAAGGACTTCGCACGACGGAGGATGCCCAGTCGGCGACTGGCTTTGGAGGCCAGCTTGGAAATGTGGTTTTCCCAAGAAAGATCATGGCAGATAGTGAGACCCAAAAGCTTGAGTGACAGAACTTCTTGGAGAGGATTGTTGAGAAAGTAGATGGGAGGGTTGTCCAGTCGATCTTTTCGGAGAGACATAGTAAGAGAGTGAGATTTGGCAGGATTGAAAGACATGTTCCACTTGTTTGACCAGTCTGTGATTTTGTCCAGGTCTTCAGAGAGTGAGGAGGCTGCAGACTGCCGATCTGAGGGAAGAGGAATGGAGCGGCAGAGAGTGGAGTCATCAGCAAAGAGATAGAGAGGATTTTCCAGAGAGTCAGAGAGATCATTGATAAAGACCAGAAAAAGCACAGGGCCCAGCACACTTCCTTGGGGAACTCCAGCCTGAACAGGAAGGGGAGATGAGAGAAATCCATTCAGGGCCACACGTTGACTACGACCAGAGAGGAAGTCCGCAAGCCATGCATGGAGATTTCCATGGATACCATAGGAGGAGAGTTTGGTGAGCAGAGCTGGGTGCCAGACCGTATCAAAGGCCCTTGATATGTCAAGGGAGACAGCTCTGATTTCCTGTTTGGCATTGAGGACCTCCATCCATTGTTGAGACAGCAGAAGCAGCATGTCCAGAGTAGAGTGACCTGGTCTGAAACCAAATTGATGATCAGAGATCAAGCCATTGGAGAAGAGGAAAGATTTCATATCCGAAGCAATGATGGATTCCATGACTTTGCTGATAATTGGGAGCAGGCTGATTGGTCTGTAGTTGCAAGGATCTGTTTTTGCACCTTTTTTGTGTAAAGCGGTAATGTTAGCTGATTTCCAGGATGCTGGCAGATGACCTTGAGCAAAAGATAGGGTGAAAAGAACAGAGAGAGGGTGAGATAGAGCGGCAGAGCAGGATTTTAGGACCCGTGGGCTGATGCCGTCTGGTCCAGTTGCAGAATCAGAGTCGAGGTTTGACAAAAACTCCTCCACCTTGTCAGGAGAGAAGGACACAGAGTCCAGGAGCAGTTGGGTTCGACTGGGAAAGGTGGGAACAGAGAGAGATGGGTTTGGACTAAGGATTTCGAGGCGAACACAGAGTTGAGGCATTCGGCTTTGTCACGTGCGATGTCAACTGTGTGTCCATTTGAGGTAAGGGAGGGGATGGAGGGGGAACAAACACCAGAAACGGATTTGACCAGACGCCACCAGGATTTGGAGGAAGGAGACAGGTTTGAGAGTTCATTCTTGAGTGAGGAGAGATAGTGCTTCCTGGCACTCCTGAGGGTAGACACACACTTGTTCCGAGCTTGGTGGAAGGAACTGAGATTTCCTTCAGTTGGATTAGCCTTCCAAGAGGCAAAGGCAAGTTGTTTCAGGGCAACTGCCTCACCACAAGATTCAGTGTACCATGGACGGGAGGAAGGGTAAGACAATTGAAGGCGAGATGGGATAAATCTGTGCATGAGAGAGATCAGTTTGCTTTGGAAGAATTCCCAGGAAGAATTGATGTCAGAGGCAGTGGAGATGGGAGACCAATCCAGACGATTGATGGCTGCTTGAAGACCGTCCCAGTCGGCCTGAGTGAAATGCCAGACTCGTCGACGCTGAGGAGGCTCTCTGAGAATGGCCAGAGAGATGTCCACTTTGACAAGCACATGAAACAGCTGTTTCAGAATCATTGGAATCTCCCGTGATGAAGCTGATTCTGAGGGCCTTTCTCTCCCTCTCACCGCAGGCAGGTTTGGTGGTCTTTCTGTCTAACACATTGCACATGAAAAAATGCACGGACCCAAAATACATACAATAAATAAAGGGAGCGGAAGACAAGAGGGGGAGAGACTAAAGCATACACGCACAACAACAGTAGAGAACAGGGATGTCGGTAGATCTGTGGAAGGAAGAGGGCAGGTGGGGGGGGGGGGGGGGAAGGGAAGGGGTACATGGTACAAAGCAAACTAACACTACTAGGAACTTCAGGAAAGAAGTTGGAGATTGAAAGACGTGGATTTGTGGTGTTTTAACGGGGGTAGAAAAGATCAAGGTTTTGGATGGGGGAAGATAACAGATGGTGGTGAACAGCTGTTTTAAAGACCTGGAGGGAGGAGTGGGATCGAAGAGAGTGAGGGAGTTTGTTCCAGAGGCGGGAGAAAAGAGGAATGAAGGAGTGAAGGTGAGCAGAGAGTCTTGATTTTGGCAGTTTAACCATAAGAGGGTTGATGGCAGATCTTGTGCATCCTGCAGGAATATTTGGAGGACAGAGCACAGATAGAGCAGAGGGAGCTAGGCCGGAGAGGAGTCGGTAGAAGACAGAAAGACCACCAAACCTGCCTGCGGTGAGAGAGAGAGAAAGGCCCTCAGAATCAGCTTCATCACGGGAGATTCCAATGATTCTGAAAGCTTTTGTTTCAACAGCGTGAAGACGAGCTAGGTGTGAGGCAGGAGCACCAGCCCAGAGGGGAGAACAGTATTCCATTGAGCTGCGGATGAAAGCTTTGTATGTTGTGAGGAGCTCAGAAGTGCCCAGACGGCGACTGTCTTTAGAGGCCAGCTTGGAAATGTGGTTTTCCCAGGAAATATCATGGCAGATAGTGAAACCCAAAAGCTTGAGTGACAGAACTTCTTGAGAGGATTGTTGAGAAAGAGATGCAGGAAGTAGTGGGAGAGTGGAAGAAGGTATTTGGGAAGCATAGGCTGAATACGAGTATGGAGAAGATTAAGGTGATGTGGCTAGGGCAGCAAAGAAAATAAATGAATATCAGGTTGGAGGGGAAGGAGATCAGACAAGGAAATAGGTTTGAGTATCTGGGGGGAACAGAGACCAGGAATGGTAAGTCTGAGGCAGAGGTGCAGAGGAGGATTTAGGTGGGTGTGAATGCATGGAGGAAGGTCAAGGGTGTAATGGCAGACAGAAAGATTACAAGGAAATTGAAAGGGTAGGTTATGTCTTGTGTAACGCCGGCCTACCTTTACAGTCTGGAAACGGTGGCACTGACAGAGAGAGAACGACAGAGGCTGCTGGTTTGCAAGAACAACTGGGTCAGGAGGGTTACGGGAGTGAAGATGATTAGTGTGCAGATGAGCTTGATGGGGAGATTGGTGAAATGCCGGCTGAGATGGGCTGGACACTTGGTGTGGTTGGGGGAAGAGAAAATGACAAAGAGAGCAGATAGGTTCAGGGAGCAGGGAAGGAGGAAAAGAGGTAGACCACGGTTGAGATAGGAAGATTGTGTGAAGAGTTATATCAGCAAGGTGGGGGTGGTTGGAGAGTGGAGAGTATCGTAGTTAAGGCAGGGTGGAAGTTTGGTGCCATTGGACTTCACCCCTTGTAAAGGGAAGAGGAGAAGAAGAATATAGTATTTGGCCCCATCTCTCAATGGTGAATAATGAACCACCTTTCGAGGCCATTTCCCCCCGCAGAGCAGGGGTTGGCCTTTTTTGAAGCAATGTTTTATGGCCGGATGTCCTTCCTGCCGTCAACCCTGTAAGTCGCCTCTTGCGACACACAGGGAATTACCAGTGAACTGGTACTCAATTTGCCGACCTCGGAAGGATGACAGGCTGAGTCAACCCCCCCTGGCATTAATTCAGCGACCAACCGGGATTCGAACCCAGGATCATAGGATCCCAAGCCGGCACCCTAACCGCTAAGCCAACACCAATGGAGAATAATCACTTGAAATTTTTTTTTTTTTTTACATCTCCGGATCTGGATCTTCACCAAAATCGAATTGTTTCATCCTTGTCATACCCCCAACCTGTCCACCAAACGTCGTCCATATCAGTCCACAACTTTTTGAGCTATTCTGTTCACAGACAGACAGGGGTGAAAACATACCTCTGCCCACCTTCGTTGGCAGACGTAATAACTGCTAAAGTACTGGTTTGTTTGCCGATTCATGTTTTGCATTGTGTTCAACATCTTGCATTCAATTGCAATCAAGTTTTCCTCGATCATAAACTGATGACATTTGTAGACAGAAGGACAGACACACAGACAAAAGTGAACTTAACTGGACCTTTTTCTTTGCATGTGTGGGGTATTAACCCATTGTAATAGTTTAGACCAATGAAGAGCTTTATGCTGAACAAGAACAGTTTCTGGACCTTTAAAGACAAAGCCAAATCCGTAAATTGAAACAAAAGGTGGAAACACAGCAAAGCAATTTAAAACTTTAATTACAAGAGACTACAAAATTTGCAACATTTTCATGCAAACCTAAATCATGATAATTGACAATGAAAAATTATGTTATGCGCAACTGAGACGATACGAAGAAGAACCCATCTGTCTTGGGAGAAAGCAATGGAGATCTCATTGAAGTTGAAGTCACATGATTAATATAATTTTCTCCTCAGGATGTAATGTGAAAAAAAAATCCATAATTATCCGAATGACCAATTATCTTTTTTTTTTTCTTTTTTTTTTTTTGAATTTCACTTTTGCTTCACTTTAGTCAAATGCTGTACACTGTTGAAGGAAACAAAATAATAAAACGATGTTATTCATAGAATACTTCCGACACACAGTGAACGTGGTGTGAGCCAACTCTTCTGTTTTTATGGTTTTGTTCTTTGATATAATATGGCTGCCAGACCACGTGACTGATGACGTCATACATTTACATTCTCCAATATAATTGTGTAGATCACACTCACGAAATTTCAAACATATCGGACTAAGCGTTGTCAAATTATGACGTCATAATACAGGCACCAATTAACCGCCCTTATTCCACATGCGGAGTTCTTTACAATGAGACAGGTTTCAATTTTCTCAATGGAGCGGTTTTGGATATATAGATGTCCAAAGTTTTTCGGGTTTTCCAAGATGGCGCCTGTACCACGTGATATATGACGTCATAATTATCACTGAAAAATTCTACACGAATTGACGCATACTATGGTGAAAATATCGTATCAATCTCACCAACGATTGCAGAGAAAATGAATAAATGAATTTAAACAAGATGGCGCCCACGCAGCCGATCGCTTTGCGAGCGCAGGGTGAGTCATAAAAGGAATATATACAGTATTATGTTTGGTAGAAATGTTGAAGCCATTTTTTAAACCGAGAATGCAAAGTAATAAAAGAAAAGGAAAAACAAAATATATATCCGCTCTGTAACGTTAATATTATCACATTCCATACTTCTTGATCCCCTTTTCCCTGTGTCGTTTTTCAATTCTCATCCGGCTTTGTCAAGATGAGAAATGAAATTCTCGTTGTCAGTTATGCAGCAAAATCATTTCCCATGTAGGGGAAAGTGGTACAAAATGGACCCCTTGGGTCATATGGACCCCTTGGTATATTCCACCAGCAGCTGCTGCCATCTTGTGGCTGTTCATGTTAAAACATTCCTTTGTGGATTAGCAGAAAGTAACAACATGGTGGCCATCCCTATCCAGTCTTGAACTCGAGCTGAACCATCCAACATTTTGACACCTACTAGGATCTATCGGTAGGTATGTGAGAAAATTGTGTTTGTGGTGACAGAGTGACTCATATTTCCTAGTGTTACTGCATGCTTTTAGAGTATAAGTCAGTCACTAAAATTGACCTTTGAAACATTCTGCCCAGTACATGTGGTTTCCAATGATGTCAGGTTTTCATGGAGGTCGTTCATGGGGCAAAACGGTCCATTTCCCTGGGGTAAAATGGCCCGTGGGGTACCAGACCTGTTGATGGTCCTGCACCTGATGGTAATGCTGTGAGAGGCCCCGAAAATGCTGTGAGACCCATTGGTAACACTCAGAAATGCTGCTGTTCCAAGACCTGCTGTTGCAAGCACCAGTAGGGAGTTCATTTCACCCTTTCAAATCAGTCCCCCACCTAAGGCTACTCCTGCTAAGGGTAGGCCTACAACACGTCAATCAAAAAGGTCAATGTCAGAGCATTTAACATCAAGCCCATACAAGAAACGACTTGCTGATGCAGCTGAAGAAAAGAAAAGACAGGAAGCACAGAAGGCAGAGAAGGCAAAGCAGAGAGCTGAAAAAAAACTTCAGAAGCAAAAGAAAGTTGCAGAAAAGCCAAAAAAGAAGATAGTGAAGGGTAAACGGGCTATATTTACGGCACCAGAAGAATCTAGCGAGTCTGAGGATGATGATGGAACAATGTGCTTATTCTGCCGGGAAAGTTATAGTGTGATAGGAGAAGGATGGATAAAGTGCACAGTCTGTCGTCTTTGGGCCCATGATGGTTGTGCAGGTGTGGATGAAGAAGATGTGAATTTCATCTGTGACTTTTGTGCCTAATTATGTGCATAATCTCACCTTGTAGTCTGTAATTTTTCACAATAAATATTATTTCAGGTTCAAAGTGTTTTGATTGGTGACTCTGAGGGTAATTATTATGTTTTTCAATGGGGTGACCATATTGCCCCACGGGTGGACCATATTGCCCCATATGTGGGGGCCATTTTGCCCAACGTGGTGTACAAAATGGCCCACTTAGCACATTTTTGGTCTTTGGTTCTCACCAGTGAATGGTTGATTTGATTCTAATACCAAGTAATTTGTGTATTTATAATGGAATAATGATTGTAAAGACACTGTCTGATTTCAGATATACTGCATCATTTTGGATAAAATTTCAAAGAAAGCTTAAGTGTGCCATTTTGCCCCACCTTCCCCTACATTATTCATTTTGTAAATCGATTAGTTGTACTTCATGTCTGCGCATCCGGCATGTTCCAACACCCCCTGGCGGATCTCTTCTCTGAACTTTGTACCGATTCACTCTACTGCATCACTTTTTCCCCCTCCTGCTGGTTCTTCAACATCTTCCTTGGCAATCGCATTGTACGTCCCTACATCTTGGGCACTAATGTCATCATTTATGTTTGACTCTTGCATTTGCTGCCTTTTGAAGAATCCAGCCTGGAAAAGACCGAACACATAAAATGGTGAAGAATCACTTAAAAATTTATACCAGCTGGATCCGGATCCGGATCTTCACCAAAATTGAATAAATTCTTCCTTGTCACGCACACACAACCTGTCTAACAAGTTTTGTCCAAATCCATCCATAACTTTTTGAGATATCCTGCTATGTATAGTTTTTGGCCCTATCTCCCAATGATGAAGAATCACTTAAAAAATTATAGGAGCCGGATCCGGAACTTCACCAAAATCTAATCATTTCGTCGGTGTCACAACTGTCACATACGCTACATTGCTGCCAAATTTCGTCCGAATCCGTCCACAACTTTTTGAGATATTTTGTTCACAAACGGACACACAGACAAACAGACAGACAGGGGTGAAAACATAACATCCATCCACGTTTGGTGGCGGAGGTAACAATGGTGTTAGGAAGTTAATGCCATGAACATTCCATAACCAAATTTACTCTGCCCTCCTATTCATTTTCATGCTTGCATGCCGATACTGAAGATGCCTGCCAAATAACCAATAATGGATTGCAAATCAACTCAAACATATTCATTCCCAATTACAAAGGACCTATAAAACATGACCTTGGGAGGGGAAGGAGGATATATAACAAGAAGATCAAAAAGCAAAGATGCACCTTGTAACAAGCAGCAACTACCAGCAGGAGTAGCAATAACCCACCACCAGCACTCAGTCCAATGATGAGCAGGAAATTGTGCATCAACTGCACACTAACCACGATCTTCACCTGCACACATTGAGAACAACCTTAATGACAATCACAGTGAGAATTTCTACTGTGTAACAACATATTATAAACTCTCCCACATGTGCAATGAAGCTGACTTGATGGGCCTATCATCATCCAATCACAGACAGCTCAGTGGTCTCTGTCTTCCACAGTCTCCTTTCCGGTCTGACACCTGCTGCACTTTCTGTGCTCTATCCTCCCCCATCCCATCTCCTCAAGTTTGCTTTCCCAGAATGCTGTATGCCAGCAACCCCATTCTGGTGAAACTTTAAAAACTCCAGAACCAATGCTCACCTGCCCTCACTTGTTCCTCTTTTTCCCCACCTCTGGAACCAACTTCCGCAGTCTCTTCATTCTCATTCTTCTCTCCAAGGTTAGGACACCCGTTCACCACCATCTCAGATCAACTCCTATCCAAATGAATGATTGTGTGTAGACCCATTAATTAATCCAAGTTTCTAGTTTTTCCTTCCTAAGGCTGTAATGCCTCCATCTTGTTCACCCCACGTGTCCTCCCCTAGCCCTCATTCTTACACGCAGCCCTTATCTCTCAAAGTCTCCCTTTATTTTGTCCATCATCCCTGCTGTTGATGCTTCCCCTTCTCTTGCTATTGTTCACTTTCTATTGTCCTATTTCTATTGTTGTATTGTTCTCTTTCGTTCTGTCATATCCTGACCCATTGTATGTTCTAGGTCCTCCATGAGCCTCGACATTGTAGACAAAAAACCAAAAATGTAAAACACATCACATCAGCTATTTCCAATACTGTTCTCAATAATCAGCTATTTTTCGCATCGCCTTCCACAAAAAAAAAAAGTGTTGCAAAACTTCCTGATGGCAGTCATCTCACTTCTGTCATCTGCAACAGTGTGTAAGGGACGTCACTGGGCATACAATCCCTATTCTGTGACAACAATTATTGCACTTCATGCAGGATTCCACAGTTTTCATAGCAGCAAATATTCTTTATATATTTGACAGTAAACTTCTATTTTGTTGCTGTGTAGTTGGACTGTTGGGCTTTTATTACCACTTATTGGAGAGATACTAAAGTGTTAGCATTATGGGGGGGGGGGGGGGGGGGGGTGGAATCTGTTAATGGACCTTTGCGGCAATTCTTGCAGAAATAGTCCTGATAACTAGTTGCTTGTTTCTTGCAAAGAGTTATGTTTTATCTTTAATGATATGAATTGTTCAATAAACAGGTGTAGTCTTTGTCTTCATCTTACTATAATTCAACAAATGTCTGTCCGTCTGTCTGTTTCCAGGTGCCGCAAAAACGGCTGAATCGATCGCAACGAAATTTTGGGTGGGTAATCCTGGGACCCTCTGGAGTAAAATAGGCTTTTTTGTTTTTTCCAATTTTCCAATTTTCCAGTTTTTCCAAACACGATGGAATAATATTTACCGATATGAACAGTGATGTGGCTTTTATTGAAATTCTACAAATACTGTTTAGATTTTGATGATTTGCGTGTGATATGATATAACGGATGTTTATATAAATCGTTTAAAAAAAAAAAAGCCTTCAATTTCTGATATATTGCCTTTTCATTTGGGCCTCCTAATTGAAGCCCTGCCCGTAGGGCAGGTACCGTTGCTAGTTCATATAATGCAACACAGGGCTGCGTGGGATGGCCTCGTTGATTGGGGGCAAGGCCGTGCCGCTGATGTGGTGCCCTCTGCTGGTTGGGGCAGGAATTTGTAATATGTTCATGGTGCCGGTGATGGCTCGCCTACTCTTCGCGAAGGACACCACCGTGGGGTCTTTAACGTCCACCAACAAATGCCGGAGACGGGAAATGGAATGCCCATTTGACATCCGTCTGAGGGATGATACATTGATGATGATGACACATTGAGGGCACACACATTGATGAATCACTCTGCCAGTAAAATACCAGGATGAGAGTTTATGGCTCAAAAGGGATTCGAACCCAGTCTAGACAGCTGAGAAGTGAATGTGCTTATCTCTAGACCATCCAATCAGCCCATAACCCAAGTGCTATACAGTCACTCTTACATTTGCTACATTCCTGTTTATGAGTGGTGCGTTGCTGACTTGTGGATACCTTATTACCTGAGCATGGTGCTGAGACTCTTCTTTGATGGACACAAAAAGAGAGTTGTTGAGATGTAGCCGCCCACTTGTTTCCAAGTCATAATTACCATTGTTATTCTGAGAATGGGAGAGACAATTAAAGCAAAGTAAAAAAAAACAATACAAGTTCAGCAACACTTGCAATCCACATCCATCCATATTTTACCTTATTGCAAAATTAATGCATTCAAAATATTTTGACCTTAGTTATCCCATCTCATCTGAGAGCACTATCTACAAAACAAACAGTAAGTTCTTTTTTCTGTATGAAATGCATTCCTTATCTAGTGTGGATAGGTGCACTTCGATTAATAAAACCCTCATTGCTTTATTTCACTGGTATAAGTTTGAGTCACAGCAGGGTTTGTCAAATAACAGATGAGGTCAACACAATATTTCTCAAGGTATGCTAACTTGGAAACTTACTTTGTAGAAAAACATATCCTTCAGCACGCGGCATTGCAAGGGTTATACAGCGCCTGGAGATGGCATAGGAAAGGAGCGGTGTACAATATCCTTCATAGCCCAATCACTTGGTTACTGTCGTGTCCAAATATCAGCCTTGTAGCCAAAAGGTGCCTGACATATTGCCCAGGTGAGAAAGGAGGTAAATAAGTACTTAATGAATCGATAATAATTAAGTAACTAATAAATTAATTGATTAATCATAAAACGAAAAATACCGTTTTTTATAAAGTACCTGCTCACTATTGTTCCCAAATTTCAGCTTCCTAGCTCAAAGGATGGCTGAGATATAGCCCCGACAAACAAGAAAGAAAACAAGTACAGATACATTCAAAGTCCACCGCCCCAATGCCAAATAATTAAATATCCTCCGGCGCCCGGCAATACCGCAGTGCACCTCATTGAGGCTGCATTGGGAGGGAGAGGTGTACACTAATTGATTGATGAATCGTATAATTAAAATCAATAAAAGATTATCACAAAATATTTTCGTAATCAATTGGCTAATAGCATAACTAAACCACTAGTGTTTCATCCGAAGATGTATCTTTTAGAAATTTAATTAAATAAGTCATTAATAAAAAATAATTAATTAATCGATTAATCAATAAATAATTAATCGATTAAATGATTAATCAATAAATCAAAAATATCCTTGATAGCCACATCACTTTGTCACTGTGATGTCCAAATATTAGCTTCCCAGCTCAAAAGGTGCCTGAGATATTGGCCAAATGAGAAAGAAAATAAATAAATGATTAGTGATGAAAATAAATAAATAATAATCATTAAAAAATGAAATTATTAATCAATTTCGCTCTTTCACGAGCCTCGATCTTGTATACAAAAAAAAAAAAAAAAAAAAAAATTCGGTCACAGAACACAGAAACCACCACCATTTCATCAGAATCTGTAATAGTCAGGCAGATAGGTGTAACAATTGTGGGTTTATACGTACAAGCATGAAATTTGGCACAGTCATAGATAATAGTCTAATGAATAATTCCAGATATGGACCCACCGCGAAAACGTCCTATGGTAGCCTAAAATGGCCGCTTTTAGTCTAGTGGCTAGATAGGGGTCTCATGCACCCCCCCCCCCCCCCCCGAAATATACTTCTCATTGGTGTCTATAGATAGGAAAAAATGTGTAGAAAATGATTTGCTATGTTAAATAGTTGAAAAAATGTCCCACGTATCATTTTAATGCAAATTAGTGCAAATTAGCAAATTAAATAAAGTGCAAATTAGCAAATTAAATAAAGTTTTTATTAAACCAAGTTAAACAAGAAAACTAGAACGGGCACTCGGTAGAGCGCATACCTTCGCCGCAGCTACTGTTCTGTACTTGGTAAAAATACGATTTTGACCTTTTCGTGACCTTGACCTTGACCTTTGACCCGATTGCTCCCAAAATCTAATCAAATGTGTCCCGTATAATAACCAATCATCCCACCAAATTTCATGCAATTCGGTTGAATACTTTTTGAGTTATGCGAATAACATACACACACACACACAGACATACAAATAAATACACAGCGATCAAAACATAACCTTCCGCTTTTGCGAAGGTAATAAAACCAAGCATGTCCCCCGTCTTTATCTCAGCTTGGGAAGTTACGACTGGGAACCAAATCAGATCTATTGGTGTGTCTAGAGAGTTGCGCAGAGGTCAGAGGTGATGCTCCAAAACCAGATACTGACGTCACTATCCTTGACGGGGCAGTGTTGGTGAACGTTCTGAAACCAGTTGCTGCCAAAACCTTTGATGATTATGCACTTAAAGTATTCTTGCCACACATACAAGGTCACTTGCAAAGAGCCTGTCGTGTGGATATAGTCTGGGACCAGTACCGTGACAACAGCCTGAAATCTCAAGCCAGGGACAAACGTGGGAAAGGCATTCGAAGGAGAGTTGACGGATCCACTGTTCTTCCAGGAAATTGGCAGCATTTCCTGAGAATTGATGCAAACAAAACAGAACTGTTTGCCTTCTTGACAAAACACATCACACATCTTGTATCAGATAAGCAGATAGTCACCACGGATGGTTCAGATGTGACGTGCATTCCCGCATGCGACACCAGTCATCTTGCCCCATGTGACCATGAGGAGGCTGATACACGAATGATGATACATCTCGCGGATGCAGTCCGTGATGGATTTCAGAAAATTCTTCTGCGTACGGTGGATACAGATATAGTGGTATTGGCTGTGGCAGCAACAACCAAACTCAAAATCCAGGAGCTTTGGGTGGCCTTTGGGACAGGCCAGCACTTCAGGTATATTCCAGCACATGAAATTGCAGCATTCCTCGGACCAGATAAGTCACAGGCCCTCCCGATGTTCCATGCATACACAGGGTGTGACACAGTCTCGTCATTTAATACACGGGGCAAGAATACAGCCTGGGATACCTGGAAAGTATTTGACGAATTGACGCCAGCGTTAGTTCATCTCTCCACGGGGACAGCAGACATCTCTGATGACGTTGTGGCAGTGCTCGAGCGGTTCACCATTCTTCTCTACGATCGCACCAGCAATCTCGTCAACATAGACGAAGCTCGACAGGCACTCTTCACGAAGAAAGGACGAGCCATGCAAGCTATTCCCCCTACCAGAGGAGCCCTGGTACAACAAATCAAGAGGGCTGTGTACACGGGTGGCCACTGCTGGGGAAACATGCTCAAGGTTGTTATGGATCTGCCCTCACCTGGGGATTGGGGATGGATCGATCCCCACAACTGGAAACCCCTGTGGTCCATGCTTCCTGAAGCCAGCATTTCATCAAGGGAGCTGATTTGTTGTAAATGCAAAAAGGGTTGCAAGGGACGATGCAAGTGCAAACAAGCTAGTTTGAAATGTACCGCTTTGTGCCAGTGCGGTGGAGAAAATTGTGACGTATAAACAAGATCAAACTGGAACTATCTAGTAATATAAGTTACCGTTACAGTGCTTGGTGGGTTAATTGACATTGCTGGCAACACAAATGCAAATTGTGGTCATTTGGAGAATACAATTATGGCATATATGTGTATCTAGAGTCATTTCATTAGAACATAAAGAAGCATTTGTGTCGTCCGGTAAAAAATAATCGCGGTCAAAACGGCCATTTTGTAAAATGGCCGCCATGGCTACCATAGGACGTTTTCGCGGTGGGTCCATATCTGGAATTATTCATTAGATTATTATCTA
Organism: Myxine glutinosa; assembly: GCF_964187855.1. Taxonomy (NCBI): domain Eukaryota; kingdom Metazoa; phylum Chordata; class Myxini; order Myxiniformes; family Myxinidae; genus Myxine; species Myxine glutinosa. The sequence continues at coordinate 37,810,716 of NC_136261.1, forward strand.
TGACTGTGCCAAATTTCATGCTTGTACGTCTAAACCCACAATTCTTATGATGGATACACCTATCTGCCTGACTATAACTGATTTATTTTTTTTAGTAATTAATCGAATAATTAAATAATTAATCGATTAATTGATTAATTGATTAATCAATAAATCAAAAATATCCTTGATAGCCACATCACTTGGTCACTAATGTCCAAATATTAGCTTACCAGCTCAAAAGGTGCCTGAGATATTGGCCAAATGAGAAAGAAAATAAATAAATGATTAATAATGACAATAAATAAATAATAATCATTAAAAAATTAAATTATTAATCAATTCGGTCACAGAACACATAAACCACCACCATTTCATCCGAATCTGTAACTAAAAAAAAAAAAAGTTTTAGTCATTAATCAAATAATTAAATAATTAATCGATTAATTGATTAATTGATTAATTAATAAATCAAAAATAGCCTTTGCAGCCAAATCACCTGGTCATTGGCATGTCCAAATATCAGCTTCCTAACTCAAAAGGTGCCTGAGTTAATGGTCAGAAGAGAAAGGAAATTTGATTAATTAAATAAGTACTTCATTAATCGCTAATAATTAAATAACTCCTCAATTATTTGATTAATCAAAAAACAAAAAATACCGTTTTTGACCAAGGGTTTGCTCACTATTGTGCCGAAATTTCAGCTTCCCAGCTCAAAGGGTGGCTGAGATATCGTCCAGATAAACAAACAAGAAAACAAGAAAGAAAACAATAAAACAAGAAAGAAAACAAACAAACAGAGTGAAAACTGAGTACTCCCTTTCAGCATGTGTCACTGCCGAGCCCCCTTCGGTGCCCGGCAATGACGATTTGCAATGCCTGGAGATGGCATAGGAAAGGTGCGGTGTACAACAAGAAAGCAAGAAAACAAACAAACAAACAGAGTGAAAACTGAGTACTCCCTTTCAGCGTGCGTCACTGCCGAGCCCCCTTCGGTGCCCAGCAATGACGATTTGCAATGCCTGGAGATGGCATAGGAAAGGTGTGGTGTACAACAGAGTGAAAACTGAGTACTCCCTTTCAGCGTGCGTCACTGCCGAGCCCCCTTCGGTGCCCGGCAATGACGATTTGCAATGCCTGGAGATGGCATCGGAAAGGTGTGGTGTACAACAGAGTGAAAACTGAGTACTCCCTTTCAGCGTGCGTCACTGCCCAGCCCCCTTCGGTGCCCAGCAATGACGATTTGCAATGCCTGGAGATGGCATAGGAAAGGTGCGGTGTACAATATGAGGGTAATAGCATTGACCCCCTGCCGCTCCCGTAGTGAGCGGGTGTACTAGTCTTTTAAATGCAGAGTAAAGGTGAGTACATCTATTAAATACATCGTACAATGTGAGTACGCACATGAGGTATATAGTAAAATTTAGTGGATTAAAATATCACATACAATCTTTGCTTTCACGAAAGAAGTTTAACCATATTTCAAATTCATATTATTTACTCACCTGCTTAGTGTGAAATAAAAATCCACCCTCAGAGTGTAAATAAATAATGTAAGTAAATAGTAAATAAAATGAGTTACTATTTGCCAACTGCGGCACAAATCTTTCCATTTTTCTCTGCAGCACGAAAGTGCAAGATCCATCAAAGCAATAATGCTGTGCTGACACTAACCACACACCGCCTAAATGAAGACCACTGCTCAAGGTGTTGAACAGGACATGTAGCCATACCTTGGTGAAAGCTTTGGTCAGGACTGTGAGTGTGAGACTGACATCGATGTCCTCAGATGCACGCAGTAATTCAACCGACTTGCACGTTATGAGGAAGCAGTGTTGCGTCCCACAAATCTGAAGACCAGAAGAGAATCCGCAAGTAAACCTGACAACCAAGACTTTAATGCTCCAAACAATAACAATTTACCTTTCAAATCCAAAATGTACACCGAGTTGTGCTTTTGATTGTTTAACATTTTGTACATTTTTTTTTACAACCGTGCTAGTATTTATCTCCACACTTATTATAAAATTTGTCTCCAATTGATCTTCATAGTGTTAAAGATGAAAAGTCTTACCTCCTCTCCATCAAACTTGAGGTCCTCACGTGAAGGTTTTCTTGGTACTGAACACTCCACCGTCTGTTTGTACACAGGTACAGCCACACCGCGCTTCCTTCAATCAATGTACAACCTATAATAGCATCGGATTAACTGCTACCTACCACCTGATACAGTCATAACTAGATCGGCACTCCGTAGAGAGCATACAGTCACGTGAAAAAGTAAGTACACCCCATGTAAAGTTTTGACTCTTTCAACATATTTCAACATACAGCTACTTGATCTTCATTTCAACAATATTGATAGATAAAGGTGATATAATATAACAAATATCATGAAACATTTACATTTTGTAGTCCATTGTATAATTAAAAAATATATAAATGCAAATTTCGCATGTGGAAAAAGTAAGTACACCCTTGGCTCTAATAGGTGGTATTGCCCCCTTTGGCAGAAACAACCTCAAGTAGGCGTTTCTTATAACTGTCTACCAGTCTCTGACATCGACTGGGAGAAATTTTTGCCCACTCCTCCATGCAGAATTCTTTCAGCTGTGCGATGTTTGAGGGGTTTCTTGCATGCACAGCTCGTTTCAAATCCCCCCACAACATCGCGATGGGATTTAGATCTGGGCTTTGACTTGGCCATTCCAGAACCCTCCATTTCTTTCTTTTCAGCCATTCCTTGGTGGATTTACTGGTATGTTTAGGGTCATTGTCATGTTGCAAGGTCCACCTTCGGTTGAGCTTCAACTTTCCGACAGATGGCCTCACATTATCCTCAAGCACCCTCTGGTACAATGAAGAATTCATAGTGGATTATATGATGGTGAGCTGCCCAGGCCCTGATGCAGCAAAGCTGCCCCAAACCATAATATTTCCACCACCATGCTTTACAGTTGGTATCAGGTTCTTGTGGTCAAATGCTGTCTTTGGTTTTCGCCAAACATGTCTTCTGGTACTGTGCCCAAATAGCTCTACCTTTGACTCATCTGTCCAGAACACATTGTTCCAGAAGTGCTGGTCTTTGCTGAGGTGTTCATTGGCAAACTTTATTCTTGCCCTGATGTTCTTTCTGGACAGCAAAGGTTTCCTCCGAGCACACCTCCCATGTAGATCAAATTTGTGCAGCCTCTTTCTAATGGCAGACTTGTGCACTTTGACATCAGCAGTGGCAAGAGCTACCTGTAGGTCGCCGTGATGACATTCTGGGGTTCTTCGAGACTTCTTTCAGCATTTTGCGGTCTGCTCTCGGGCTGAACTTGCTGGGGCGGCCTAGCCTGAACAAGTTGGCAGTTGTTTGGAATCTTCTCCACTTGTCGATGATCTTCCAGACAGTCGAATGATTGATTTCAAATTGTTTGGAGATCTTTTTAAATCCCTTCCCAGACCCGTAGGCATCTATAACCTTCTTTCTGAAGGCCTCAGAGAGCTCCTTTGATCTAGGCATGGTGACGCCACACACTTCAACAACAAAGAGCAAACCAAACTAAATGTCTGAGGTTTAAATAAGACAGGTTCCTCCAAGATCCTCTCTAACGATGTTCTATTCATTTGCGCCTGAGCTTGTGCACCTGATTCTAATTTTAGGCATTTGAAGTCGTGATAAATGTAGGGGTGTACCTACTTTTTCCACATGCGAAATTTGCATTTATGTTTTTTTAAATTATACAATGGACTACAAAATGTAAATGTTTCATGATATTTGTTATATTATATCACCTTTATCTATCAATATTGTTGAAATGAAGATCAAATAGCTGTATGTTGAAATATGTTGAAAAAATCAAAAACTTTACATGGGGTGTACTTACTTTTTCACGTGACTGTACCTCCAGAAGGCTGAACAGTTTACGTTTTGTATCCACTGATAGCTCGGATATTGATCCGGACATGAACCAAAACATAAATCGGCTTATTCTTGACAACTACCCACTCATCCATCAAGTTGTCATAAGTCGTCCACAACTTTTTGAAATATGATGTTATATGTCGTTTTTCACCTGATCTCTCAATGGTGAAAAATCACTTAATAATTTAAAAATTCTCATATCTGGATCCATATTCGGATCTTCACCAATATCGAACCGAATCGTCCTTGTCAGACACTCAACCGGTCCACCAAGTTTCGTCCAAATCCGTCCATAACGTTTTGAGATATTGTGCTATATATTGGTGTTAGCCCAATCAATCACTCGTGAAAAATCACCAAAAAAATGATCTGATCCGGATTTGAATCTTCACCAAAATAGAATCAATTCAAATGAACACTTTTTGAATAGTCGGAATTGCTGTTGATGTCAATTTCGCAGTTAAAAATTTGAAATTTGGTTCAAGTGAAGAGATGCTCGAGCTTTGCGGAAATTAAATTAAGGCACGAACACTGGCATTCATAAGCATTGCAATGTATACAGGAATACAGCGATTCGTAGGTATGAAGATCAGTTGCATTTCCAATTGTAGATATGAAGCTTTATTGTACAGAAACCGACCTGTTCTGAAGCAAGACATACTTAAGTTGAGTGGACAAAATGGCAGAATTAAGACCTCAAGCAGAGGCATAGATGCAGGCTGACCAAAGGTAAGCCTGTTCGCATAAATTATTTTCACAAACAAACCCCAAAACCCAGTTCACACCCAAACACCCAGTTTTCATTCATGCATTACCTTGGAGTTGCCTTAGTATGCATGCTGAGTTTGGGGCCGTTAGGTTTCATGGTTTTGGAGGTTATTTATTTATTAATTTTTTAATACTTTTTGAGTATATTTTTGTATATTTTTTGAGTTATGCAGGAGACTAATCGCACAAACACACACACACACACACACACTACCTTTTATTATATATATTGTTATGAATTTTGGGTAAGGACATATATAGATCCAGGTATATCTGCGTAGGTATTATGCTACGGCTGTCGGGATAGGGAATCATCACCTGTAATAAGTTTGTTTAGGCGGTTTGTTCGGTTTAAGTGTATATTCGTGGTCATACAAGGATGGCCATGTGATAGGTAGTATAGGGACTATGCTAATTCCCCAGTATGTCAAACATGTGATCATTCCGGTGTCCCGTATGGCAATGCACTCATATCCATTTGTTAGGCCCAATAGTGCACCACATTAATTAAATCCCCCCTCCGCCACAATAACTTACGGAAAAACAGACAGGAAGCGACCACACACTATGGCGGCATGGCAAGCAGACATTGACCAGGCAGGAAATAGCCATGCCCAGAAGGACTGTGATTGGTCAGGGGAGGGGCAGGAAACTTCCCCGTGATTGGTGGAAGGAAGGTGGAAGGAGCGACACACTGATTGGCCACCGACAGATGGCATAACACCAAAGGCGCGAAGCGCTCGGCCAATCAGGGAGGAGGGCGCGAAACACGTGCAAGAAGTGACGCACCGGTTGGAGGGGAAGAGAGCTGATGTCACAAGACGGGCAGTTAAACCACTCCTTGGCCGACATTGCCTCCCTCGCGTCTTTGGAGTCGTTCCTGCCCGGACCTCTCTTCCCTTCTTGCCTTCTCTTCCCGTTTGGACCTTGGCTTGTTGGGCGACGACGGACGGTGGAGCATCGACGATCCTCCTTACCTGCGTTTGTGTATGGGACCGAGCATGCAAACAAGGCTTGCCGTGCAGTGGCGTACGTTGGCCTAGTGGAGCGCGACCAAGGAAGCCTTGAGGCCTGGTGAACGGAGGCGTGGGGAGGCCTGCTTCACGCCAACACCGGTGCCTTACGGAGCCTGAACGGCCCAATGATTCCTGATGGATGCTGCATCCAGACAGAGATAAGCTACACCACACAAACACAATGATTGCTTTTCATTAATTCTTCCTGTGTCCGTTGTATAAGTCTGGTGTGGGGACGTACCGATATAGGGGTTTAGTTCTTACCGGCGCGTTTCTTTGTTCTCGGGTTCCATTGAATAAATATTCCTTTTGTACATTTTACATCCGTCCCGGGTTGAATTGATTTGCAGGGTGAAGACGCCTGCGTGCGGCGGCCGTAAAGGTGTTGGTATTCTTCTTCTTCCTGCTCACGTATCGTCCGCCATCAATTGGAAACGCCTCAAAGTAAGCTCGATTAGCCATCCGTGGACGCTCTGTCTTAATAGAGCAATCCACAGGACAACTGGTTTCAGGGAGTGAGATTCGGACCTGATGGACAATTATTTTGTCCGCGGCTGAGATCCACACAGCCGAGTGTACACCGCGCTCGACATTCGGACACACATTTTTCGTAGTCAGAGGAGCTATAAATTGTTTAGTAATTGGTGTGCGAGACGCGAGCATTGCGCCGCTAAATTTAAATTTTTATTCTTCTGAGGTAAAATACGCGAGCGGGAAATGCTTTAGCCAACAGCGTAATGGCGGACGCTGAATTGTGCGCGCAGGATGGAGATGCCGAGGAGGTTCGAAGTGAGCTCATTAATAGATGGGGTGGAGCATAGGAATGGAACCTCCCCCACTATAGAGACGGCTCCGATGGATTTTCAGGCCATGATGAATTTTATGAGGCAAATGGAGGAGCGACAGAATGAGCGCAGTGAACGAATGGAAAACAAAATGGATGCTCGGAGAGAGCGAATGGAAAATCAAATTGATGGATTTAAATGGGAAACGAAGGACAAAATGTCCTTCATTTCGTCCCGGGATGAATTGATTTGCAGGGTGAAGACGCCTGCGTGCGGCGGCCGAAAAGGTGAGTCGGTATTCTTCTTCTTCTTCCTGCTCATATATCGTCCGCCATCAATTGGAAATGCCTCAAAGTAAGCTCGATTAGCCATCGGTGGACGCTGTCTTAATAGAGCCATCCACAGGACAATATATATATATATATATATATATATATATATATATATATATATATATATATATATATATATATATATATATATATATATATATATATATATATATATATATATAATATATAACTGTAAGAAATAGTAGAAACTCCAAAGTACGAGCAGGGCGTCTCATTTGTATTGAATAAATAATCGTTAGATTAAATAAGACGCGGACGTAGCTTCAGGACGTCGATCTTTAATTGTCGAGAAGCTTTCGACCAACAAAGGTCTTCTTCTGAGTCAGCCCCAAGTTCAACGGAAGTGACCGTTTGCGTTACAGTTAGGGTGCCTATATATTTGTTTTTTTGTTTTTTTATATATATTTGTATATATATATATTTGTATTTTTTTTAATTTAAATTTCAGGTGAAGCAAGTTTCGGTTCTCATAGCATTAACCAATCAACAAAATGAGCAATATTTTTTTATTATTACAAAGTCAAGGCCTGTGAAAGTGCTGGAACATAGAATAGATCAGGATTTTTAAAATAATGACTTGTTAAAAACCAATCCTAGCAGGAACGGCGCTACACGATACATGCTTACAAAGATAATTTGTCACTTACACCGAAGCAAATGGGGCTATGAAAGTTTTTAACTATCAGAAAAATTTCCAGTTACGCCGCAAGTACAACCACTCAGTTTGAACTCATTCCATCCAGCAGTTTGGGAGTGCATAGACGTCAGACAGATACACAAAAGACAAACTGAGTGCTAGCTTTGTGTAATAGATATAAACACACATGTACATGGTTGAGATGTATTTTGCTTTATTGAAATAGTGAGGAGAAGCTTGCACTGACACACCTCAGAGGTATTGGGGAAGCTTACATTTTGATTGCAATGTATATGTTGTGATTTGTATTTCCGTACCTTGGAAGCCCTTTGGAATTGAAGGGCAGGTGCTCCATCAAAATTCCCTGGCAGGAGGAAGTCCAGGTAAAAAGAAACTGCTTCTTGCCCTTGATTTAACACCTGACCAAGGCAAGCAGTGGCAATCATGTCATCATACTAAAATATGCAATTTCGTGTCTGTCTGTCTGACGATACATTCAATCGTTACTTATCCAATGTCAACCAATTTTGACAGAGATATTAGTGTCACACGACATACAGTCACGTGAAAAAGTAAGTACATCCCATGTAAAGTTTTGACTTTTTCAACATATTTCAACATACAGCTATTCGATCTTCATTTCAACAATATTGATAGATAAAGGTGATATAATATAACAAATATCATGAAACATTTACATTTTGTAGTCCATTGTATAATTTAAATAAACATAAATGCAAATTTTGCATGTGGAAAAAGTAAGTACACCCTTGGCTCTGATAGGTGGTATTGCCCCCTTTGGCAGAAACGACCTCAAGTAGACGTTTCTTATAACTATCTACCAGTCTCTAACATCGACTGGGAGACATTTTTGCCCACTCCTCCATGCAGAATTATTTCAGCTGTGCGATGTTTGAGGGGTTTCTTGCATGTACAGCTCGTTTCAAATCCCCCCACAACATCTCGATGGGATTTAGATCCGGGCTTTGACTTGGCCATTCCAGAACCCTCCATTTCTTTCTTTTCAGCCATTCCTTGGTGGATTTACTGGTATGTTTAGGGTCATTGTCATGTTGCAAGGTCCACCTTCGATTGAGCTTCAACTTTCCGACAGATGGCCTCACATTATCCTCAAGCACTCTCTGGTACAATGAAGAATTCATAGTGGATTCTATGATGGTGAGCTGCCCAGGCCCTGATGCAGCAAAGCTGCACCAAACCATAATATTTCCACCACCATGCTTTACAGTTGGTATCAGGTTCTTGTGGTCAAATGCTGTCTTTGGTTTTCGCCAAACATGTCTTCTGGTACTGTGGCCAAATAGCTCTACCTTTGACTCATATTTCCAGAGCACATTGTTCCAGAAGTGCTTGTGTTTGCCTCGGTGTTCATTGGCAAACTTTAGTCTTGCCCTGATGTTCTTTATGGACAGCAAAGGTATCCCCCTGGCACACCTCCCATGTAGATCAAATTTGTGCAGCCTCTTTGTAATGGTAGACTCGTGCACTTTGACATCAACAGTGGCAAGAGCTACCTGAAGGTCCCGTGATGACATCCTGGGGTTCTTAGAGACTTCTTTCAGCATCTTGCGGTCTGCTCTCAGGCTGAACTTGCTGGGGTGGCCTGGCCTGAACAAGTTGGCAGTTGTTTGGAATCTTCTCCACTTGTAGATGATCTTCCGGACAGTCGAATGATTGATTTCAAATTGTTTGGAGATCTTTTTAAATCCCTTCCCAGACTGGTAGGCATCTATAACCTTCTTTTTGAAGGCCTCAGAGAGCTCTTTTGATCGAGGCATGGTGACGCCGCACACTTCAACAACAAAGAGCAAACCAAACTAAATGTCTGAGGTTTAAATATGACAAGTTCCTCCAAGATCCTCTCTAACGATGTTCTAATCATTTGCACCTGAGCTGGTGCACCAGATTCTAATTTTCGGTATTTGAAGTAGTGATAAATGTCGGGGTGTACTTCCTTTTTCCACATGCAAAATGTGCATTTATGTTTATTTAAATTATACAATGGGCTACAAAATGTAAATGTTTCATGATATTTGTTGTGTTATATCACCTTTATCTATCAATATTGTTGAAATGAAGATCGAATAGCTGTATGTTGAAAAAGTCAAAACTTTACATGGGATGTACTTACTTTTTCAAGTGACTGTATGTTGTAGCGATGTAACTTCCACCCCACACCCAGTTTTCACCACACACAACACACAACATATTTCACATTTAACTTCCACCCCACACAACAAAAAAGGGGGTCTCCCTGCCAAGGGGTTGCGTGTTGAGGTGTATATCCGTGTTAAGATAGCTTTGTCGTGGCGTTTTTCCAAAGCCTAATCTCACAACAAAAGCAACAACAATGATAATGATAATGGCATAATATTAATGTTATTACAAAATAATATTACTATTTGGACGAATAATATCAACCTCCCCAAGTGGTTTTTCGTCCTTCAACAAACGCCGTGTTAACATGTGTAACTAGAACGGCACTCAGTAGAGAGCATACCTCCACCTGGTAGGCCATATCACTTAAAAAAAATTCTACTAGCTGGATTGAACATTCATATTCTTCACCAAAATTGAATCGATTCTTCCTTGTCACACACACAACCTGTCCAACAAGTTTTGTCCAAATCCGTCCACACCTTTTTGAGATATCCTGCTATGTATTGTTGTTGGCCCTATCTCCCAATGGTGAAGAATCAATTTTAAAATTTTAGTAGCCGGATCCGAATCCGGATCCTCACCAATATCTAATCATTTCGTCCTTTTGACATACGCGACATCTCTGCCAAATTTTGTCCGAATCTGTCCACAACGTTTTGAGATATTTTGTTCACAAACAAACAGACAGACATGGGTGAAAACATAACCTCCATCCACCTTTGGTGGCGGCGGTAAATAGCTTATCGTGACGTTTCCGTGGGAGCAACAAGCCTCTACCGGAAGTAAAAAATATTATAAACCACAAACACGTATGATTACCTTTTGAAACAGTCGCTATTACTATTAAACACTAAACTGAAATAAATTTGGAGGAATACCGACATCCGTGAGGTAATCTATGCTCATCACGTCGATGATCGCACCTGATCGCAGATCTACTGCAGTCTATATACCCCACAAGGGTTAATAACATGACCCTTCCAGCCACTTTTCCAAGGCCGCCTCTAATAAACAAAAGCAATAACAACACTAATGATAATAGCATAATATTAATGTTATTACACAACAATATCCCCACTCCCCGAGGGGTTTTCAGATTTGCGATATTGTCCCTCCCCTCCAACCCCTCCTCCACCCCCCCCCCCCCCCCCAACCCCGACACACTCATGGAAGTAAATTTTATTATTGGGAATTAAGAATCGTGAGGCATGGTCTGATGGTTTCAATGACCTGATCTAACATAATGAAATGGAAAACCAAATACTACATTTGAATCATCAAAAGGAACCCGAATAAGCAAAGAGCAAAGATGGAGTCGTCAGGAGGAACCTGCATAAGCAAAGAGCAAAGAGCAAAGATGGAGTCATCAGTAAGAACCTGAATAAGCAAAGAGTAAAGATGGAGTCATCAGGAGGAACCTGAATAAGCAAAGAGCAAAGATGGAGTCATCAGAAGGAAACTGAATAAGCAAAGAGCAAAGAGCAAAGATGGAGTCATCAGTAGGAACCTGAATAAGCAAAGAGCAAAGATGGAGTCATCAGAAGGAAACTGAATAAGCAAAGAGCAAAGACCAAAGATGGAGTCATCAGGAGGAACCTGCATAAGCAAAGAGTAAAGAGCAAAGCTGGAGTCATCAGGAGGAACGTGCTTAAGCAAAGAGCAAAGAGCAAAGATTGAGTCATCAGGAGGAACCTGCATAAGCAAAGAGTAAAGAGCAAAGCTGGAGTCATCAGGAGGAACCTGCATAAGCAAAGAGCAAAGAGCAAAGATGGAGTCATCAGTAAGAACCTGAATAAGCAAAGAGTAAAGATGGAGTCATCAGGAGGAACCTGAATAAGCAAAGAGCAAAGATGGAGTCATCAGAAGGAAACTGAATAAGCAAAGAGCAAAGAGCAAAGATGGAGTCATCAGTAGGAACCTGAATAAGCAAAGAGCAAAGATGGAGTCATCAGAAGGAAACTGAATAAGCAAAGAGCAAAGACCAAAGATGGAGTCATCAGGAGGAACCTGCATAAGCAAAGAGTAAAGAGCAAAGCTGGAGTCATCAGGAGGAACCTGCTTAAGCAAAGAGCAAAGACAAAAGATTGAGTCATCAGGAGGAACCTGCATAAGCAAAGAGTAAAGAGCAAAGCTGGAGTCATCAGGAGGAACCCGAATAAGCAAAGAGCAAAGATGGAGTCGTCAGGAGGAACCTGCATAAGCAAAGAGCAAAGAGCAAAGATGGAGTCATCAGTAGGAACCTGAATAAGCAAAGAGCAAAGATGGAGTCATCAGAAGGAAACTGAATAAGCAAAGAGCAAAGACCAAAGATGGAGTCATCAGGAGGAACCTGCTTAAGCAAAGAGCAAAGAGGAAAGATGGAGTCATCAGGAGGAACCTGCATAAGCAAAGAGTAAAGAGCAAAGCTGGAGTCATCAGGAGGAACCTGCTTAAGCAAAGAGCAAAGAGCAAAAATTGAGTCATCAGGAGGAACCTGCATAAGCAAAGAGTAAAGAGCAAAGCTGGAGTCATCAGGAGGAACCTGCTTAAGCAAAGAGCAAAGATGGAGTCATCAGTAGGAACCTGCATAAGCAAAGAGCAAAGATGGAGTCATCAGTAGGAACCTGAATAAGCAAAGAGCAAAGATGGAGTCATCAGTAGGAACCTGAATAAGCAAAGAGCAAAGATTGAGTCATCAGTAGGAACCTGCATAAGCAAAGAGCAAAGATGGAGTCATCAGTAGGAACCTGAATAAGCAAAGAGCAAAGATGGAGTCATCAGTAGGAACCTGAATAAGCAAAGAGCAAAGAGAAAAGATGGAGTCATCAGTAGGAACCTGAATAAGCAAAGAGTAAAGATGGAGTCATCAGGAGGAACCTGCATAAGCAAAGAGTAAAGAGCAAAGATGGAGTCATCAGGAGGAACCTGCTTAAGCAAAGAGCAAAGAGCAAAGATGGAGTCATCAGGGGGAACCTGCATAAGCAAAGAGCAAAGCTGGAGTCATCAGGAGGAACCTGCTTAAGCAAAGAGCAAAGAGCAAAGATGGAGTCATCAGTAGGACCCTGAATAAGCAAAGAGCAAAGATGGAGTCATCAGTAGGAACCTGAATAAGCAAAGAGCAAAGATGGAGTCATCAGAAGGAACCTGAATAAGCAAAGAGCAAAGATGGAGTCATCAGTAAGAACCTGAATAAGCAAAGAGCAAAGATGGAGTCATCAGTAGGAGCCTGAATAAGCAAAGTGCAAAGATGGAGTCATCAGTAGGAACCTGAGTAAGCAAAGAGCAAAGATGGAATCATCAGTAGGAACCTGAGTAAGCAAAGAGCAAAGATGGAATCATCAGTAGGAACCTGAGTAAGCAAAGAGCAAAGATGGAGTCATCAGTAGGAACCTGAATAAGCAAAGAGCAAAGATGGAGTCATCAGGAGGATCCTGAATAAGCAAAGAGCAAAGAGCAAAGATGGAGTCATCAGTAGGACCCTGAATAAGCAAAGAGCAAAGATGGAGTCATCAGTAGGAACCTGAATAAGCAAAGAGCAAAGATGGAGTCATCAGAAGGAACCTGAATAAGCAAAGAGCAAAGATGGAGTCATCAGTAGGAACCTGAATAAGCAAAGAGCAAAGATGGAGTCATCAGTAAGAACCTGAATAAGCAAAGAGCAAAGATGGAGTCATCAGTAAGAACCTGAATAGGATTCGGGTTTTAGCTGCTACTCCACAACCTTCAAACACATCCAGGCGCAGCTAAATGAACCTCCCACAAAAATCTCTGCAAGAATTCACTTCTGCTTGGACAGATAGATGAAGAAAGAGAGAAATAAAGAAGAAGCAAGAATTAGAATGAATAAGGAAAAATGTGAAAAAGTAGAAAGAAATGTGAAAAACAAAGATCCCTAACTCTAAGCCCTAACGCATAGTCCTAACGCCTAGCCCTAACGCCTAGTCCTAATGCCTCGTCCTAACGCCTAGTCCTAATGCCTAGTCCTAATGCCTAGTCCTAACGCCTAGTCCTAACGCCTAGTCCTAACGCCTAGTCCTAGCGCCTAGCCCTAGCGCCTAGTCCTAACGCCTAGCCCTAACGCCTAGCCCTAGCTCCTAGCCCTAGCTCCTAGCCCTAACTCCTAACTCCTGAGTAAGCAAAGAGCAAAGATGGAGTCATCAGTAGGAATCTGAATAAGCAAAGAGCAAAGATTGAGTCATCAGTAGGAACCTGAGTAAGCAATGAGCAAAGATGGAGTCATCAGTCGGAACCTGAACTCCTAGCCCTAGAATAACATAATAAAAGTAATAGTAATAATTGGCAACAATAATAAGGATAACAAGACAGGAGACGACGATGGTTGACGAGCGAGCGGTATTCAATGACAAAGGTCAAAACCGTTATTGAAAATATATAGATAGGAATGTATTATCTGTTATGAGACTAGTTAGCTACACAATACCGAAAATTCCGTTCGATTCCGACAACTTTGAAAATTTCACCTTTGTGACCTTGAAATGTCAAAACAAAGGTTACTGACCTTGAAATGAGATAGAAAATAATGTATAATCAGTTATGAGTTTAATTAGCTACACAATACCGAAAATTCGGTTCGATTCCGACAACTTTGAAAATTTGACCTTTGTGACCTTCAAAGGTCAAAGGTCGAAGATTCTGAAATTTGTTGGAAAACTTGTATTTCATGATGTATGTGATAATATAAGATCATGTACGACATTTCACCCTATCAGGAAGCGAACAATGTCATAAAACCATCAAAAATAGACTTTTCTAAATTTCGTGACCTTGTGACCTTGACCTTGGGGCGAAAATGAAAAATCGAGCTCCGTGGGGCCAGACACATGACATTGACCTAACCAAATACCGAAACCCCTGTCAGATTCCACCAAACCCCTCGGAGAAGATGCAGCTTGAACTCGATTACCCCCTAAAAAGACATCTTTTTCGGGTGTCGCTCCACCCACAATGGGCGCAATACCCCCACTCTAGGCAGGACACAATTAGATCACGATATCAACCTCCCACCCAAGTTTCATCAAGACCGGATGATATCATCGGGTAGTTATGCTGCGGACAGACAGACACACAGACACACACCCTTGACGAATATAGTGGTAACTCTGATAACTCGTGCACCAATAACATGACTCCCCTTGCCATTCCCGGAGTGATCAGATGTACCAGTAAGCCATAAATACCACATCATAAGAATATCATTTTTTACTTTCATTGCTGGAGACCTTTACACTCTTGCCTATTCACTCCATTGCTGTAGCCACTTAATGAGTAAGTGTCATGGGGGACAAGACTCTTACCCTGTAGGTAATGTCGGTCTCCTTATCTATTCCTTTCACCAAAATGTTCACAAAGCTATGATCAACTTCTGCCCTGCAAAAATATAAATGATTTTTTAAACATCACCTTATTATTACATCATGTCATGTTCACAATACCTCAAAGTTTGTGCAAAACACACATTATGTTATTGTTTGATGTTTCATGTACATTGGACATTTTAGACTTCCCTTCTTTAAAAAAAAAAGTAATTATATAAAGCCTTTTGTTGTTCTTCTTGTAAGGTGTACCTCTGCAGGTTGCCTGCACCTGCATTTTTCACAACTTTTGAAGTCCACATTTGACATGGCCAAGAGCAGTTGTGTAAGTGATGGTTTTATGTGCAGCGTAACCCTTTCAACTGTGACTGCTGGTTGCATCATATTCTTGAAGCGCAGCTGTGCCACTGATGCAGTGCCCCTGTTACCGGTAAGGAGGTGGTACTCATTTCGCCAACCTCGGAAATGATGACAGGTTGAGTCAACCCACGTGGTGTTAATTCAACGACATGCCAGAGGCTCGAAATGAGGACCCTAAGATCTCCAGCCAGCCACCTTAACCGTTAAGTCAACACCAGGCTTAGTTGTATAAGTTAAGCTGGTTAATTTATATGTAAATTTAATAATGTCTGACATCAAGACCGTTTTCTACCTCAGGGGTCTTCATAGTGTGTGCTCTCTCATCGAGACCTTGAGGTGTACCTTCTAACTACTGCTCTCACCATTTATGGCATGCTCGGTTGGCAAATTGCATAAAATGATCCATGCCATGAAATATTGGCACAACCCTGGAGTGGAGAGTTAACATTAGACTTAAACTGGGGTCAACCAAGCCTCGATGGTAGCTGGAACATGGGACGTCACGTGAACACGCCGCAATCTAAGCGATACAGGGTGTTCAAAAAGACCTGAACAACTTTGGTTGTTAATATTGTTGCGGATATGAGGATTGCATTTTTTTGATTGTGTGTATTGTGGTGGTAAATTGTTGTGTAACATTGGTTGGATATGGCCCCTCCTGCCTCCAGAGTTGTGTAAAGGTAAAAAGGGCGTCCCGGTAGTTATTCCATGAAACACCACATTGCAGGACCCGATAAAACCCTTGTTCAGTAGCTTATATCTTATTATGTGTTTTAGAGTAAGGCCTTGTCTTCCATTAAAATAATACTCCATTGCACCGAATCAATTAAGAATAGCGCCCCTTCAATACTTCCATTTCCCAGCCAAACTCTCCATCTGCGGGTAAAGCAGTTCACAAGCGTGGGATGCACGCCCTCTCATTTCGCTGCGATAGTGAATATGTGCTCCGTGCTCTGTTTGAACAGGAGGGGCGGGGTCGCCAGGGAGAGGCAAGCCCAGGGCTCGCTACGAAGGGCGGGGCTGTTCAGCCCCATGCCCAAATAAGGAAACAAGCCCGTGGCTCGCCACGAGGGGCGTGCCGTCGGCGCCATACCCAGATAAAGAGACAAGCCCGTGGGATTACCATACAAGGTCACGAAACAGAGCACGGGGGGAGGGCGGTACCAAAACCGAGGGGGGCGTGTCAGACCCGCGCTGAAGGTTTGGGGAGAAGGGTGCGACGATCGCTGGGGACAAGCTACACGAGAGATACGGCAGATGAGTCCAGGTGCGTAAGAGGGTCGGCAGTCCACCGGGAGAGAGTTCAGAGTAGCACCGGAGTTGCGTGAGAGATACGAAAAGCCTTTGACAAAGAGCCGCTTCAACCAGCCCTGTTTCAACCAGCCGAGTGACCCTGCCGGCGTGCGCTGTGAAGCCGAATACAAGGAGCTGCCGGCTCCTCGCCTCCCGCCCGGAGTGGACCTGCTCGCTGTGCCCTGTGATCCCACCTGCTCATCCCTCCAAACGATTCCTACCCTTCCATCCATTTGCGTACGTGAGTTTGTTTTGTTCGTGCTGTCCTGGGTAGTAAACTAAGTCTGTATAAGCTAGTAATTTTCACTGTGTCACCTGCGTTTTCATGTCACCTGTAAATAATCGTGACTGCTCTTTTTGCTTATGTGTGTGTAAATAATAATAAACCCCCTTACTCTTCTGTACGTCTTCTTCTTCTTCTTCTTCCTCTTTGCATTCGTCGTCTTAGTCTTTTCCACATTGAGTATCTGTGGCGCGATACGGCCAACGTTTGGGTGAATCGAGTTTCGTCGGGGAACAACTGTTCGGTTGCGGAGCCTCCGCTCGGCAAACATACCATCCTTAACCGCGTACCGTAACAATTGGTGTCGGGGAGTGAGATACGAGGCCCGAACCAAATTTTTAAAACAGCTAGAAAAAAAAAAATTGGTCAAAATTTTGAGTAGCCGAAATTTGCTTTTGTTTTACAAAAACCCGAATTTTGAAATCGCGCCATGGCTGGTCAAGGCGACGGGATGCCGGTGGGAGAGATACAGATAGACGGGGTAGAATCGACCCAGGACCTCGGGGAAATGTATATGGAGGATGTGGTTGAGGGGGTATCAGGCGCACAAAATGGCGCTCTCGCACACGTGGTTGAGGGGGCCACGGCCGCGGAACCAATGAGCGCGGCCCAAATGCAAGCCTTCATGGCCCAATTCATGGTGGAAATGCAGAAAAAAAACGACAGTATGGACAGGCTAGAAGCCAAAATGGGACAAATGGGGAACCGGATGGATGCTCAGGGAGAGCGATTGGAGGGCCAAATGGGACAAATGGGGAACCGGATGGATGCTCAGGGTGAGCGGATAAGGGACGAAATGGGGGGCAAAATGGGCGAAATGGGGGGCAAAATGGGCGAAATGGGGGGCAAAATGGGAGAAATGGGGGAACGGCTAGAAGCTAAATTAGAGGGGTTAGACAACGGGATAAAAGAGGTAAAGAATGGGTTAACGGGGGAGGAAAATAGAATGGCTGCCCAGGAGAATCAGTTAGAGGGGGTGAAAAATGGGTTAGAGGGGCTAGAAAATAGGATGGAAGACAAATTGCAGGAGATAGGGGAGCAATCCGCCCGAGAAATTAAACAAATGGGAGAGCAGATAGAGGAGGTAAAAATCGGGGTAGAAACCAAATTGGATGCTCAGAGGGATGAATTGGGACAGATGAGGGCAGCATCTACAAAAGAGAGGGAGGAGATGAAAGAGGAAATACGACGAGGTGTAAGTGAGGAGGTCTCGGGGGTACGCGAGGAGGTAAAGCGAGGTAAAAAGCGTATAGAGAAAGAGGTGAGGAATAATATGGCTCGGTTACAGGGGGGAATAGAGGGTCTGACGGAGGAGGTGGAACAGCTGATGGTGGGACAGACGGAGTTAGTGGAGCAGGTTCAAAGGAACACTGCGGTATTAGGAGGGTTGAAAGCGACACAAAAAGAAATAAAAAATGACTTGATAGCGACACAGAGGCAATGTCAGATGGTACGTGAGGGACTGACAACGAGGTTGGAAGAGGTGACAGAAGTAATGGAGACGAAGGACCGAGAGGTGAGGACGCACATAGAGACGGTCAAAATAGCCTTAGAGGACGGACTTGAGGAGACGCACCGGGAAATAAAAGAGGTGAAGCAAAAATTAGAGGAAGTGGAAGAAGAGGTGAGTGAAATTAAGAAGAGACGGACAGAAACTAAGAGAGAAATACAGGAGGAGGTGATGGAATATGTACAAGGTCGGTGCTCAACTCATAATTATGTGCTCGCTAACCAAATAAAGAGTTTGCAGGTGGCGAAGGAGGTGCAGAGACGAGGTGCCAAGGTGAGTGGTGATATACGAGGAAATGTATATGATGTGAGGGGAGCTTCAGTCGGCTTGGGGGTTGCTTTGGACCCGGGTGTTCGTGAGAGGCTGTTGGCGAAGTGTGCGACAGGTACGGTGTGCGAAGGAGGAGGTGTGCGAGAATGTCCGACTCTGGGGTGTGTGAGGAAAAAGTGCGCGCCGAGGAGTGAGTGTGCTGTCGAGAGTGAGTCGGTCGTAGCGCGTGTGCGAGGGAGCACATGGAAGCGCGTAGTGAGGAGTGTTACAGAGGATGTAACGGAAGAGTGTACACCTGAGGTGAGTGTTACGGAGGAAGTAACGGGAGAGTGTGCGCAAGAGGATGCGAGAGAAAGGTGTGTAACTGACGGGTGCATGAGGAAAGAGTGCGCTGTCAAAAGTAAGGGAGAATGCACGCCTGTGGTGAGTGTTACAGAGGATGTAACGGGAGAGTGTGCGCAAGAGTGTGCGCGAGAAAGGTGTGTAATGGACAGGTGCATGAGGAAAGAGTGCGCTGTCGAGAGTAAGGGTGAGTGCGCTGTCAAGAATGGTGGTGAAAGTAGTGAGAGTGACACGGAGCGTGAGTTGGTTGTGGCAGGTGAGAGAGGGTGTACACCTGGAATGGAAGGAAGCACACCTGGAATGGTAGAGCGTGTGTGGGAATGCACACTTGAGTTGGTAGTGAGGCACGTGGTTGGGTGTGTGAGTGAGAGCACACCTGTGATTGTCACAGAGGAGGTGACCGAGGAGGGGCGCGAAGAGGTGTGTTGGTGAGGTGTGCGAACGACGAATGTGTGCCAAGGTGTTCGGTGGTCAGTTGTGTGACCAAGTCTGTGAGCGGAATGAGTGTACCTGGGTGTGTAAGAGAAGGTGCAATGACCAAGAGCAGGGAGACGGCTGGATGTGTGAGCAAGGAACGGGCTGCGGGGTGTAAGCATGCAGGCGAGGCATCGACGGCAACCGGGTTAGCGGTTAGAGCGACTTATAGCCGAATCGGGCCCTCGGTGCGTGCCGGGTTTCGCGTACCGCGAGGACCAGCGGGGATCCGGACCACGGCGGGTTCGAAAGGACCGCCGTACGCGATCCACGCTGGGCCTCGCTTGGAACGGCCGCGTCCGTGCTCCACTAGGCGGAACGGGCAGCCCGATAGGAAGGGTCGTCATGGCGACCCCTTTTTGTTGAGGCATTCCGGCAGGTCGAGATCGGGCCATGGGATGGCTCCGTGCCGAGGTGGTGCGTGGGATCTCGGCCCGGGTAAACCTCCTTCCCTGCACCAAATGTCGGACGCATCCAGCCGCCGGCACCAAACAACCCGCATTCATTGCTCGGCTTTACGAAGCCGGGCTGTGGAAGTGAATTGGCGCACCAAGAGGCATTAGTAAGTAGACTGTAATGATGAGGATAGTGGTCTGGACCCGAAATTAGAAAAACAAAATTTGATGATTGGCAAAGGATTGGCAGAGTGATGATTGGTAATGGTACAGTGATTGGCAGATGATTGGCAAATTTTTGATTTGTTGAAATTGGACGAGCAAAATTTATAGTAAGAGATGCCCCATGTGATGGGATGGCCAATCCACCATCCCTCACAGAGGGGGGCAAAGGAGCACTAGGTTTATGGGGTTGATGGCAGTGAAAACTAGCCCGGGAGGGTTAGGATATATCGTGTGTAGGGCCCTAGAGATTGACATTAGGTAACGTTAAGGTTAGGTAGTGACAGATACCTGTAGTGGGGACGCAGGTAGATTAGTGTGGATGATAATGACGAGGGAGCGCAATAATGTAAGGGGTGACGGGGAAGCGCAAGTTTCAGAGGGGAGTAGTTAGATGAGATGATGCCGTGTGTTTGAGAATTGGAAGTGTATTGTGAAAAGTGTGTGAGGAACAGGTGTGATTGAACAGGTGTGATTGCACAGGTGTGCAACTGAACAGGTGTGTGGAGCAGTGTATGAGAGAGTGCTGGTGATGTGTGTTGTGTTGACCAAATGGTCCAGGAAGAGGAGGAGGGTGCAGGTGGCACCAGGTGTGAGTGCACAGGTGTGCAACAACAGGTATGAGGAACAGGTGTATGGAATAAATGGTCTGGAATATATGGAGTATTGGAATGGATGGTCGTGGAGTGAGTAGGATGGAAACTGTGGAGTGGAGTGGATGGTGCGGAGGTGTGAATGGGGGAAGAGTGGACCCCCATCATGAATACCCAGGGCGGGTAGTGTAATGGTTAGGTAGAGGGTACAGGTAAATTGTGGTTGGATATTGGCATCTGTGGTGTGGGTGGAAGAATGGTGATTGGATGGGTGCATTAGTGTTGTGGAAATGGCTGGGCGTGTCGCCTGTTAGTGTGTGTCGTTGGTTTGGGCACTCCACCACTGTGAGGATGTCGGCCAGGTGAGGCCGCAGGTGGGCTCTGGGAGCCGGTAGAGTTGTTGTGGATGGGGCCCGAGGATCCGGAGGACGGACCCGGGTAGCCCAGTGCCAGAGGGCACCAAGGGGTGACAGAGCCAGGAGGGGCCTTCCCCAGTTAGTTAGGTTAGGGTGAGGGGCTAGGTAAGCTCGGGTGGCAACGGCAGTGGTGGAGGTGTGCAGGTGGGTAGACCTGCTGGGAGAGCTACACGTCTCAGCCCAAAAATTGTGCAAGGGCACCGGGAGATGAATCGGGGGAGTGAGACCCCAAATTGAGAAGCACCACAGTTTGGTCAATGGGAATTGGTTTTTAGAACCCATAGTGTAAGTTGGCCAATTGATTGGCAGGGAGAGACCCCGGGTAGTGTAAAGTGTGTTAATGTCATTTAGAGGATAGTTAGGATTGAAGTCTCCTCGCACCATCTACATCCACTCACCTGAGGTGAAAGGTACTCCACACTATGCCATGTTTAATTATTTTTATGTGCAAATGTTTTGGATTGTGAGACGCATCATGACGTGGGTGTGACATTGTACTTTGTGTTCCATCTCTCCCTCCTTATGAGGATTGATGATGAATTGATGATGGCAAATTTTGAAGTAGAGGGATTGTGAAGACGAATTTGGTAAAAGGGAAATATGGGGAAGACGTGACAGTAGCGACGAATTTGTAAATGTGTAGATTTTGTACATATGGGGTAAGGGCAAGGGTAGTGTAGGTGACAGGGGGGTGACGTACGGTAGGGACGAGCTTTCTCACTTCGCCCTCCGTACGCATTTCACCTTGCATTGCCTTATTGATGTGTACCCTTGTGACCTTACCCCTCGCTCATCTGTCTTCCCCCTTTTGTCTCCCACATGACCTGTGTGCCATTGGGCGCCGAGGGGAGCGTGCGTGAGTCCGCCAGTGTGCGCCCGGAACTCCCAGAACCAGCTGTCTGCATCGATGCACCACATTATGGACCACATGTCAGTGGCCGAGCACCACTTATGGACCCCATGGGTTGGGGCATGGCCCCTCTGCTGGAACCGGCCATGAGGGCCCGAAATCTTGCTGGCGGACCTTGGCCACAGGGCACCGATGCCCCACAGGTGAACCACACTAGTCGGCCCTGTGGGCCATAAATAAAGAAAATAAAAGGGACACGTTGGGTGCATTTTACTTTATTGCAAATAGGCCGCCAGCAAAGGAAAAAGACAACATCTGGAAGAAAATAATAATAGCAGGCAGAGGGAGCCGAAGAGCAAGAGACCACCTGCAGGGTTGGTTTATTTTGATTATTCATGAACACTGATGAACTGTGGTGACTGCACCGATTGGTGCTTGAGGGTGCTTTGGTGCGTTTTTGGGTGCTTTCATAGTGCATTGATGCAGAGCAGACTGTCTCCCCCCCAGAAAGAACAATTACAGGTCCTGGGTTAGTCTTGTAAATAAAAGTAGTATCAATTGTAAATAATGCTCCCCACCGTCAATGTATAGTTTGAAGACCATTCCGCAATTCGGTTAACTGTGGGCGTGAGTCTGTTAGGCAGGGTGCAATGGAGCAGCGGGACACATTTATTTATGTTTTAAAACTGTCGCACTCAGGGTCAGGTTAAAAGTAGAGGGAACTACACCTACGTGTCACACTAAATTAAAGTTATAGGCCCGGTACGTGCCTAAGAGGAGGAGGGTGCAGTGTTGCGGCTATGAGGATTGCATTTTTTTGATTGTGTGTATTGTAGTGGTAAATTGTTGTGTAACATTGGTTGGATATGGCCCCTCCTGCCTCCAGAGTTGTGTAAAGGTAAAAAGGGCGGCCCGGTAGTTATTCCATGAAACACCACATTGCAGGACCCGATAAAACCCTTGTTCAGTAGCTTATATCTTATTATGTGTTTTAGAGTAAGGCCTTGTCTTCCATTAAAATAATACTCCATTGCACCGAATCAATTAAGAATAGCTCCCCTTCAATACTTCCATTTCCCAGCCAAACTCTCCATCTGCGGGTAAAGCAGTTCACAAGCGTGGGATGCACGCCCTCTCATTTCGCTGCGATAGTGAATATGTGCTCCGTGCTCTGTTTGAACAGGAGGGGCGGGGTCGCCAGGGAGAGGCAAGCCCAGGGCGCGCCACGAAGGGCGGGGCTGTTCAGCCCCATGCCCAAATAAGGAAACAAGCCCGTGGCTCGCCACGAGGGGCGTGCCGTCGGCGCCATGCCCAAATAAGGAGACAAGCCCGTGGGATTACCATACAAGGTCACGAAACAGAGCACAGGGGGGAGGGCGGTACCAAAACCGAGGGGGGCGTGACAGACCCGCGCTGAAGGTTTGGGGAGAAGGGTGCGACGATCGCTGGGGACAAGCTACACGAGAGATACGGCAGATGAGTCCAGGTGCGTAAGAGGGTCGGCAGCATGGGCGGACTGGCCAGAGGGCATTTGGGCAATGCCCGGTGGGCTGGGACCGCTGGATAAAAAATGGGCCGCTGGGCTGGATAAAAAAACTGCTGAAAAAAAATTTGTCACGGAAAACTTCTGGCTCTGCCTCCATCCCCGGGGATTCCCCGCTAAATATCAAAAGTTCAAAAGGTCGCCCCTGACGCCTCATTATAATATTACTAGCAACGGTACCCGCCCAGTAACACATACCAGAGAAAACAAATCGTTTGCGCAATGGGCTCTCCAATATTCGATGTGTTCACGGTTTGAATTACGTAACGTAACGTTTGTGACAATGTTTGTGACTTTTGTGTTCACGGTAGTGTTTGATGTGACGGTGTGAACGTAATTTCGTAATGTTTTTCGTTTTTATTTTCGTAATCGATCCATGAACGTTTAATGAACGTAAGAATAATGTTTAATAATCATTAGATGAATGAATGAATGTTATGAATAATGCCATGGCGTCGCGTTGGTAGCAGTGACAATATAAAAATGTTTCCCAAGAACTTCAAAGAGAGAAAAGGAACTTTTATCAGCAATGTCGTGTATCCTGAAGTTCTAAGCTGAAGAAGAGGAACCGTACAAAATCATTCCATTTTTTTTCCTCAAGAAAAGCGTACAGTTGATGTCACTAATCACGATTTGAAACACGATGGAATAATATTTACCGATATGAACAGTGATGTGGTTTTTTTTTATTGAAATTCTAAAAATACTGTTTAGATTTTGATGATTTGTGTGTGATATTTAACGGATGTTAAAATTAATCGCGCCTCCAAATTGAAGCCCCGCCCTTAGGGCGGGTACCGTTGCTCGTCATATATAATGGCGACACAACAATTTTTACCACTTTGCTTTGAAGAACGGGAATGAAGGGGGAGGAGCATGTTAATATGTCTGGTTGAAGGCTTTGGGTGGTGAGGTGAGGGGGTTTTAAGCCAGATTTTAGTCTTACAGCCGCCATGTTGGTGCTCACTCTCACTGCGATGCGAAGCGAAAGACGCCTCAGA
This sequence comes from Myxine glutinosa, assembly GCF_964187855.1. Classification (NCBI taxonomy): domain Eukaryota; kingdom Metazoa; phylum Chordata; class Myxini; order Myxiniformes; family Myxinidae; genus Myxine; species Myxine glutinosa. The sequence continues at coordinate 37,835,209 of NC_136261.1, forward strand.
GCTGTTACATTCACAATCGCTATGTCGTATGTACTCCCGATACGGGTTTCCTTCATTGTAAAAACTACCAAATCAACAGTAAAAAGGATTTTGAGCCGATAGGCCAAGTAAGTTTAGATAGGTCTACTGACTACTGATCTAGTATTGATAACAATGTCATGAACAGACTTACGATGCTAATTTTTTATTTTTTTTTCAGCATCTGCATCTGTAACCAACAATGGATAAAGCAAACCAGAAGAGCAGAAAAGGAGGTGCTGAGAAGGAACGTGATCGAAAGAAAAAGAAACTGTCAGATAGTGCTTCAAATTGCAGAAACCTTTTGGATCTGTTCAAGAGTACTAATACTGGGCCTGGTGAAGTCGGTGAACACGGGGATAAGGATACTGAATCGATAGCTGGACCATCAGCAGCTGAATTGGGAGATGATCAATTGGCAGCTGAATCAGTGGATGACCAATTGGCAGCTGAATCAGCAGAATTGGTGCAAATTGGTGAACACGAACAGGTGCGGTCAGCTGAGAGAGATGTACCTGCTGCAGCTACTACACTTGCAGAGGAGGGATACCCCTCGATTAACTACTTTAAGAAACCATGTAGAGATGAAGATTGTTTGCTGTTTGGGAATTACCACCCTAATCAAAAAACTGACAACCGAGTGGTCAAGAGGTGTTTCATGCGAAAAGATGGTACAAACAGATGGTGGTTGTCATACAACAAGGACAATCATTCTCTTCACTGTTCAGTGTGCTTGGCGTTTTCCAGCACCTCAGACTGGTCCACGTTCATCGAGGGAATGACTGACTGGCGACATGTACATGCACGTGTTGAAGAACAGGAACGCTCTTCTTTTCATTTGAGATGCTCTACAGCATACCTGGTAGATCGACAACAGTCCAGCGTTTCTCACCTGCTCACACGTAGCCATGTGTGGTAAGAAGGACACGACAAGTGATGGAAAGAGTTGTGGATGTGGTCAAACTCATTGGTAAGAGGGGACTGAGCTACAGAGGAAGTAATGAAGAAGCAGCATATATACTTGTCAATGAGGAGATCGAACATGGTACATTTCTGGAAGTTGTAAAACTACTTTGGAAGTATGATTCCTGCACAGCCGATCATCTCTCTCACGTTGTCCAGAACAGCAAGAAGCAACATGAGAAGGCAAAGAGTTCACGAGGTCGAGGCTCCTTGGTAACTTTGCTGTCTAAAACTACAGTGAATTATGTTATCACAGTTATCTGGGATAAGATACGTCAGTGGATTTCTGAAGAAGTAACAGACATGTTTGCTGTGGAAATTGATACCACTCAAGACATCTCAACACAAGACCAGTGCTCTGTTGTTCTTAGATATGTTGATAGCACTGGCACTATCCAAGAAAGATTAGTGAGTGTGGTGAATGAAATGTGAGGAATCTACTGGCGAAGCTTTTGTGCAACTTGTTTCTGAAGTCTTGTTAGGACTGAATCTTGGCCTCAAGAACTGTGTTGGAAACTCAACTGATGGTGCAGCAAACATGCAGGGGCGCTACAAAGGCCTTCAGTACTCTGCTATCAAAGGAAGCTCCAATGCAGATCCATGTTTGGTGCCAAGCACATGTGTTAAATCTCGTTGTGACCGAAGCTACAAGTGTTGTGGTGACTAGCGCATCACTGTTCTCACTACAGAATGACATTGCAGTATTCTTTCGGGAATCTTATCAGCGAATGAACATCTGGAGTCGACACTCCACTACTGTGAAACGAATGGGAACTATCGGAGAAACTAGATGGTGGTCAAAGGATGCCGCCTTGAAGAAGGTTTTTGGTTCATTCAACAATCCAACTGGAGCACTTTTCATGGAAGTTATCACCACTCTTAATGCCATACTTGTTGCTGACCAGATCCAAGTAGCTGTTAAGGCCAAGATGAAGGGATACATTGCCAGTCTCCTGCAGTTTGAAACAATTCTGACTGCACAAGTATATCTGCAAGTATTCTCCCGCACTACAGCGCTCTCCAAGTATCTACAAACTGTGCAATTTGATCTGCTGACTGTGCACCGGATGGTGGATGAATTGCTAGAGAATATGCAGATGCTACGGGATGACTTCCAAGCTTGTCATGATGCAGCTGCAAATTTTGTTCAATGGGCTAATGACCAGCTGGATGAAATGGATGTAAATCTTGTTATGGAAGAGTCCCTTCCTATAAAACGGCAAAGACAGCACAAACGTATTGATGGCAAACTGTCCATAGATGAGGTTACATCAGCTTCTGACCCAGTAAAGAAGTATCGCATTGAAGTGTACAACCGAATAGTGGACACTATTGTGAGCAGCATTGAGCAGCGGTTTGACAGATCAGCAACATCAACATTGTATGCTGATCTCTCACTTCTTCACCCAAGGAACTTTGATCAAGTGCCATCGGGAGCTATGGAAGAGCTGCACAAACATTTGCTGAGATTTGATGATGGTGTCACTGCGGAACAACTACGAAAAGAACTGCGAAGCCTTGGAGAACAATGGTCAACACTGAAACAATCAGTAGCAGATGCTTATACAGTGCAGGACAGTGAGTCTGAACAGGACAGGAAGACTCTGCCAAGTACATGTAAGTCATGTAAAGCCTGTCCTCTCTGCTGCTACAAGGTGCTCCTCAAGTTGAACCTCTTCACTGATGTCTACAAGAGCATTGGGCTTGCCTACAAGCTGCTGCTAACGCTGCCTGTGTCACAAGTGGCATGTGAACGGTCTTTCTCTGCTTTGAAGAAAATCAAAAGCCGTCTGCGAAGTACAATGACACAAGAACATCTTGAGGCGTTCATGTTGATGTCTGTGGAAAAAGGGATCTTGGCCAAACTTGACACTAAGGATATAATTGATGGTGTGGCTGCCAGAAGCAGCAAACTGCGCAGGCACCTTGTCTCTTAGACATGACATGTGCTTGTGTTACTGAAAATAAATTTAATTTTTAGTGGATTTTTTTTTTTCAAGCATTTCGTCTCTTTCCTCAGGTAAGCAACATATAAATGAATAATGGGCCGACCTAGGTGAAGGATGCCCGGGCCGGTTTTAAGACCCAGTCCGCTACTGGTCGGCAGTCCACCGGGAGAGAGTTCAGAGTAGCACCGGAGTTGCGTGAGAGATACGAAAAGCCTTTGACAAAGAGCCGCTTCAACCAGCCCCGTTTCAACCAGCCGAGTGACCCTGCCGGCGTGCGCTGTGAAGCCGAATACAAGGAGCTGCCGGCTCCTCGCCTCCCGCCCGGAGTGGACCTGCTCGCTGTGCCCTGTGATCCCACCTGCTCATCCCTCCAAACGATTCCTACCCTTCCATCCATTTGCGTACGTGAGTTTGTTTTGTTCGTGCTGTCCTGGGTAGTAAACTAAGTCTGTATAAGCTAGTAATTTTCACTGTGTCACCTGCGTTTTCATGTCACCTGTAAATAATTGAGACTGCTCTTTTTGCTTATGTGTGTGTAAATAATAATAAACCCCGTTACTCTTCTGTACGTCTTCTTCTTCTTCTTCTTCCTCTTTGCATTCGTCGTCTTAGTCTTTTCCACATTGAGTATCTGTGGCGCGATACGGCCAACGTTTGGGTGAATCGGGTTTAGTCGGGGAACAACTGTTCGGTCGCGGAGCCTCCGCTCGGCAAACATACCATCCTTAACCGCGTACCGTAACAATATATTTAGTACCACAAATGATACAGAAACTCATAGAGTTTTATTTATTTTCAGGTCTGGTTGTTTAATGTAAAACAAAATGGCCACTCCACAGGAGAAAGCTTAGTGCGTTGAATGCTTCATCGAGACGAGATCTGACATGCAGGTTGAGCATAATGTCTGTACAAGGTATGGAAGGAATCCGCCTTTGCAGAACACTATCAGAGAGTGAGTGGTACAAGAGGTTTAAGGAGATTGGAAGTTGTCAGAAAGAGAAAAGTACTGGTCGACCAAACACAAGTGCAGCAGACATTGAACGAGTGCGCAAAGCATTTCAACATAGTCCAATAAAATCAATCCAACACGCATCCAGAGAACTGGGACTACCAACCACCACCATACACAGGATTTTGCATAAAAGACTGAAGCTTTGTGACTATAGGGTGCAGATTCTGTAAGAACTCAAACCAAATGATGGACCCAAATGCAAGGTGTTTGCCTTGGAAATGCTCAGTCGCAAAGAGAATGACGAAGATTCACAGAAGGTCACAGAAGGTAAAGGTCATGTTCACAGAAGAAGCTTGCTTTCCTGTATTGGAGAAGGTCAACTGGTACAATGTGAGCATCGGGGGCTCTGAAAACCCCCACGTCAATGAACACATACGCGACAGTCCAAAGGTCAATGTGTGGTGTGGCCTTCTCCATGCCCGAGATCAATGTGAGGTGTGGCCTTCTCCATGACCGAGATCAACGTGTGGTGTGGCTTTCTCCATGACCGAGATCAATGTGTGGTGTGGCTTTCTCCAAGACTCAGATCAATGTGTGGTGTGGCCTTCTCCATGACCGAGATCAATGTGTGGTGTGGCTTTCTCCAAGACCGAGATCAATGTGTGGTGTGGCTTTCTCCATGACCGAGATCAATGTGTGGTGTGGCTTTCTCCAAGACCGAGATCAATGTGTGGTGTGGCTTTCTCCATGACCGAGATCAATGTGTGGTGTGGCCTTCTCCATGACCGAGATCAATGTGTGGTGTGGCTTTCTCCATGACCGAGATCAATGTGAGGTGTGGCCTTCTCCATGACTGAGATCAATGTGTGGTGTGGCTTTCTCCAAGACTGAGATCAATGTGTGGTGTGGCTTTCTCCATGACCGAGATCAATGTGTGGTGTGGCTTTCTCCATGACCAAGATCAATGTGTGGTGTGGCTTTCTCCATGACCGAGATCAATGTGTGGTGTGGCCTTCTCCATGACTGAGATCAATGTGTGGTGTGGCTTTCTCCAAGACTGAGATCAATGTGTGGTGTGGCTTTCTCCATGACCGAGATCAATGTGTGGTGTGGCTTTCTCCATGACCAAGATCAATGTGTGGTGTGGCTTTCTCCATGACCGAGATCAATGTGAGGTGTGGCCTTCTCCATGACTGAGATCAATGTGTGGTGTGGCTTTCTCCAAGACTGAGATCAATGTGTGGTGTGGCTTTCTCCATGACCGAGATCAATGTGTGGTGTGGCTTTCTCCAAGACCGAGATCAATGTGTGGTGTGGCTTTCTCCATGACCGAGATCAATGTGTGGTGTGGCCTTCTCCATGACCGAGATCAATGTGTGGTGTGGCTTTCTCCATGACCGAGATCAATGTGAGGTGTGGCCTTCTCCATGACTGAGATCAATGTGTGGTGTGGCTTTCTCCAAGACTGAGATCAATGTGTGGTGTGGCTTTCTCCATGACCGAGATCAATGTGTGGTGTGGCTTTCTCCATGACCAAGATCAATGTGTGGTGTGGCTTTCTCCATGACCGAGATCAATGCGTGGTGTGGCTTTCTCCATGACCGAGATCAATGTGTGGTGTGGCTTTCTCCAAGACCGAGATCAATGTGTGGTGTGGCTTTCTCCAAGACCGAGATCAATGTGTGGTGTAGCTTTCTCCATGACCGAGATCAATGTGTGGTGTGGCTTTCTCCATGACCGAGATCAATGCGTGGTGTGGCTTTCTCCATGACCGAGATCAATGTGTGGTGTGGCTTTCTCCATGACCGAGATCAATGTGTGGTGTGGCTTTCTCCAAGACCGAGATCAATGTGTGGTGTGGCTTTCTCCATGACCGAGATCAATGTGTGGTGTGGCTTTCTCCATGACCGAGATCAATGTGTGGTGTGGCTTTCTCCATGACCAAGGTCAATGTGTGGTGTGGCTTTCTCCAAGACTGAGATCAATGTGTGGTGTGGCCTTCTCCATGTCCGAGATCAATGTGTGGTGTGGCTTTCTCCAAGACCGAGATCAATGTGTGGTGTGGCTTTCTCCACGACCGAGATCAATGTGTGGTGTGGCTTTCTCCAAGACCGAGATCAATGTGTGGTGTGGCTTTCTCCATGACCAAGATCAATGTGTGGTGTGGCTTTCTCCATGACCGAGATCAATGTGTGGTGTGGCTTTCTCCATGACCGAGATCAATGTGTGGTGTGGCTTTCTCCATGACCGAGATCAATGTGTGGTGTGGCTTTCTCCAAGACCGAGATCAATGTGTGCTGTGGCTTTCTCCATGACCGAGATCAATGTGTGGTGTGGCCTTCTCCATGACCGCTTGGTACGTCCATATTTCTTTGCTGAGGATGCAGTGACCTCAACCATTTACATGAACATGTTTGAAGGATTCGTCTTCCCACAGATTGAAGACCTGTAACCCGATATCATTTTTCAATAGGACGGCGCTCCCCCTCATTGGGCCTTAGTCGTTCGAGCCGTCCTGAATGAAAAATTTCCAGGTCACTGGATTGGCTGAGGTTCTGTGGGGGTTTGTCAAAGATGTTGTCTACAACACCAAGGTGGCAGACCTGCAGGATCTTCGTTCTCAGATCACAGCTACATATGCACTGGTGGACACAAACATGCTGAGCCGAACATGGCAAGAACTCGTGTATCACCTTGATGTCCAGCGCGCGACAAACGGAGCTCACATAGAAGTGTATTTATGGTACTGTATCACAACCTTTGGTTAACCTTTGGTTTCTGTATCATATAAACCAAAGGGTATCATTGTATCATTTGTGGTCTAAATATATTAACAACCAAAGTTTTTGGAACACCCTGCAGTTCATGATCACCATCATCACCACAAAAGCATTTATCCTTTCGCTTCTCTGATGGGAGATGGAATTACTATTTTTTTCAAGGGTCTAGGCTCATAGAGGAGCGAAATGGCAAAAGGCAGTAGGTTAACAAACTGACAGAGGGTATTGGTGAGTGGAGGGGATACACAAGTAGGAAAGTAGAAAAACAAGTGGCAATGGCCAAAGGAAGATCAGAATGGGAACGATTCAACATGTGTAGAAGAGATGGTGGATGTGAGTGTAAGGTAGTGATCGACAGCGCATTTGAAAGGGTGAGGTGAGGAAGATGAATGATATCGTTTGTGTAAATCTTGACCCACAAAGCTCAAGTATTGAGAACGATAGAGCTTTAATCATAACCTTCCTGAGCATATGCTCAATATTCTGAGTTCATCAATCGCTAAAAAATTTTTTTATTTAGAAGCTTGTGATTGGTATCATAAATCAATTGCAGAGATTGCATATCGATTGTTCAGATAACAACAATATGCATCAAACGTGTAATTCAAAGTTGGAAGAGAGAAAGTGCTCACTCGAGGAACAGATCAGCAGCAGTGCGGATGGGAAGGGGAAGAGGTTTGACAACGTTGTCTCTTAAAGCAGCTTGTGTCTCATTCTCACTGTGGAGGGGATGGGGGTGGTGGGGGGGGGAATGAAAAGAAAGAGGAAAAACAAAATGGAATGACGTGGGTGGAAAAAAAAAAATCTATGAACAAAAAAAACTTATTCCATCACATTTTATTAATTAATTCGAGTTGTTTCCTTCGCCTTTACATCAAGATGAAATGCAATCAAGAACATTAAAAGTTTGTTTTTGTATAGTTGGCAGTTGTTGTTGATGTTGGTGTTGTTATTGTATAGCCCCGGACAGTTCCCGGGCAGTTCTTAAACAAGCCCACAGCATGGAGACAGCCGATTGATCTCCCAGGAGCGACCCAGAGATCCCCCACAGCCAGGATGGTGTACCCCCCGTCTTCACGGAGTCAGGGCCACGACAGAGTTAGAGAGAGAGAGAGACCAGAAGGAAAGGGCCGGTCCATGGGGATCGATCGGCACTTTGACTGTGACCACGCTGCCCTGACGAATCCGGGCAGCAGGTAAGAATGGGGAAGATTTAGCTCCGGACTTGCATTGGGTGGTACAACCACCACGAAGAGGCATCCCCGATAGTTGTCATATATGGCAGTGATATTACTAGATTCTGTTGTGTTGGTACCAAACAAAATACACACCAAAACACATATTGAATCGGGGTTCGACAACAAATTTAATCCGCTGGTTGCTTCATTACAGAGGCCTGGCTGCGCTGCTGATGCAGAGCCCACCTGACCATTCGGGCAGGAATTGAAAATTTGTTGACATCTGTAGACAGAGTGAAGCAATTGCTCAACTCCACTTTGCACTTCACACGCAAGGTCACAAGGATGGAGCATGGTGGTGCTCACAGCCGGTCGTCAGTGTATCCGTGGCAGACAACCAACCCTGGGTAGGTCTCACTCCAATTGGAAACCAAGGTTTTATCCATGCCACCATCAAGTGGAGTGCAATACATTGCAGTGACAATCCAAAGTTTCTGCATCAACTACTTACCCTTTAACGCTCGCAGTAATGGACAGCTCCTGCACGGTCTGCCTCTCTTTTGTACTCAGAAGCACCTTGAAGTTAAGCTGGAGTTGAAAGGGCACGCATTAAAAAGCAATGTCGTTTTACTTTACTAGGGCATGCCCGTACTATATATAAGCTAGGACGTGCCCGTACGTGGGTGCCCGTTCCTTGCCAAAAAAAAAAAAAAAAAAATTTGTGTAGGGGTGTGTGTGTGTAAACATCCTAGGGCGTGCCCGTACGTGGGTGCAAAAAAACATGCGTGCAAACAACAACAACAAAAAAAAACTTTGAAACCACGTGGCAGTAACGACCACAGAACCCCCCCCCCTCTATTTACATGAATGGTTTGGTCCATTCGCAACGACCACAGAACCCCCCCCCCTCTATTTACATGCAATGTTTGGTCCATTCGCAACGCCAAAGCGAACGGCGAACGGCTAAATCGCCATAGCTCGGTAAGTACTTGTCCGATTAATTTCAAACCTTGAAAAGGCACATCCTCGGGTCCCCAGCAATATACCTGGCAAGTTTAAAGTATATCGGACCCGTGGTTGTCGAGAAACAGCGGTCACAGACAAACAAACAAACGTACAAACAAACACACAGAGATTACTGGAATTATAGATAGATGACAAAAAGTATAACATATCATTATTTAAAAAAAAAAAAAAAAAAAAAAAAAAAAACTAGAACGACACTCGGTGGAGTGGATACCTCCGCCAGGCTGAACAGTATATGTTTTGTATCCCACTGATAGGCTGGATTCTGGATTTGGACCTGAATAAAAATCTAATCGGCTTGTTCTTGTCGCCGAACCAACTCACCCACACCAAAGTTTAGTCATAACTCGTCCATAACTTTTTAAAATATCATGTTATATATCGCTTTTCACCCGATCTCTCAATGGTGAAGAATCATTTAATAATTAAATAATTCTTGTATCCGGATCCATATTCAGATCTTCACCAAATTCGAATCAATTTGGTCTTGTCGCACACCCAACTGGTCCACCAAGTTTCGTCCAAACATGTCCACAACCTTTTGAGATATCCTGCTATATCTCGGTTTTGGCCCTATCTCCCAATGGTGAAGAATCATTTAAAAACTTCTACTAGTCTGATACGAATCCAGATCTTCACCAAAATCTAAACATTTCGTCCTTGTCAAATTCATTACGTTTATGCCAAATTTTGTTTGAATCCGTCCATAACTTTTTGAGATATCTTGTTCACAAACAAACAGACAAACAAACAGACAGATGAAAAATCGGTCAGAGACCGAGGACTTGCCGGAATGTACTTTTTTTATCGGCCATTTTGGACAAATATGGCGGCCGAACCATGTGACCGATGACGTCATCATTATTTGTTTTCTAAACTAATTTATTCCTAGATTATGCTCAAGAAATTTCATCTTGATCGGATGAAGTTTTGTACTTGTCGAATTATGACATCATAATGGAGGCACCTATGATATCATCATTAACATATTTTATTCTCCATGGAGAGTTCTTTTACAATGAGCCATGTCTCAATTTTTTCTATTCAGCACTTTCGGAGATATAGAGGTGCAAAGTTTTTCGGTTTTTCCAAGATGGCGGCCGAACCACGTGACCGATGACGTCATCGGTTTTTTTTCTTTTCTCCACCATTTTATGCCGACATGGTGCTCAAGAAATTGCATCTTGATTGGATGAAGTTTTGTACTTGTCGAATTATTGAATTATGATGTCATAATGGAGGCCTTGGGCTGAGAGAGTTAAAAATTGGGCACAGTCTATTCCAGGGCAAGACAAATATGTGTGTAAAGTATGGCGATTCTATGTGCAACGGTGTAGACGTAGTACTGTGCCCAAACAGACAAACAGACAAACCAACCAACATACTTGCCGGAATCTTTTCCGGCAAGTAACAATGGTGAAAACACAATATCCATCCACCTTTGGTGGTGGAGGTAAAAATAAATAAAGAAGTAAATAATTAATCCTCATAAAATTAAACATCCACCTAAATTGAAATAAACAGACATTGTTACGTTTGTGGGGGTAGGTGAAGAAATACCTCAGGAAAGTCAGGAATGTATAGATTAGTATGGACCGTGTGACACGAAGAAGAAGAAACCCATCTCGATGTACATAAGCAGGGTAAATATTCAGGTTAAAAGTGTTTGCATGTCACCATAAGGGGTGCGGCTTTTGTGTTAACTAGTTCTAGGGCATAAGATTAATAAATCCCAGTGTGTAATTGGCCCCCTGTGATTTTTCCCTTTGTTCTTATAAAATTCACTTGGCCAGCCATGCAATCGGCACATTGCCACAACCACACCAACAAGCCCAACAGAAACCAGCACATTTGCCAATCGGCAAGTAAACCCCGACGTCATCCGAACATTCCCGAACACAAGCCTTATCTAAACCAATGAATACCAACTTTGTGTGATCTTTTCTAGAGCATTACTTGGTTCCTCCTAAGCACAAGGGTAGTCTAGCATGCACACGAGATTTTTTGAATGCCCCTTATTTTCTATTGTTTGGCATTTTCTACAAGCTATGGAATGTCCCTTCTTTTCTATGCTTTGCCGCAAGGCACATAACATATAACGGGGCATTTTCTATGCCCCTGGCATTTTCTATGCCCCTGGCATTTTCCCAAGAATACCATTGGATATCAAAACTTTTCACATACAGGCAACAAGTTAGCAATCACAATTTCACATACAGGCAACAAGTTAGCATGAAACCAAGAGGTCCTGCCACACCATTCAGACTAGTGTTAGCAGAAGTCTCAAAAAACAAATCTCCTCCATATGACTTATCTCACCAAGGCTTGAGCTTTGAACATGTGCTGTGCGATCCGACATTTAAGACGTGCACCTTCTCTTGTCTCGTTTTGTGGCTCCTTCCTTCCTTCCTTCTGTGTAAGTGCTGCTTCATCAGGATGCAGATTACCGCACTGCTCCATGCCACAGGCAACTCTATCGTGTGGTGACTGCACACAAAACACAAGACATATCAACCCCATTGCTAATGAAAGTGGCAATAGATTCAAGTAACAGGACATCGATGGAGGTATGCTGACCACCATTCGAAGCAAGGAGAAGCTGTGGTTTCACGCATTAGCCCTTCGGTGGAGCTTCATCCTACATCCATTTGCCTAATGAATGTAATATACATTCTAAAAGTTGAGCTCTGCCTGTAAAGTCTCTGTAGTTCAACATCCAATTGAGAGTGCATGATTTAGGCATCAAGGGTGTAATTCTACAGGCTCGAATCACAATGGATGAGTAAACCGATCAGGAAAAGCAATACAATTTCTATTTTATTTGTCTCTGGTCACAGTCATCATGATGATGATCATCATCATCATCAATAGCCCCAGTTATCCTCACTAGAAGCCATCAGCCCCAAGGAAGATGCCCACTCTGACCGGATTACCCAGAGATAAGTAAAGAAGAAATGTTAAATGTTTGTGTTTTGTGCGAGTTGAAAACAACTTGTAACTAGATGGTATTCATAGAATACTTACCCTGCGCAGTCTTGAGAAGGACTTGGTGCGAGCCAACTCTTCTGCTTTTCAAGTTTTTTTTTTCTTTGATCCAATATCACTGCCAGATCATGTGACCAATGATGTCACTTTTATCAAACTATATTTCCCACGGGTAGTTGATCGATTAGTTAAGTTTCACATTGATCGGACGGGGCACCTGACAAGAGCGGCACTTTTTTGATGCGGCAAATTTGTAATTGTAGGTAAATGGGTACAAATCATACTTTCAAAAGTCTGCCATGGAGTACATCCATCCAAGCCTTTACATAGTAGTTTTATTATCATTCTCAAGTGTTTTCATAACTACCAAGGACACCAGAATAGATCGCTAAAGTATAAATTGGGAGATCGATAAAACGCCAAATTGTACTTCTCCGCTTTTTTCACCAGCCAAGCACAATCAAGGCTGAAGCGATTACAATGATTCTAATTTCTAATGCGAAGAAGTGACATTATCTCTGGGCATTAGGCTTTATTTAATTCACTATGTAAGTTCTGAGGGAGTGGGCATCATCCAAGTAATATGCACTATATAAAATGGTCGTGTAACATGTGGTAAGTTGAAATTTCCTACGTTGAACGGTTTTCGATGTACACTCTTAACAAAATGCAGTCATTTTCATCTTTCGGATCTTCTGGGTCTTTGGGGTCACTATATCAAATGGTCGTGTAATATGTGGCAGAGTTTCAATTTCTACCGTTGAATGGTTTTCAATACATGCTCTTAACAAAATGCAGACACATACGTACGTAAGTACCCTGCTTTTCACTTCGCATGCGCGTGTTAAGTGGTTAAACTGTCAAGTTCAAGGTGACAGCGTGGGCAGAATGGGTCCTCTCCTTTGCCCTGGCAGAGTACAAGTATTCGTCCAGGGACTACCAGTGGACGAGAAGCTCCTGAGAAGGGAGGCTCCTATGCTGCAACCCTCCTCTCACCACCCAGTCTTCAGAGTAGGGCCTCATCTCCTGTCGCAATTGGTCACTTTTATGCTTTGCTTTGTCATATTGCTAATAATTTTTCAAATGGAGTACGGTTATTTTTTATAAAGTTTAAATTAATAACTTAACTGGAAATCCCCCCCCCCCCCTCACAAACCCTAACGACCTCAACCTCCCCCTCCCAATCCCAAAAACTCACCCGACTCCAAACACTAAGGTATCAATCCCTTCCCTACTCAAAGCTTTCAAACCTCGCTGACCCCACCACAACTACTCAACCCCCTCCCAAATCCTCACTCTTCCCTCCAACTTTGTCCCATCCTTATTCTCACCCTCCCTCTCACCCCCATCCCCAAGTCCTTACACTCCCCTTCCCAATCCTGAGGCATCAATCACCTCTCCATTTCAAGCCTTCAAACCCCCTCCCCACCCGTCACCGTCACTTGTCCAACAAACAATCCCACGAGATACGTGCAAAAGATATGTGACCATGAACAGTTGTGACCAAACTGATCATCTCTCGCTCCAGCAGTTCATTTAAGCGAAGTTCTCGGACCAGATATGTTGTTTTACCATTTTATTTTTATTCCTCTTTTGCTGTTTGTGTTTTTTAAATCAATTCTTCTGTCCCAAACCGTATTGTGCTGTGTTGAATCGTGTAATTTGTGTCCTCAGTTAAATCAGGCCTACTGGTGATAGACGTGTGCTTCCCCTCCGTTTTTTGGCTTGATTTTGTTCCTTTTATCCCAAGTATTGTTGCTTTTGATCCCGCAGCTTAGTGAATGTCCCCTCCTCCCTCAAAAATACAAACAACATATTGTCGCGCGATTCCCTTGGTTAATACCGGGGCTCGTGGATGACCGAACAGCTTTAATTGAGGCGACGATCAAACACGGATTCGGCTATAAGAGCACGGGAGGAAGAATGAAGAGGGAGAGCGGCAAGCGCGTACCTGCCACGATCCGACCGCAGCTCCGATCCTGGAGGAAATGAACCCAAAACGAAACCCGAATTCAATGTACAAAAATAAAGATTTATTACGGGACCCGATACAATGAAACGCAACGATAAAATCTAATTCTAAATTGGGACATCCCCACAACTCAATTCAGAAACGAGACAAAGGAATGAATCACTAAAATAAATGTTCGTTATGTGCGTCTGTGGGTGAGAGCTTATCTGTCTGTAGTCTGCAGTCAAGGAATCGTCGGCTCCAAGCGCGCAAGCCCGCCGCGGCTTCGATGTCGGCGGGAAACAGGCCTCGATGCGCCTGTTCGCGCACCATCAGGCCTCACCGAGCTCCTCGCTGCAAGCTCCTCGTCAGTCGCACCCGAGGTACCGTCCACTCGCAGCACCGAAAGCACAGAGCACCACGACTAACCAAAAGCACCAAAGGTCTAACGCAGGGCTAGCGATCTCCACATGAAGCCGATCTCCAACATGAAGCTGATCTCCAACACGAGGCACGAAGAGAACTTCAGGGAAGCACAGAGAGAGACAGGAACAGAAAAGGCCAGGGAAGAGCGCGGGAGGAGGGAAGAGGGCGAAACGCCGGCGAGTCAGCATTTTTATCACTCACCCTGTGACGTCAGTTCTTTCTCCCCTCCAACCAGCGCAATGACCCCATGTCTTCCAGAATCTTCCCACTCCGCTGGCTTCCTCCCATTGGCCGAGTGCTTCCCGCCCACCATGTCATGCCACCCTCATGGCCAACCACCAGTCCTTCCCTTCCCTCCAATCACGGGGCAGTTCTCTGTCCCTTCCACAGACCAATCACAGTCCTCCTGGGCATGGCTATAGCCTGCCACGAGGCTCGTTGCTAGGCCAGCTGGTGGTGTGGCTGGCTGAGGCCTATGCGGCGGTGCCCCGATCTGGCTTCTTGCCTGTTTCTCAAAGTCGTTGCGGTAAGGGAGGGGAATTATTTAATGTGTGCACTAAGGACCTATCGAAGTGTTTATATGAGTGCGTTGCCATAATGGACACAGGTTTGGCGACAAAGGGAACGACAAACAAAGGAATTTTACCCATAATCCCTGCACTATTTAGCACGCCCCGCCCCCTTGTGGCGGGGACACAAATACAGCTTATACCGACAAACCGGGCTAAACATAGAACTTATTACAGGTAGATTCCCTATCACGACAGACGAAGCATGATACCTATTCAGATCTACCTGGCTCTATATATCATTCTACCCAAATTCATAACAATATCTTTCCTTCATTACTTGGAAAACCCTAACAAGCAACAACAACATTAGAAAAAAAAATCCAAACTCTAATGTCAGTGCTCAGTTAATCATTTTCCGATGCCTTCTTCTTTCCCGTAAACCCAAAAATGTATCTCCGCTAATTAGCTGAGAGGGACCTTATCATGTTCCCAATCCATCGGATCACACAAAGAACACCATTTCCCTGAATAGATCGAGCTTTATTGAGAGTTCAGGCAAAATATACCGAGTCCACGGAAACCAGAGAGCGAATGAATAATCATGAGCGACAAAAAAAACACTGAGCATGCGCAGAACGTCGTCAGCTGACGTCACATCCTAAGCAGAAGAACAACAACAACCAACCTGGTGCTCCACCAAATAAAACGTTTCTCTTCCTTAATGAAAAACTCTTCACAACGTTAAAAAACGGTTCCAAAATGTTTTTTAATGCCTTACTCTGCATATTATTCCATCAGGAAGATCCCCTTTTCACATCCACTTCAGCGTTGTTTTGTTTTAATTGTTCAGGTATTTACATGTTCCACTTTCCTCTCGATATCGATTTTGAATGTCGACTTTTGCACTAAATTCAATTTATTTTGCACTAAAGACTTTTGCACATCTGCGATGTCGACTTTTGCACTAAATTCAATTCACATGTCTTTGGGTGAGTGATGGAAAGGGTGGGATGCACCGCGCAACCCTTTCTTTAAATTTAATTGAATTGATTTTTATTTGTCTTTGAATTGCCGGTGGAAGAAAAATTTCCATGTTTTTACACAGACCACAATAAAGAATATCAGATATCAGATATTCAAGATCAGCCAGGCTCAGAATATGTCAATACATCTTTGGAAAACCTCGGGTTAATCAGCAGGTTGGATTTCCAGGTGAATTATTAGTTACCTTTAAAAAACAAAAAAATATATATATATTTTTGTATACAAGATAGAGGCTCGTATAAGAACTAACATTGATCACAAAAGGACAAACTAACACATAAAACATGATAAAGGGAGCAGGAGACAAGATGGAGACCAGGGACATCGGGAGATCTGTGGGAGGGAGAGGGCTTGGGGGGAGGGGGCATGGGAAGGGGGTGGGATGAGGTAGAAAATTATCAACTACTCCATTTGAAAAAAATTATCAATACGACAAAGTAAAACACTAGAAAGCATCAGTAAATGCAAAGCCCGTCCGTGTCGGTTTGTATTCAGACTTCTTCGTCTTCTTCCGTATGCTCAAAATAACGAAAACAGTTTTTAAAAATATAAAATGAAAATTCATGATTTTATGCAGCCTTGACCTTTGAGCTTTAGGTCTAAAATAATAATAATGAGCTTCCAGCTTTTAATTGGTGAACAAAATATTTGATCCAATATGCAAATTCTTAAAATTCCAGGTGAATTGGATGCAAATGAGTGATTTTACGCAACCTTGACCTCTGACCTTTTCATCGAAAAAAAGAATCACCTTGTATTGGTGAACCAATTCAGTGATCCAATATGCAAATTCTTAAAAGTTCAGGTCAATCGGATGAAAATTGATGATTTTATGTGACTCTTTCCTTTGACCTTTTGGGAAAATTATTAATTTGCATTCTCCGTGTTAACGTAATAAAGCTTTGGTGACATCACAGGAGGAAATATTCTGCACACAAACTTTTGGAACGAATATTACAAAACGCCATGACTTTGTTTGCATCTCAAGTCACAAGGTTTCAATAGTCCACCAGAAAGGAGACAATGAGTCACACTGTAATCACTGTAAAATGGACTGTACTGAGTTTTATAAAATACCACGTTTGTAATGGTGTTGTTGTGGCGGACACGAAGCTCACTGGCGTGATGGCATCATTCCGCGCACCAAGTGGGCGGCGGCCACGCCCGAGGGGTAGGCGTGGCCGCGGGATATACACCGGGCGCGCAGCCCGGAGCGCTGCAGTGCTACAGTGGAGCTCTTGAAATAAAGACTCTTTAAACCTACCGCGTTTTCTGCTTCCTCCTTGCTAAGCAAGTAGCGCGCGTAGCACCGTGCTTCATTGGTGACCCTCCGACGTTCTGGTCAGCCGTCGCTGACCACCCGAACCCGCCACAGCAATGGCAACCAACGTGGTCCAAATCAAACTCCCCGAGTTCTGGGAGGCTCAAGCCGAAGTTTGGTTCCTGCAGGCAGAAGCCCAGTTCCGACTTTGAGGCATCATGTTGGACGAGACCATGTACTGCCACATGGTCGCCTCCCTCGGGCTCGGCACGGCCGCTCGCGTCGTGTCGGTCCTGAGGAACCCACCGGCCGACGGCAGGTACGAGGTGATCAAGCGTCTCCTCCTCGCCACGTTCAGCCTCACGGTGGACGCACAGGCCGACCGCCTCCTGGACCTCCCCGAGCTTGGTGACACGCGACCGTCGGTCCGCATGGACCATATGCTGTCGTTGATGGGTGACGAAACCCTGAACGCTCTATTCCGGGCGTTATTTCGACGCCAGCTGCCGGCACGAGTCCGCCTCGCGTTGGCCGGTTCTGTGACGACGGAACCCCGAGCTCTCGCTGCCGAGGCCGACAGGTTCTTCGCGGTTTTGGACACGCAGGTGAGTTTTGGCGCGGCCGTCGCGCATCCCGAGGCTGACCCTGATGCTGATGCACCACACCTCGTGGATCTCGAGGCTGATGCACACCGCGTGGCCGCCGCCACGCCACGCCCACCACCACCGCGAAAACCGCGGCCTCCGCATTCACCGCAAACCTGGTGCCATTTCCACGCCAGGTTTGGCCACAAGGCGAGGAATTGTTGCCAGCCGTGCTCCTTCGGCAAGTCGGGAAACTACAAAGCCGGCGCTCGGTAGCGGCCGTGAGCATCGGCCATTCCGGCAGCCTTCTTTTTATAACGGACACCTTGTCCGGGCGCCGTTTCCTATGCGACATGGGGGCACAGGTGAGCGTTATCCCTGCCTCTACGTCCGACAAGTGAACCGCGGGCCGGGGCCCCGCGTTGCTTGCCGCGAGCGGAACACCCATACACACATTCGGGAAGCGCTGCCTCTCCCTGCGGTTCGGAAGGCAACGCTTCACGTGGACGTTCGTAACCGCAAGTGTCCCCATGGCACTGCTCGGTGCGGACTTCCTCTGTGCACACGGGTTGTTGGTAGATGTGAAGAACAGACGCCTTGTCCAGGCTGAAACGTTCAGCTCACTTGCTTGCGCGCTGAGCAGCTCGTTGAGCGGCTCACTGAGCGGCTCACCGAGCGGCTCACTGAGCGGCTCACCGAGCGGCTCGCCAAGCGGCTTGCTGAGCGGTTCGGTCCCGGCGAGGTTAGTTTGTACGCTTCCGGCAGCGGACAAATTCCCCGCCTCCTCGCCGGCTTCCCGGCCCTTACGTGGCCCACCTTCTCGGCGGGGCCATCAAGCACGGGGTGGAACACCACATCCCCACCGCCGGGCCACCGGTCTGCGCCCGGGCACGCCGCCTCGAGCCGACGAAGCTCGCAGTAGCTAAAGCGGCGTTCGCTACGCTGGAGCGGCTCGGCATCGTGCGGCGCTCCGAGAGTGCTTGGGCGTCGCCGCTCCACATCGTGCCCAAGCCCGGCGGGGGATGGCGACCGTGAGGGGACTACCGGCGCCTCAACGACGCAACCACCCCCGACCGCTACCCCGTCCCCCACATCCAGGACTTCTCCGCCCGGTTGGCGGGCATGTCCTTCTTTTCGAAGGTGGACCTCATACGCGGCTACCATCAGGTCCCCGTCAGGCCGGAGGACATCCCGAAGATGGCGGTCATCACGCCATTCGGCCTTTTCGAATTTCTTCGGATGCCCTTCGGTTTGAAAAATGCGGCTCAGGCGTTCCAGCGACTAATGGACAGCGTCTTGTGCGACTTGGATTTCGTCTACGTGTACCTGGACGACATCCTCGTCGCCAGTGCGTCCCGCGAAGAGCACCTACACCATCTCCGCACGCTCTTCGAACGTCTGGGCCAGCATTGCCTCATCGTGAACCCCGCCAAGTGCCGGTTCGGCGTCGCCGACATCTACTTTTTGGGGCACCGCGTCATCAGGCACGGGGCCGTCCCCCTACCGGCCAAGGTGGAGGCGGTGAAGGGGTTTCCGCGCCCCCGCACGATCAAGGGGCTCCAGGAGTTCCTGGGCATGGTAAACTTTTACCATCGGTTCCTGCCCCGCATCGCCCAGCTCCTGCGCCCCTTGCACGAGGCCCTCCGAGGGAAGCCGGGCAAAGGTGACGTTACCTGGACCGAGCAGATGGATGCGGCGTTCGCGGGCGCGAAGTTCACCTTGGCTAACGCCACCATGCTCGCGCACCCGGCGCCCGATGCACCAATCGCCCTCACCACCGACGCCTCGGACTACGCGGTGGGCGCAGTGCACGAGCAATGGGTGCGTGGTGCCTGGCAACCGCTGGCGTTCTTCAGCCGGCAGCTTCGCCCGCCCGAACGCCGTTATAGCACCTTCGACCGCGAGTTGCTCGGGCTTCACCTGGCGGTCAGGCACTTCCGCCATCTGCTCGAGGGCCGTGCGTTCATGGCCTTCGTCGACCACGAGCCACTGGTCTTCGCGATGGGCAAGGTCACCCAGCCGTGGTCGGCCCGGCAGCAGTGTCACCTCTCGGCCGTGTCCGAATATACAACGGACATCCGGCACGTCGCGGGTAAAGACAACCCGGTGGTGGATTGCCTTTCCCGGTCCGTCGCCCACGCAGTCCACCTTGGCATCGACTATGCCCGGATGGCGGCGGACCAGGCCGCCGACCCCGGCGTCCAGGCCTTGCGGACCGCCATCACGGGCCTCCGCATCACTGAGGTGCCGTTCGATGGCGCGGGCACGGCCCTCTTGTGCGACGTCTCCCTCGGGCGGCCTCGCCCCATCGTGCCCGCGGGCTGGCAGCACCAGGTTTTTGACGCCATCCACAGCCTGTCCCACCCGGGCACGAAGGCCTCCCAGAGGTTGGTCGCCGACAAGTTTGTCTGGCATGGCCTCCGGAAGGCCGTCTGCGGCTGGACCAGGATGTGCCTCGCGTGCCAGCGCGCGAAGGTGCACCGGCACAATCAGGCCCCATTGGCCCCGTTTAGGGTGCCGGAACGTAGGTTCGACCACGTGCACGTGGACCTGGTGGGACCTCTGCCCCCCTCACGGGGTTTCACCCATGTCCTGACAATGGTGGACCGCACCACCCGGTGGCCGGAGGCCGTGCCTTTGGCGGTGACGACGGCGGCGGACGTCGCGCAGGCGTTCATCGCCACCTGGGTCGCCCGGTTCGGCGCCCCCTCGGACATCTCGTCCGACCACGGCCCCCAGTT
The DNA here is from genome assembly GCF_964187855.1 of Myxine glutinosa. Lineage (NCBI taxonomy): Eukaryota > Metazoa > Chordata > Myxini > Myxiniformes > Myxinidae > Myxine > Myxine glutinosa. Next base: position 37,855,579 of record NC_136261.1, read on the forward strand.
CACCTCGGAGCTCTGGGGGGCGGTCGCGCGGGGGCTCGGGATCCAGCTGCACCGAACCACGGCCTACCACCCCCAGGCCAACGGCCTGTGCAAGCGGTTCCACCGCTCGTTGAAGGCCGCGATCCGGGCCACCCTCCGCGACGGCGGCTGGGTCGACAGGCTCCTTTGGGTCCTGCTGGGCCTCCCGACGTCGCCCAAGGACGACCTGCGTGCATCCACGGCGGAGTTGGTCTTTGGACAACCGCTGCGGGTACCGGGCGAGTTCCTCCCCGACCCCACGGCACCATGGTCCGTGGTGCAGGAGCGCTGCGTGCTGCAGGAGACAGCCCGGCGGTTTGCCCCGGTGCCGACGGCGCACCACGGGCACCCGCCTACGCACTTCGCCCCGGAGCTTCGCACCACGGAGTACGTCTTCGTCCGGCACGACGCCCACCGGACACCACTGTGGCCCCCGTACGACGGGCCTTTCCACGTGCTGGAGACCGGGGTGAAACATTTCACCTTGGACATCGGCGGTACGCCCGACCGCGTCTCAGTGGACCGCCTCAAGCCGGCCCACCTCGACGTGGACCACCCACCGCCGGTGGCTCGGCCCCGCGTCGGGGCCGCCCCGCTGCGGGCGGATCCCCGGCACCGCCCAGGCCCGCCGGCACGCCGCCCCCCGGTCCTGCACCCATCCCGGGTACGGCCGGAGGCATCCCAGCTGGCATCCCTGCACCCCGGACGTCGCCAGTCGCCAGAGGGCGCTTCGGCCGGGTCATCCGTTTGCCCCGCAAACTGGCCCTCCAGGTGCGCGGGAATTCTGGGGGGGGGGGGCGCGTGTGGTGGACGCGAAGCTTACTGGCGTGATGGCATCATTCCACGCACCAAGGGGCGGCGGCCACGCCCGAGGGGTAGGCGTGGCCACGGGATATACACCGGGCGCGCAGCCCGGAGCGCTCCAGTGCTACAGTGGAGCTCTTGAAATAAAGACTCTTTAAACCTACCGCGTTGTCCGCTTCCTCCTTGCTGAGCAAGTAGCGTGCGTAGCTAATAATAGTGAGCTTCCAGCTTTTAATTGGTGAACAAAATATTTGATCCAATATGCAAATTCTTAAAATTCCAGGTGAATTGGATGCAAATGAGTGATTTTACGCAACCTTGACCTCTGACCTTTTCATCTAAAAAAAGAATCACCTTGTATTGGTGAACCAATTCAGTGATCCAATATGCAAATTCTTAAAAGTTCAGGTCAATCGGATGAAAATTGATGATTTTATGTGACTCTTTTCTTTGACCTTTTGGCAAAATTATTAATTTGCATTCTCCGTGTTAACGTAATAAAGCTTTGGTGACATCACAGGAGGAAATATTCTGCACACAAACTTTTGGAACGAATATTACAAAACGCCATGACTTTGTTTGCATCTCAAGTCACAAGGTTTCAATAATCCACCAGAAAGGAGACAATGAGTCACACTGTAATCACTGTAAAATGCATTGTACTGAGTTTTATAAAATACCACGTTTGTAATGGTGTTGTAGTAGAAGGATGATGGGAAGTCCACGAACAGACAAGTGTTGTACGAATCTTCTCCATTGTTCTTCAGCTGAATGTTCACAACAATTTGCTTCGAGTAACCGGTAAGGAATGGTAAGTGAGTTTTGCGACTGGCCCAAGAAGGCAGAGGACGGCTGTGGATGGTGTGCGAGAGGAAACAAAGATAGAATATTCCAAATTAACTATCAGCCAATCAAAAAAAAAGCAGAAGGAATTCTGGACATTTCCTGCTTCATTGCAACATGCACATCCCGTAAATTTCGAGGACAACGATTCAACAAAAAAACGCTTTCCAATTCTTCAGAAATATACAGTGCATTCAGAAAGTATTCAGACCCCTTCACTTTTTTCACATTTTGTTATGTTGCAGCCTTATGCTGAAATCGTTTAAATTCATTTTTTTCCTCATCAATCTACACTCAATTCCCCATAATGACAAAGAGAAAACAGGATTTTAGAAAGTTTTGCAAATTTATTAAAAATAAAAAACTGAAATATCACATTTACATAAGTATTCATACCCTTTGCTATGACACTTGAAATTTAGCTCAGGTGCCTCATTTCTCTTGATCATCTTTGACATGTTTCTACACCTTGATTGGAGTCCACCTGTGGTAAATTCAATTGATTGGACATGATTTGGAAAGGCACACACCTGTGTATATAAGGTCTCACGGCTGACAATGCATATCAGAGCAAAAACCAAGCCATGAGGTCGAAGGAACTGCATGCAGAGCTCAGAGACAGGATTGTGTCGAGGCACAGATCTGGGGAAGCCTAAAACAAAATCTCTGCTGCATTGAAGGTTCCTAAGAGCACAGTGGCCTCAATAATTCTTAAATTGAAGAAGTTTAGAACAACCAGGACTCTTCCTAGAGCTGGCCGCCCGGCCAAACTGAGCAATCGGGGGAGAAGGGCCTTGGTAAGAGAGGTGACCAAGAACCCGATGGTCACTGGCTGAGCTCAAGAGATCCTGTGGAGAGATGGGAGAAACTTCCAGAAGGACAACCATCACTGTAACACTCCACCGATCTGGGCTTTATGGCAGAGTGGCCAGACGGAAGCCTCTCCTCAGTGAAAGACACATGAATGTCCGGTTGGAGTTTGCAAAAAAGCAATAAATCACCCTCAGGAGTGCAAGGAAGCACGATCTCTCCACACTCAAGAATTAACTCTCAAACCTGTCTGCTTCCTCCAAATCCTGATGGTGTCTGGTCAAATCCGTTTCTGGTGTTTGTTCCCCCTCCATCCCCTCCTTTACCTCAAATGGCTACATAGTTGACACCGCACGTGACAATGCCGAATGCCTCAACTCTGTGTTTGCCTCAAAATCTTGTGTCCCAAACCCATCTCTCTCTGTTCTCACCTTACCCAGTCGAACCGAACTGCTCCTGGACTCTGTGTCCTTCTCTCCTGTCAAGGAGACTTCAACACTTCCGGGTTCGGTTGCGAGAGGACGCTGGCGTTGCATATTCGCCGCTTCTCCGACTGGATGGATGTACAGGGTCTGCTTCTACCTTTCTGACCTGACATCTCACACCTGTCCTGCCTTTTCACACCCGCACGTGCCGCGTGTTCTCCGGCTGGATAACGGAATCTGCTTTTGATGGTACGGAATACGGAATTCGAAAGGCCCGCTCCCGTTGATTGTGGCCGTGGCCTTGTTTGCCGGTGGCCTTGTGGCCTTGTTTGCCGCTGTGGTCTTGATTAGCGGCTGCAGTCGTTTGCCGCTGCGTTTGCCGCTGCGTTTGCCGCTGCGTTTGCCGCTTTGCCTCCTCGACCTTGGCCTCGTACTCGTCCCTTCGCTCCTGCCTGGCATGGCTCTGAAGTACTCCGCCGCAAGGCTTCTTCTGCTCAATACCCGCTCCACCCCATCATGCATCTCTGCCATCAAATCAAATGGACTCCTCCGACGACCCAGGTACATTCACCGTGGCTCCGGTCGCAAGTTTGTTTATTTGCAATCAGGTCACTCCATCCCCGTCCTCTGGTCGGCTCAGCGCACTCTCACTCTTCGTCCCAGCGCACCTGGTCACAGCAACCCACACGATCGCACCTCTTGCCTACGAACCCTGGCTAAATCACCTGAATTCATCCCTGCTGTTCAAAACAACATCAAGCTCACCCTGTTCAACACCCGGTCCCTCAACAATAAATGCCTCATCCTGAACGAATACATCCTGGATAACAAACTGGACTTTCTCTGTCTCACCGAAACCTGGCAACAACCTCTGGACTACTACACACTCAACCTCACCACACCCAATGGATATTCCTACGTCAATAAACCACGCTCGGAGGGCCGAGGTGGTGGAATTGCCGTTATCCACCGTCAAGACATCAAGACCAACCTCATCTCCATCTCATCTGCTCCATCATTTGAACACCTGGCTTTAAAACTCTCTGGTCACACGCAGTCAGTCATGGCTGTCGTCTACCGCCCTCCCAAACCACACCCATCATTCCTGTCTGACTTCTCCTACTTTCTGACCCAGCTATGTTCCCTCTCCCCCTCAATCCTCCTCCTTGGTGATTTCAATATCCACATGGACTCCACTGACTCCACAATAACCACTGACTTCACTGATTTACTCACCTGCTTTAACCTCACTCAACATGTCGACTTTCCTACCCATATCCGTGGTCACATTTTGGACCTTGTCTGCTCCACTGGATTAAATTTGCACCATCTCTATGGCTCCGACCTCACCCTCTCTGACCACTTAGCCATCACTCTGACCATCAACATCCCCGCCCCAACACCAAGGCATTATCGCACAATCAACTTCCGTAAGCTAAACGCTCTTTCACCTACCTCATTCTCATCCACCCTCTCTGAAAAAATGTCCACTTCTCCCTTCATTGACCTCCACACCCCTTCCGACCTCACTGACTACTACAACCACACTCTCTCCTCCTGCCTTGACCAGCTTGCGCCTGTAAAAACCAAAACAGTTTCTTTCACCCATTCTGCTCCCTGGTTTACCCCTGAACTCCACCTGATGAAAACTCGTGCTCGCCAACTTGAAAGACTCCGCAATAAAACGGGTCTCACAGTTCACTCCCAAGCCTACAAGGACCACATACAACACTACAAAGATGCCCTCTCCCGCGCCCGCTCTGCCTACTACTCTCAAATTATCCACTCTGGCTCCGGAAACCCAAAAGCACTCTTCTCGACAATAAACAAACTCCTCCGCCCCCTGAACACCACCACCCAGTCATTCACAGTAGACAACTGCATCTCCTTCCTCTCTTTCTTCCAACGCAAAATTGACAACATCTACAACAGCTTGACCACCGCCGCACCCGCTCCCCCTCCAACCACCTGCCCCCCCTTGTCCTGCCATCCCCTGTCTCGGTTCTCCCCAATCTCTCCTACTGACCTCTCTGAACTCCTCATAGGAATGAAAACTGCCACCTGCACTCTTGACCCCATCCCCTCCAGCTTTGTCAAAGCCTCCCTCCCTGCTCTCTCTCCACTTATCATTGCAACAATAAACTCCTCCCTGTCTACAGGCATCGTCCCACCTTCCCTCAAAATTGCTGCTGTTACCCCCATTCTAAAAAAACCTGGTCTAAACCCTGACACCCTAAACAACTTCAGACCCATCTCCAACCTACCCTTTCTGTCAAAAGTTTTGGAACGCGCTGTAGCCACTCAACTCAAACATCATCTCTCTGCCAATAACTTGTATGAAACATTCCAATCCGGATTCCGCTCCAACCACAGTACTGAAACTGCTCTCATCAAAATCACCAACGACCTTCTCCTCTCCTCTGACGCTGGCAACCTCAACATTCTCGTCCTCCTCGACCTCAGCGCTGCCTTTGACACCATCGATCACACTATCCTCCTCACCCGACTTGAATCCACCTTTAACGTCACCGGCACTGCCCTCTCTTGGATTAAATCATACCTCTCTGACAGATGCCAGTTCATCTCCATCAATAACTGCAAATCCCCCACTGCTCCCCTCCCCCAAGGTGTCCCCCAAGGTTCAGTTCTTGGCCCCCTCCTCTTCATCCTTTACCTGTCCCCGCTCGGTCACTTAATCCGCCGTCATGGTCTCCAATTCCACTGCTTCGCCGATGACATCCAGCTTTTCATCTCCACCAAGTCCGTCTCCACCGACACCCACTCTATCCTGACAAACTGCATCACTGAAATAAAATCCTGGCTTCAAATCAACTTCCTCAAGCTTAACTGTGATAAATCTGAAATAATCATCATTGGCCCAAAAACGCTCACAAAATCCACCCATAACTTTGCCCTCAACATCGACGGTATCCCAGTATCCACCTCCCCTCACATCCGGAATCTTGGCGTCATCTTTGACCAAACCCTTTCCTTCGACAAATACACTAAACAGATCACAAAGTCAGCCTTCTTTCACCTGAAAAACATTGCCCGTCTCCGCTCATCCCTCTCCTCCACGGCTGCAGAAACCCTCATCCACGCCTTCATCACCTCCCGTCTGGACTACTGCAATAGCCTCCTCTATGGTTCACCCTCAAAAATCACCAATAAACTCCAATACATTCAGAACTCCGCTGCCCGTCTACTCACTCATTCCCGGACCCGTGACCACATCACCCCCGTCCTTTACAAGCTTCACTGGCTCCCCATCCCCCAGAGAATCCAGTACAAAATCCTCCTCTTGACATACAAAGCCCTCCATAACCTGGCCCCATCCTACCTGGCTGACCTCCTCTCCAGACACACTCCCACCCGCAACCTCCGCTCTGCTGGTACCAACCTCCTGACCCCCTCCATCCGGACCAAATTCAGATCCTGGGGGGACAGGGCCTTCTCCATCGCTGCTCCCACCCTCTGGAACTCACTACCTCACACCATCAGAGACTCCTCCTCACTCACCACATTCAAAACATCACTAAAGACCCACCTGTTCAACGCTGCATTCAACATTCAACCCACAGCATTCAACCCCTGACTATCTCTTCTCCTTCTCCCTCCTTTTGCTTTAAATATTTCCCTATTGATTCTTGTCTTGTCTTTTTGATTCTTGTCTTATATATATGCCGTATATCGCTGCTGTTTGTTTTCTTGATTCTTGTCTTTTTGCAATTGTTGTTTTCATGTATTGTTATGCATTATGTTTTCCACTCTGTCAAAGCGCCTTTGGGCTTCTGGAAAAGCGCTATACAAAATAAATGAATTATTATTATTATTATAAGGTGGGGAAGTTTATGTCAAACCTCGACTCTGATTCTGCAACTGGACCAGACGGCATCAGCCCACGGGTCCTAAAATCCTGCTCTGCCGCTCTATCTCACCCTCTCTCTGTTCTTTTCACCCTCTCTTTTGCTCGTGGTCATCTGCCAGCATCTTAGAAATCAGCACACATTACCGCTTTACACAAAAATGGTGCAAAAACAGATCCTTGCAACTACAGACCAATCAGCTTGCTCCCAATTATCAGCAAAGTCATGGAATCCATCATTGCTTCGGATATCAAATCTTTCCTCTTCTCAAATGGCTTGATCTCCGATCATCAATTTGGATTCAGACCAGGTCACTCTACTCTGGAATGCTGCTTCTGCTGTCTCAACAATGGATGGAGGTCCTCAATGCCAAACAGGAAATCAGAGCTGTCTCCCTTGACATATCACATGCCTTCGATATGGTCTGGCACCCAGCTCTGCTTACCAAACTCTCCTCCTATGGTATCCATGGAAATCTCCACGCATGGCTTGCGGACTTCCTCTCTGGTCGTCATCAACGTGTAGCCCTGAATGGATTTCTCTCATCTCTCCTTCCTGTTCAGGCTGGAGTTCCCCAAGGCAGTTTTCTGGGCCCTGTGCTTTTTCTGGTCTTCATCAATGATTTCTCTGACTCTCTGGAAAATCCTCTCTATCTCTTTGCTGATGACTCCACTCTCTGCCGCTCCATTCCTCATCCCTCAGATCGGCAGTCTGCAGCCTCCTCACTCTCTGCAGACCTGGACAAAATCACAGACTGGTCAAACAAGTGAAACATGTCTTTCAATCCTGACAAATCTCACAACTCTTACTTTGTCTCTCCGGAAAGACCGAATGGACAACCCTCCCATCTACTTTCTCAACAATCCTCTCCAATAAGTTCTGTCGCTCAAGGTTTTGGGTCTCACTATCTGCCATGATCTTTCCTGGGAAAACCACATTTCCAAGCTGGCCTCCAAAGCCAGTTGCCGACTGGGCATCCTCCATCGTGCGAAGTCCTTCCTTGGCACACCTGAGCTCCTCCCCACATACAAGGCTTTCATCTGCAGGTCAATGGAATACTGTTCACCCCTCTGGGCCAGTGCTCCTGCCTCACACCTAGCTCGGCTTCACGCTGTTGAAACCAAACCTTTCAGAATCATTTGAATCTCCTGCGATGAAGCCAGGACTTAACCCAGGATAAGGGCCTTTCACTCACTCACCACAGGCGGGTTGGTGGTCTTTGTCTTCTACCGACTCCTCTCCGGCCTTGCTCCCCCAGCTCTCTCTGTGCTCTGTCCCCCAAATATTCCTACAGGTTGCACCAGATCTGCCAACAACCCTCTCATGGTTAACCTGCCAAAATCTCGGCTCTCTGCTCACCTTCACTCTTTCATTCCTCTTTTCTCCCACCTCTGGAACAAACTCCCCCACTCCCTTCAATCCCACTTCTCCCTCTTTAAAACAGCTGTTCACCACAATCTCTGATCTTCCCCCATCGAAAACCTTCATCATTTCTGCCACCGCTAATTCACCACCAGATCCACTTTTTTGAAATTAAAACTTCTTTCCTCGAAGTCCTTGCAGTGTTCATGTTTTATACCTCTCCCACCTCCCCCCAAGCCCTCTCCCTCCCACAGATCTCTCGATGTCCCGACTCTCAAATGTTGTGTTTGTGTCCTTCCCCCTATCTCCCCATCTTGTCTGCCGCTCCACTTATTAAAAGTTTTATGTGTCGGTTTGACTTTTTGTGTGATTAATGTTAGCTCTTTCACGAGCCTCGATCTTGTATACAAAAAACAAACCAAAACAAAAAACGTCACTGCGGGAGTTCATATATATATATATCTATATATATATATATATATATATATATATATATATATATATATATATATATATATATATATATATATATATATATATATATGTCAGCTCAAGAATAACACCAACTGTTCATTGACCAATGCACCAACTGTGCAATTCTCTTGACTGTTAACAGTACCCACTAACTTAATTGCGCACCCACATGGTGCACCTTGCTCAAAGGTGAGTGAGTTATGCTTTTACATCAATTGATGGGCATGCTCCTACGAGCATCACAAGTAGTCCACACCAATTTATGGATGAATGAACGACACACATGGAATAGTGTGTACTTGTCGTGGTTGAGGATACCTTCCTAAACCATCTATGCACAACCGTGGTCACATGCTTCCCCCATGCACATAACAATATCATCAAAACGTTTTAAATTAGCGTTTATTCTGCTGTTGTATTTCAAATCACTGTGAATATAAGTAAGATAATGGTAAAACAGCAAATGGATTGAAAATTAGGATTTTAATAACCTGGAAAGAGAAGCACTAAGAGAGAGATCTGGTGAGCAGATATCATCCAGTCCACAGTCTTTGGCAAAATGGAGCTGAAATGAGACAAGTCGTTCAATATTATTTTCTTACAATCACACCAGGCTAACCTTTAAGCCATACAATCATTCCCAGGAATTTCCCTGTACCTCACTATCCCCTTTGCTTCAGTATACTTATCCAAATCCAATTTAAACCTATAAACTCTCCCTGCTATATGGCCACCACCTTCGCAAAAACTGTCCTGCTTCTATTTCATCTGCATTCTTTATTATCTTAAACGATACTATATGAAGCCCCATTATCAAAATAATATTTCAAAAGTTAGTTTTTGTATAAAGCGCATAGGACATGCACACAACACCAATGTAAAAGTGATTTCATTTCAATGGCACAAGGTATCTTTTTGGAATACACAAAAATCAACTTTTTGGAATACACAAAAAATCAAGTTTTTGGAATACTCAAAAAAAATCAACTTTTTGGAATACACAAAAAAATCAACTTTTTGGAATACACAAAAAAATCAACTTTTTGGAATACACAAAAAAATCAACTTTTTGGAATAAAAAAAAATCAACTTTTTGGAATACACAAAAAAAATCAACTTTTTGGAATACACAAAAAATCTAGTTTTTGGAATACACAAAAAATCAACTTTTTGGAATCCACAAAAAAATCAACTTTTTGGAATACACAAAAAAAATCAACTTTTTGGAATGCACAAAAAATTAAGTTTTTGAGTTATCGTGCAAAGTTAACACATTATTGTTTTTGGGGGATTCTAGCTCATCGGTGTGAGATATCGGAGCACAATTACAGACTGCACCTCAATTTTATTATCTTGAGCCCAGTTTTCCATTCAAACATGCTTGATAGTCTAATAAGTTTCAATGTTGATCTTATTTCCTTCAGTTCAATATAACAAAATAAAAAAAATATCCCCGAGTGGGCTGGCAATCATCTATTGAGATTGTAGATCAGACCTCTGTTGATTTGGGAGGACTTCTCCTGGGAGCCCCCGTGATCCTCTGGGAGCCCCCCTGATCCGAAATGGAAAAATCAAAGACCAGCAACAACAACAACAACATGCATTTTAAGGCCATTATCCCTGCTAGAGCGGGGGTTACCCTTGCGGCCCCCATGACAATCTTCTCCATTTTGCCAGATTTTCTGCATCTCTACTTGTTAACCCCCTTGCTCGCATTTCTTCTTCCACCATCTTTAGCCAAGTCTTTCTCGGTCTTCCCCGTCCTCTACTTCCTTCTACATTCATTTCCATCACTCTTCTCAACCAGTCACTTTCATCCTTCCTCAACACATGACCAAACCATCTCAACCGTCTCAACCATCTCAACCATCTCAAACCATCTCAAGGATGCTTTCGACTTGCTCACCAATTCTATTCATTCAAAAAAAAAATTCCATCTCTTACAGTGCATCTTTCATTCATTCCCTAAACTCTCCAGAACTCCACCCATCCTTCAGTGTCCTCAAACGTATTTTTGACTCGAATGTCTCAAGAAACTCATTTTGCAATAAATGTTCGTTTCCCTTAAATCGTACACTTTTCAAAATCCAATCACACCCCTCCCCTCCAAATCTTCCCCATCACCCATCTCTGTCAAATATTCCCCCTTGCCCCTCCCCCCCAAATCTTCCCAAACACCCATCCCTTTCAAATCTCCCCCCCTGCCCCTTCCCTCCTAAACTCCCCCCACACCCCTCCCCTCCGAGACTCTCCCTCACTCCTCCCCTCCGAGACTCCCCTCTCACCCCTCCTCCTCAAAGCGTCCTCCCCGCTTCTTCCCCCTTCCAACTTTCACCTTCATCTTCCTCAACCTTCTGCCTCACTCTTCCCCCTCCTCAAATAACACCTCACTGCGCCTCACCCAAACACCATCAAATCTTTTGTCCGCCCCATTCTTCCCTTTCTCCAAGCTATTCTGTAATCTCTGACACACCTGCAACAGCTCTCCCTACCTCTTCCTCCTCTTCCACATCCTGCCCTACCGCTCCCCCCCCCCCTGTTCTGTATCCGATGCTCCCCCTTCCTCTTCCTTAACAGTATGGACCTCAAACATCCGGGGCCTTCGCTCAAACTTAACTGATCTCTCCATACAGGTTGCTTCTGACAAACCAGACGTGATCTGCTTAACAGAAACCTTCCTCCTTCATGATGTCTCTGATTCCTTGGTATCTCTCCCAGGTTACTCCCTCCTCCGGTATGATAGACCTTAGCCTTGTCCTGGAGGTGGGGTTGCTATCTTTATAAAAAACTCTCTTCCTCACTCGCCCTGCACTGCCCTCTCTCCACCTCACCCCCAGGAATACCTTTGGCTACGGCTTCCCCTTCGCTCCCACCTTTTGTTCATATGCGTGTTGTACCGTCCACCAAACAGTGATGACTCCATCTACATCTCGCTGTCTGATAATATGGACCAACTTCTATCTACCCATCCCAACTCTCTCTTCCTCATATGTGGTGATTTCAACTGTCACCATGCCAGTTGGCTGGGGGTGGGTACCTCTCTCACCAGCCATGGCTCTTCAGCAAAGGACTTCTGTGACTCACTGGGACTGACACAATCTGTCAATTTCCCAACACGGATCTCAGTCAACGGAGAATCTTCTCTTCTGGACTTGTGTTACGTGGTCCCCTCGGTGAATACCTGGTCTCGGTGACCCCCGGACCGTGAGAGGAACTCCGCCAGCAAGCTGTATTATATATGCGCTTTCGCCACGCAATCCATATGAATTTCACCCAGGAGACAACTGATGTTCAAGGATATATTTCCAATGGTAATGATACCATACAATTTCAATGACCCAACTACGGAGATTTTCCCCGAGCAATCAACAATACACAACCATCAACAATATTTCAATGACACAACTACGGAGATTTTCCCCGAGCAATCAACAATACACTACCATCAACAATTCCCCAGCCACAATCAATTCCCTATGAGTAAGATGGCCATCTTATACATGTGTGTCCCGGTGAGTACTCACGACACCCTTTTGGTCTCGGTCCCGCACAATGTCTCTGGGCCCCTCCTGACCAAGATGATGGTCGCCGTCGCCGCTCTCGGGCGGTTGAACGAACCCCGGGTGGACGTTTTTCCACCGGGCAGGTATCGTACCAGGCACCGAGGCTGCAGCCCCTCGTGGCCACGCGAAGCGGATACGGTAGAGCAAGCCAAACCCCACGCCGCTTGCAAGGCGCGTTAGGCCCCAACGTGCGACCCGCACGCGTCTGTTTGGACGGTGCCGCGAACGAGGCCAGACCCGGGTTCGATGCACGGCCCCACGTCAACTTGACGTCTCCACCGGGCAGGTACACGTTCCGGTAATTCCTCTCGCCAGCCAGGCTTCGGAACGCCGCTGTTCCACGCAGCGCAAGGTCGATCCCACCTTTTGTCGGAGCGGGGCGAGGAAGAATAATACTCGTCCTTTTTTCCTCGTGTCTTTTCCTCTTCCGTTTCCGGTCACTTCCGTTTCCGGCCACTCCCTCAGAAGGGCTCCTGACCCTCCAACCACAACAACTACACAACAACTTAATATACTACACACGGATAAGCAAAGACCTGAATGGTAATTCACATACATTCATATAAATATGTAACACTCCCCCCCTTCAAGAAAGAAAGTTTGAACCCAGCGAAAACTTTCTTTGCCGGCCAATTTGGAGAAACAAACCAGATAACTCAACCCCCCCCACATTATCCGTTCCCCCCGGGCACAGTTATCACTTAAAAATAAAGCAACCAAAATTTCACCACAACCCCTCCAGATTACTCCCTCTGGACTAAGTACCAACAACGACATTGTCCCTGCCAAATCAAACTCCATCTCATGACCCTCTGACTTTGACCGTCAGTTTCTTGGGAATGAAGGTTAAGGGGTTGATCAAAGATCCAAAGTTAAGCAACTCGATAGCACTTTTTCCGGGAGGCCAAGCCGAGTATTCACTACATGGATGCCTTTAGGAACGCGGAGTTCACGGTTAGTCCGTGCAGGAAAGTTCTCTACATGGGCGCCTTGAGGAACGTGGAGTTCACGGTTAGTCCGTGCATGAAAGTTCACTACATGGACGCCTTTAGGAACGGCGTTCACGGTTAATTCGTGTAGGAATCTTGGCTCGGCGGCTCCGCCGCCTTCAGTGCTTCAACTTCTCAGAACTTCCCTAATAATTAGGGTGGGACCACTGGTCCCTGTAGTCCCATGAATAGCGGTCTCCTTCTCGGCCACTACCAAAACTACCGCCCAGTTGTCCTCTCCTGTAGACCTCTCGACGCCTACGAAATGCCTTCCCTACTGTTATGGTCCGACCCTCCAAATCCTTGCCATTCCAATTCTTCTCTGCCTCTCTGGCGTCTTTTGTGCTGGCAAACGTGACAAAGCCAAACCCTCTTGACTGTTGCGTTTCCCAGTCTCTTACCAACCGCACTTCCACCAGCGGCCCATATCTGTTGAAGACAGAGGTCAGAACTTCTTCCTCTGTTTTGAAGTTCAGTCCCCCTACAAATAACTTGGCACTTTTGTCGCCATCCCGAGCTGGTGTGGTGTTATTTTCCCTGCTGGGCTCTTTACCAACCCTCAGGTTACCATAAACTTGACCCCCGGCCAAATCATTCCCGATAACCACAGATACACCCTCTACAGGAAGCGTGGCTTGTAAACCGACGGTGACCGGTCCTGACACCAAATCGGACTCCAACTGGATGACCTGAAGGGGAGCACTAACACCGCCCCCGATCCCCTGTAAACGAACACTATCCCCCGTTGCCGTCTCCTCGGACCATGGCAAAATGCCTTCAAGCATTAAAGATTGATGGGCCCCTGTGTCCCTCAATATCCTAACCGGTCTCCGGTTATTCGAGGCTCCATCCAGTGACACAAACCCCTCTGAAATAAATGGTTGGTAACCCTTTTGATGGCGATTTCTTACGCTAGCCATCGCATTCGGAGTTGTAATAGTCGGACTCCGCTCTGGGTTGTCCCTTTTCATGAGGTAACAACTGGACATCAAGTGTCCAGGTTTCTTGCAAAACGCGCAAGTAGGCCCGGAGGAAAAACTCGGGGTCTGCCTCGGGCCCCCCGAACTATAAGTTTGTCTTGGGCCCGCATCCCTCTGATTTCGAACCGGTGGGGTATCATAGTTGTCCCCATAATCATCTCGAGGCCGCCGCCATGTATGGTCGTTCTCCGCACCTGCTGTTCCCCACCTCCCCTGCGGAGATCTCGGCGAGGAGTTAGGTTCGTGGACCCCTATTCGGTGGGTTAAGGCATAATCATCTGCCATGGTGGCTGCGTCCCACAACTTTGGTACCTTCTTTTCCTGCAGGTACACCTTGATGTCCTCGTGGACACACTGCTGGAATTCCTCCACCAGGATCAAGTCCCGCAATGTCTCGAAGTCTTTCCCGACTCCTTTTGACTCACACCACCGATCAAACATGTTTTCTTTCACTCTGGCAAACTCCACATGGGTCTCACTCTCCCTCTTCCTGGCATTCCTGAATTTTTGCCTGTAAGCTTCCGGAACCAACTCATAGGCCTTGAGGATGTGCTTCTTCAGTACCTCATAATCTGCACATTGGTCCATTGGTAGCGCCGAATAAATTTCCTGAGCTTTCCCCACCAGCACACTTTGCACGAGTATGGTCCAGGCCTCCTCCGGCCAGTTTAATTGTCGAGCCACTTTCTCAAAGTGTGGAAAAAATTTCGCGACTTCCTTTTCACTGAACGGTGGAACCAGCCTCACATGTCTGCCCACATCCCAGGTTTTCTGGTTAGGTGTCGACCCCGTCAGCAAGGGTGGTGCCTCTCCCCGTTCTCTCATTAACTCCAGCTCCTTGAATTTGATTTCTTGCTGAAGCTCCATGTCACGTTCCTTTAATTCCCTTTCCGCTTTTCTCTCCTCTGCTTCGAGGTCCCTTGCAGCTCTCCTCTCCTCTGCTTTTCTCCCTTCTAACCTTTCCTGGAGTTCTCGTTCCACTCTCCTTTCCTCTGCTTGTTTCTCTTCTCTCCTCGCTTCTGCTTTCCTTTCTTCTTCTGCTAACCTTTCCTGGAGTTCTCGTTCCACTCTCCTTTCCTCTGCTTGTTTCTCTTCTCTCCTCGCTTCTGCTTTCCTTTCTTCTTCTGCTCTTTCCTTTTCTGCTTTCCTTTCTTCTTCTGCTCTTTCCTTTTCTGCTTTCCTTTCTTCTTCTGCTCTTTCCTTTTCTGCTTTCCTTTCTTCTTCTGCTCTTTCCTTTTCTGCTTTCCTTTCTTCTTCTTTTAACCTTTCCTGGAGTTCTCGTTCCACTCTCCTTTCCTCTGCTTGTTTCTCTTCTCTCCTCTCTTCTGCTTTCCTTTCTTCTTCTTTGATCCGTTCCTGGCTCCGTAATTGCAACTCCAGTTTCCGGAGCTCAACGTCTTCTGGTTCTTCGGGTAGCCACTCCCAGGCTAACTCGTCCCATGTTCCTAATCCCACCATAGATTGTATCACCGTGGCCTGCAACTCTGCCTTCCTCAAATTAGTTCGGACCTCCAAGTTAAAATGTTTGGCCAATTTCAAGAGGTCCGACTTTAGCAACGCTCGGAACTGTGCCTCACTCGGGGTTACCCCAAAGTTCTGTGCCACAAACGCCATGGTGTCTATCGTTAACACCTGTTAACCTTCACCCAAGACTTTACCCCAATTTCTCCAAACAAAAAATTTTCCAATTAATAATTAATTAATAAATTTTAATTAATAAAAAATTATTATTTTATTATTTTATACAATTTTAGATCCCGGACGTAGACCCAATTGCGAAACCGCAAATCGTAATTTGGACGAGCCCCCAATTCTGTTACGTGGTCCCCTCGGTGAATACCTGGTCTCGGTGACCCCCGGACCGTGAGAGGAACTCCGCCAGCAAGCTGTATTATATATGCGCTTTCGCCACGCAATCCATATGAATTTCACCCAGGAGACAACTGATGTTCAAGGATATATTTCCAATGGTAATGATACCATACAATTTCAATGACCCAACCACGGAGATTTTCCCCGAGCAATCAACAATACACAACCATCAACAATATTTCAATGACACAACCACGGAGATTTTCCCCGAGCAATCAACAATACACTACCATCAACAATTCCCCAGTCACAATCAATTCCCTATGAGTAAGATGGCCATCTTATACATGTGTGTCCCGGTGAGTACTCACGACACCCTTTTGGTCTCGGTCCCGCACAATGTCTCTGGGCCCCTCCTGACCAAGATGATGGTCGCCGTCGCCGCTCTCGGGCGGTTGAACGAACCCCGGGTGGACGTTTTTCCACCGGGCAGGTATCGTACCAGGCACCGAGGCTGCAGCCCCTTGTGGCCACGCGAAGCGGATACGGTAGAGCAAGCCAAACCCCACGCCGCTTGCAAGGCGCGTTAGGCCCCAACGTGCGACCCGCACGCGTCTGTTTGGACGGTGCCGCGAACGAGGCCAGACCCGGGTTCGATGCACGGCCCCACGTCAACTTGATGTCTCCACCGGGCAGGTACACGTTCCGGTAATTCCTCTCGCCAGCCAGGCTTCGGAACGCCGCTGTTCCACGCAGCGCAAGGTCGATCCCACCTTTTGTCGGAGCGGGGCGAGGAAGAATAATACTCGTCCTTTTTTCCTCGTATCTTTTCCTCTTCCGTTTCCGGTCACTTCCGTTTCCGGCCACTCCCTCAGAAGGGCTCCTGACCCTCCAACCACAACAACTACACAACAACTTAATATACTACACAAGGATAAGCAAAGACCTGAATGGTAATTCACATACATTCATATAAATATGTAACACTTGGTTATGACTAACTTCCCTGAAAATGTCTGCTGCTCTTCTTCTGCTCCAATCGGCTCTTCTGATCATGTGCTTGTTAAAGTGGACATCTCTCTGACCATTTTCAGAGAGCCTCCTCAGCGTCGACGAGTGTGGCATTTCACTCAGGCCAACTGGCACGGTCTTCAAGCAGCCATCAATCATCTGGACTGGTCTCCCATCTCTACTGCCTCTGACGTCAACTCATCCTGGGAATTCTTCCAAAGTAAATTGCTCTCTCTCATGCACAGATTTATCCCTTCTCGTCTTCAGTTGTCATACCCTTCCTCCCGTCCATGGTACACGGAATCTTGTGGTGAGGCTGTTGCCCAGAAACAACTTGCTTTCATCTGCTGGAAAGCAAATCCAACGGAAGGAAATCTCATTTCCTTTCACAAAGCCCGAAACAAGTGTGTGTCCACCCTCAGGAGAGCCAGGAAACAATATCTCTCCGTCCTCAGGACCGAACTCTCTTATCTGTCTCCCTCTTCCAAATCCTGGTGGCGTCTGGTAAAATCTGTTTCTGGTGTTTGTTCCCCCTCCATCCCCTCCCTCACCTTAAATGGCCACACGGCTGACTCCGCATGCGAAAAAGCTGAATGCCTCAACTCTGTGTTTGCCTCTAAATCTTGTGTCCCAAACCCATCCCTCTCTGTACCCACCGTACCCAGTCGTACCCAGCTGCTCCTGGACTCTGTGTCCTTTCCTCCTGACAAGGTGGAAAGGTTTCTGTCAACCCTCGACTCTGATTCTGCAACTGGACCTGACGGCATCAGCCCACAGGTCCTAAAATCATGTTCTTCCGCTCTTTCACTCCCTCTCTCTGTTCTGTTCACCCTCTCTTTTGCTCAAGGTCATCTTCCATCTGCTTGGAAATCTGCCAACATCACCGCTTTGCACAAAAAAGGTGCAAAAACAGATCCCAGCAACTACAGACCAATCAGCCTTCTCCCAATTATCAGCAAAGTCATGGAATCCATCATTGCTTCAGATATGAAATCTTTCCTCTTCTCCAATGGCTTGATCTCTGATCATCAATTTGGTTTCAGACCTGGACACTCCACTCTGGACATGCTGCTTCTGCTTTCTCAACAATGGATGGAGGTCCTCAATGCCAAACAGGAAATTAGAGCAGTCTCCCTTGACATATCACGTGCCTTCGATACAGTCTGGCACCCCGCTCTGCTCACCAAACTCTCCTCTTTTGGTATCCATGGAAATCTCCACGCATGGCTGGCGGACTTCCTCTCTAGTCGTAGTCAACGTGTGGCCCTGAATGGGTTTCTCTCATCTCCTCTTCCTGTTCAGGCTGGAGTTCCCCAAGGCAGTGTTCTGGGCCCTGTGCTTTTTCTGGTCTTCATCAATGATCTCTCTGACTCTCTTGAAAATCCTCTCTATCTCTTTGCTGACGACTCTACTCTCTGTAGCTCCATTCTTCATCCCTCAGATCGGCAGTCTGCAGCCTCCTCACTCTCTGCAGACCTTGACAAAATCACAGACTGGGCAAACAAGTGGAACATGTCTTTCAATCCTGACAAATCTCACACTCTTACGATGTCTCTCCGAAAAGACCGACTGGACAACCCTCCCATCCACTTTCTGAATAAACCTCTCCAAGAAGTTCTGTCACTCAAGCTTTTGGGTCTCACTATCTGCCATGATCTTTCCTGGAAAAACCACATTTCAAATCTGGCCTCCAAAGCCAGTCGCCGACTGGGCATCCTCCGTCGTGCGAAGTCCTTCCTTGGCACACCTGAGCTCCTCACCACATACAAGGCTTTCATCCGCAGCTCAATGGAATACTGCTCTCCCCTCTGGGCTGGTGCTCCTGCCTCACACCTAGCACGCCTTCGCGCTGTTGAAACCAAAGCATTCAGAATCATTGGAATCTCCCGCGATGAAGCTAACTCCAAGGGCCTCTCACTCACTCACCGCAGGCAGGTTGGTGGTCTTTCCGTCTTCTACCGACTCCTCTCTGGCCTTGCCCCCCCAGCTCTCTCTGGGCTCTGTCCTGCAAATATTCCTACAGGTCGCACAAGATCTGCCTGCAACCCTCTTTTGGTTAAACTGCCAAAATCAAGACTCTCTGCTCACCTTCACTCCTTCATTCCTCTTTTCTCCCGCCTCTGGAACAAACTCCTTCACTCTCTTCAAGCCCACTCCACCCTCCAAGTCTTTAAAACAGCTGTTCACCACCATCTCTTATCTTCCCCCATCCAAAACCTTGATCTTTTCTACCCCCGCTAATTTCACCCCAATTCCACTTTTTGAAATACCAACTTCTGTCCTGGAAGTCCTTTGGCTTTATACTTCTCCCACCCCCCCCCCCCCTTCCCATGCCTCCTCCCCCCGGGCCCTCTCCCTTCCACACATCTCCCTGCTCTTGGATGTTGTGTTTGTGTGCTTCCCCTTTTCTCCCCATCTTGTCTTCCGCTCCCTCTTTTTGTGTATTTTGTTTGTCTGGTCGATTTGTTTGTGAAGTAAATGTTAGCTCTTTCACGAGCCTCGATTCAGTATACAAAAAAAAAAGAAGAAAAAAAAAAAAAAAACCTGTTTCTCGTCACAGCATCAATCACAGGCTCTATCCCCATCACCTTTCGCAATTCATCATTTGTCTTCCTCTCTCTCAACGATACTCCACACATCCACCGAACTATTCACATTTCCACCCTTTCCAGCCTTCGTTGCTGCTCTACGTTCATTACCCATGTCTCTCTCCCATAAATCATAACACTTCTCACACATGCAGCATACACCTTTCCCTTCAGCTTCAACGACACTCCCCTCCTCATCAGCACGCCACTCAGTTCCCGAAACTTCTTCCATGCACATCTCACTCTAGCAACCATTGCCGATTCTGGTCCACCTTCTCCATTCAGCATGTCTCCGAGGTAGCAAAATGTTTTCACACTTTCCAGCTTCACGCCGTCTCCAAGATCCAACTCAACATTTCCTCCATCTGCAGCTCCCTCTGTGCACACCTTAAATTTGAATATACCTGCCACACTGGTTAATGACCCTCTCAGACCACTACATTTTTGATGAACCCACTCAGCGCACATTGTACATTGAATGGAGTTCACTCCGACACCCTTCCTGCACACAGCACATGGCCACTTCCCAGTTCTTTCCACCTCACCACATGCTTTAACCAATCAACAAGACCAACAACCCTGCAGACAATGGAGTAGAAGGGCTAATTCAGGTTTCAGAGCAATTGCTTGGTAAATAAAAGGCGTGTAAGTATCTGAAGGTTCAATAGGTAACCTGCTCCTGGGAGCCCCATTATCTGAAATTGAGAAATCAAAAAATCTAAGACCGAGCAATCCTGAGGATCATCGGGTAGAAGGGCTGTTTCGGGCTTCTATTCAGGGCAATCGGTTGGTAAACAAAGGACGAGTAAGGATCTGAAGGTTCAACGGGTAACCTGCTCCTGGGAGCTCCCCTGATCCGAAATCGAAAAATGAAAGATTGAGTGATCTTGGGGTTCATCGATTAGAAGGGCTGATTCGGGTTTCCGAGCAAACGGTTGGTAAATAAGGGATGAATAGGGAACTGGAGGCTTAATGGGTAACCTGCTCCTCGGAGACCCATGATCTGACATCGAGAAATCGAAAAATTGAAGACCGAGTGAGTGATCCCGCAGACCATTGAGTAGAAGGGCTGCATCAGGTTTCCGAGCAATCGGTTGGTAAATAATGGGCAAATAAGGATTAGAAGTTTCAGGGGATAATCCCCCTCCACTGGGAGCCCCCATGATCCGAATTCTGAAAATACGAAAACCAAAAATCTTAAGTCCGAGCGATCCGGCGGACCATTGAGTACAAAGGCTGTATTGGGTTTCAGAGCAATTGCTTGGTAAATAAATAAAGGATGGGTAAGGATCCGAAGCCTACCCAGACACCCCACTGGGAGTCCCATGATCCAAAATTGAAAAATAGTAGCCTGAGTGATTGTGCAGGCTACTGTGTTGTATTAATTTGTCAAGTTTCAGAATAATCAGCCATGTTATAAGGAAAGAGTAGCAAAAATAGCAAAAAGTTAACGGACGGACGGATGGACGGATGGAAAACCGGACAGACATCCAGACATCACAAGCCATTTTACAAGTCTATCTCTTTGAGAATCGAGATGAGATGCCCTAATGAAAGTAAACTGGTAAATCAATTGAATTACTGTAACCGATTGATCATCAACGTGTAACAAATTAGTTTTAAGGAGTAACCCTCTCAACACGACTCTCTTGGCCAAATTACAATTACTGCCACAATCTACAGTTGGCACTCGATCAGTGGCAGAGCTCTACACCTATAATTTATGCAAACAGTAGTTAGGTGTTGCAACAGTAACAACAACAAAAAACAATAGTTTTGTGTCTTACAAAAGCAGGTTTCATCAAAATGAACTTCTTTCATATGTACCACAAGGCTGTGAGGTAGCATCATTGGCTGGGGACGTAGCTATGCAGTACCCTCTATAGGTTATTCCTGGAATTTTGCAAAATGTGGGTCACATTACCAGGACAATATGTGATGTTGGAGTTGAAGGATCGAGGACCGGACTTGGATCGTGATCCTGGGGCTCATTTTTTATGAGAGAGTAGCTAAAGGAATTGTTAATAGGCCGAACTCTGTCTTCTTCATCATCCTGCACAAGTAAGAGGGAGGGATATGGAGGTGAAAAGTATTAGCAAGAACAATGGAGATGCATTAGCAAGGACCTCTGGCTACAGTAGGCATTTATGAGCCTACTCAGACACTTTCACCGATTTTTCGGGACCACCTAAAAACTCAAATATAAACAATCAGCATACCGACACGGTGATGAGCTCTTCCATATCGTGGCGAGCCACAGCCTTTTTATGGCCTACGGAAGACAGCTTCATTGTTATGTTCTTCACCAATTTATTCAATCCCACACCCGCATCCTTTTGCGACTGCACAAATTCAGCACGTGGTTTTCTGCGTCCGACATCCAAATTCAGCTCAATTTTCAGAGGTACAGTTACTTCCCCTGTAAGTACAGACCAGTCACACGCACCAACCAAATAAAGTCCGAAAATTATCAATAAAATGGAAATTAACACACAGTAGGAGCAAAAAAAAAATCAATAAATCAAATTACAGGAAATCAAATAAAATGTTTAACGGAGAGTTGGATAAAATTACTGTTAATCATCTGTGCAGAGAGCAATTGTTAAATTTCTCTTGGGCAATTACAATACATAACAAACAAGAAAGATCAATCAGAGATTGCAGACCCTCGCCAGGACGTGTTTTCAGTGGTTTTTTAAGGCTTTTGTGTTGAAACAAATATGGCGGCCAAACCACGTGACCGATGACGTCATCATTTTTTTTCTCCACTAATTTATGCCGAGATGACGATCAAGAAATTTCATCTTGATTCGATGAAGTTTTGTACTTGTCTAATTATGACGTCATAATGGAGACACCTATGACCTCATCAAGATATTTTATTCCCCATGGAGAGTTCTTTACAACGTGCCATGTCTCCATTTTTTCTATGCGGCACTTTCGGAGATATAGAAGTGCAAATATTTTCGGTTTTTCCAAGATGGTGCCCATACCAAGTGACCTATGACGTCATAATTATCATTACAAAATTATAAAGGTGGAGTTGCACCTATGGTGGAAATTTCCTGTCAATCAGACCAACGGTTGCCGAGAAAATCATATTTATTCTGTGCGGACAAACAGACAAACAAACAGACAAACAAACAAACAAATGAAAAATCCATCAGAGACCGAGGACTTGCCGGAATGCACTTTTTTATCGGCCATTTTGGACAAATGTGGCGGCCGAACCACGTGACCGATGACGTCATCATTATCATTACAAAATTATAAAGGTGGAGTTGCACCTATGGTGGAAATTTCCTGTCAATCAGACCAACGGTTGCCGAGAAAATCATATTTATTCTGTGCGGACAAACAGACAAACAAACAGACAAACAAACAAACAAATGAAAAATCCATCAGAGACCGAGGACTTGCCGGAATGCACTTTTTTATCGGCCATTTTGGACAAATGTGGCGGCCGAACCACGTGACCGATGACGTCATCATTATTTGTTTTCTAAACTAATTTATTCCTTGATGATACTCAAGAAATTTCATCTTAATCGGATGAAGTTTTGTATTTGTCGAATTATGATGTCATAATTGAGGCACCTATGACATCATCATTAACATATTTTATTCCCCATGGAGTGTTCTTTTCAATGAGCCATGTCTTAATTATTTCTATTCAGCACTTTCGGAGATATAGAGGTGCAAAGTTTTTCGGTTTTTCCAAGATGGCGGCCGAACCACGTGACTGATGATGTCATCAATTGGGCACAGTCTATTCCAGGGCAAGACAAATATGTGTGTTAAGTTTGGTGATTCTACATGCAACGGTGTAGACGTAGTACTGCGAACAAGCAGACAGACAGACAGACAGACAGACAGACAGACAAACAAACAGACAAACAGACAAACAAACAAACAAACAGACAGACAAACGGACCCAAATGCAATACCCTCTCCTTCTGTGAGGGCAATAAGAGCTACATTCAAAGTACACCGCCCCAATGACAAACAAACAAGAAGACGTCATGCGTAGCATGATACTTGCAAAATCCCCACCCCCCCCCCCCCCAAAGTTTTCCATTGATACAGCAAATTGTCCATTTCATGAAGATTAAAATTTACAATCTTGATCAAAACTCTGGTCAACAGGATGAAAATTGACGATTTTGGAAGGGTGACCTTGAGTTGACCTTTTGACCCCAAAACTAGTTAGTTTCCCTATTTAGTGACTCGATGTGCAAATGCTGTTCAATTTTCAAGTCAATCAGATGAAAATTAAGGATATTAAAAATTTGGCCTATGTTGACCTTTTGGCCTATATTGACCTCAAAAATAGATGGTGGTTGAATTCAGTGACCATATATATAAATCCTCTAAGAAGTTCAAGTCAATCAAATGAAAATTGGTGATTTTAGAAATGTGGCCCATGTTGACCTTTTGGCCTATGTTGACCTCAAAAATACTTGGTGGGTGAATTCAGTGAGCAGATATGCAAATGCTGTTCAATTTTCAAGTCAATCAGATGAAAATTGAGGATTTTAGAAATTTGGCCTATGTTGACATTTTGGCCTATGTTGACCTAAAGATATTTGGTGGTTGAATTCAGTGATCAGATATGCAAGTCCTCTTCAAATTTCAAGTCAATTGGATGAAAATTGAGGATTTTAGAAATTTGGCCTATGTTGACCTTTTGGCCTATGTTGACCTTTTGGCCGAAGTTCACCTAAAATATAATTTGTGGTTGAATTCAGTGACCAGATATGCAAGTCCTCTTCAAATTTCAAGTCAATTGGATGAAAATTGAGGATATTAGAAATTTGGCCTATGTTGACCTTTTGGCCTATGTTGACCTCAAGAATACTTGGTGGTTGAATTCAGTGACCAGATATGCAAGTCCTCTTCAAATTTCAAGTCAATTGGATGAAAATTGAGGATTTTAGAAATTTGGCCTATGTTGACCATTTGGCCTATGCTGACCTCAAAAATACTTGGTGGTTGAATTCAGTGAGCAGATATGCAAGTGGTCTTCAAATTTCAAGTCAATCGGATGAAAATTGAGGATTTTAGAAATTTAGCAAAGTTGGTGACCTTTGGCCTATGTTGACCTTTTGACCTATTGACCCCAAACACAATAGGCTTCTGGCTTTTGACCAACTCTACCATTTGATGAAGTTTCGTGAAGATCGGTTGAAAATTGTGACCTGTGGGCCGGTGACAAACAAACAAACAGACAGACAAACAGACAGACAAACAGACAGACAGAACCACAAACACAACCGACCAATATACTTGAAAAATCTTCGATTTTGCAAGTAATAAAATATCTTCCAGCACGCGACATTGCCAGGGCACCTTCGGTCCTGGGCAATGCTGCCGTGCAGCACATGGAGAGGTTATTGGGAGAGAGAGAGGTGTGCAATAATTGATTGATTAATTGCCTACTTCAAAAAAAAAAAATCGTTAAATAATTAATTTTTTTAATCAATTGGCGAATAGCCTACCTAAACCACCACTGGTTCATCACAATCTATATTTTTTGAAAATTAATCTAGTAAGTAATTAATCGAAAATTTAAATAATGAATCGATTAATTGATTTATCAATAAATCAAAAGTCCCCTCTACAGCCAAATCACTTGGTCATTGCTGTGTCCAAATATCAGCTTCGTAGCTCAAAAGGTTTCAGAGATATTGTGCAGATGAGAAAGAAAACAAATAAGTACTTAATAAATCGATAATAATTAAGTAATGAATCAATTAATTGCTTAATCAAGAAATAAAAAATACCGTTTTGCCAAAGGATGTGCCCACTATTGTGCCCAAATTTCAGCTTCCTAGAATAATCTTACAATAGTCTTGAAACCCCTTCCGGGCGAGACTAATTATAACAGCTCATAAATGACTTGTGGATTAAAATAAGGCTAGAGCATGAAGGTTGAATTTCTCAATCACAATGATTGACTGATGATGGTCCTGCAGCCCCAAACGTCAAATGGCACATGAAGAAAAGAAGGACAGGTGTTAGCATAAACCTCAGAAGTAGTGACCAATATAAAATATGTACCAGTTGCCTCAGCAATAAGGGCCATAAATATGGTGAAGTTGAAATGTCCATTTTGTTCACCATTCCCAGCTACTCCAGACAGAGGAATGCGATTGGGTTCCAGCCCTGAAATTATCTGCAGTTGGACAACACGGAGGGACCTGTGGAACGAGAATAATTTCTTAGAAGACATCTTACATACAGTTACTTGTCAAATAAAAACTCCTTCAACTTGTCAATATTGTGGGACAAGGAACCCTGTACCACACCAGCCAAAAGGAGCTGGATTCCGATAAATCAATCAGGACGCGCCTCCACACACATCACTGTGTCTGTGGCTCCCACAAACAGATCTGGGAAGCAGCCAGGTAATTACAATTAAGAGGAGCATAAGCTCTTGCAGTGAATGAATGAAATCACTTTGGGGCCACCAAGCTAATTCCATGATGAACAGGAGAATGTTTCAAGAAGACATTAAGAAAGATATAAAACAGAAGTTGGCAGATTTTTATGACAAAATATGTTAGCCTCATTTACCTGAGGATGGTGATCATTCCAAAAGATCCAACAGCAAGATCCGGGAGACCATCACCCGTCAGATCTGCACTCATTGCGAGTGATAGTCCAAATAAGCCGGATGTCTTGGTACCTTTGATTTTCTGAAGCGATGAAAAGGACAAGATGTGAAACATAATTACGCGTACATACAAACATCCGAAAATGACCCCCAAAATAAATGCCTTTTGAAACATTCTTAGTAAATAACAAAGGAAGAGAAAGTTGCTGGTAATCATCTTTCTGAACAAATGAATAACAAGAATGAGTGCACTTTGGTCACAAAATACGCTAAAGCGCCGATTGGAAAACACACATTTGGTGTGCAATTTAAAAGGTTAACGCAACACCTCTCATCCATGTCATCCTCCCCACAGTTATATCAGAACGAGCTGATTCGTCACGGATTGCTTAACCCCAGTGTAGGGCTATTCAAAATTACTTAACGCCATATTTTTTAGTAATTTGTGTAACATAACATTTGATTACATAACGTAACACTTGATTACCGTGCCTTCTGACATACCGTGCGTTCTGACAGGCTTAATTAAACCTTACTATTATTCGACATAATCGATTTTTCGGGGTCTCTCATCGTGAATAATACTCGACCCAATGAAAGCCAATGGAAATCTGACGCAACAAACCAGGACAGTGTATAAATCAGCAGAGGCCTGCAGGCCCAATGTGTTAGGCCCACCAGAAAACCAAGATGGCAGCCATATTATTTCATCTCGGTGCTCTAGTGGGTGGAGTCAAGTGAAAAATGTGGGTGTTGTCCGGCAGCTGTCCGACCAATGGGTGCACATTAAAAAAAAAAAATCGACCCACAACAAAAACCCCAACGAAAACAACAACAACAGCAATGCAAAGCTATTGTAGACCTGAGACATGGCACAGGTAAAAATAAGTTATCTCCAGAAGAACAGAATGAAATGTTTTTCAAGCTCCTTTCAAGTTGTGCGTTGGGTGACTGGGAGAGGGTTTGGGTGACTTCCGGTCCCTCGAGCGACGGGGCTTGCTTCGATCTCTCCACGGCATCAAAGTTTGAGTGTTTTCCCGTTCGTTTCTTTGTCAAATTTCCGCTGCGTATTTTGTTGTGTATGTGTTATTGTGTGTTTCTATTTGGTTTTGGTTTTGTAGTTGTTGCAAATTTGTGTGTAATTAGTCGTTTCTTTGTTCGCGCCTCATGCGCCTCGTGCGGCCTGGTGTCTCGTGCGGCCTCCTCGTCTCGACTTGTGCCCCGCCCCCTGTATCTCGTTTTTCTTTCACCTCTGCTCCTGCTTTCTCAAATCCACGTTCTCACTTAGAGACTTTTCCCAGATTGTTTTTCATGGTTTTGTTTAAATATTTATTTAAATATGTTTAAACCGCAGCCGTGATGCTGACGCCGCTCCCCCCCCCCCACCCCCCAGAATTTCCATGTTTTAAACGTTTCCCAGTGTGTACCCTGGATAAGAATAGGTACGCCGTATCCCTGCGTGTAGTAAGAGGCGACTAAGAGGGTTGGCGTCAGGAAGGGCATCCGGCCGTAAAAACATTGCCTCAAAAAGAGAACCATGACAATTACAACTACATGTGGGCAGGGTACAGCCCGAAGTGGAGATCGGTTTCTGAGGTTTGGGACATGGAATGTAGGGACAATGACAGGGAGATCAGGAGAAGTGGTGGAAGTATTGGTCAGAAGAAGAGTGGACATATGTTGTGTGCAAGAGACGAAATGGAAGGGAAGTGGTGTGAGAATGGTGAAGGGTAGGCAGGGACAGAAATACAAGTTTGTGTGGCAAGGGTGCCTGGAGGGCGTGAATGGTGTTGGTGTCCTGTTTTCTGAGGAGTTTGTAGACAGTGTGGTGAGTGTGACTAGAGTGAGTGATAGGTTGATGATGGTGAAAATGATGATTGGAAAGCTCTTGGTGAACGTCATCTCGGGATATGCTCCGCAGGTTGGTCGAAGCGATGAAGAGAAGGACAAGTTCTGGTGTGCGATAGAGAAGCTGATGGAAAACGTGAAAGATGAGGAAGTTGTTGTGGTAGGAGGAGACCTAAATGGACATGTGGGAAGGAGTATGGATGGTTTTGACGGAGTTCATGGGGGTTACGGATATGGTGTGAGAAATGGAGAAGGTGAAAGGATTTTGGAGTTTGCTGATGGAGCTGATTTGTTGATTTGTAATACTCAGTTCCAGAAAGAGGATAATAAGCTTGTTACATACACGTCAGGTGGGTCGACGACAACCGTTGACTACCTGATGGTGCGTAGGCGAGATAGGGGGCACCTCCGGGACACAAAGGTGATCCCGGGGGAGGAGGCTGTTTCACAGCACCACTTGGTTGTTTGCGACGTAAGGGTGAAAGGTGCGAGGAGAGCTCGGCGGGTGAAGTACCAACCGAGAATGAAGGTGTGGAGGTTGAAAGAGGTGACAGTAAGGGAGGCATTAAAAGAGAGGCTGAGTAGGGTCGAGGATGATGTGGTTGAGCTTGAAAGTGGGTGGATGTCAATGAAAGCTAGTCTGTTGGGAGCCGTTGGTGAGGTATGTGGATGGACAAAAGGACCACCGAGGCACTCGGAAACATGGTGGTGGGATGATGAAGTTGGAAAGAGGATTGACGAGAAGAGGAAGAAGTTCAAGGAGTGGCAGAAGGTGAAGGGTACGGGAGCAGAAACAGCAGACCATGAAAGTTATAAGGCAGCCAGGAAGGCTGCAAAGAAAGAGGTAGCAAAGGCGCAGGAGGCATGTAGGAAAATGTTCGGAGGACGCTTGGATTCGGAAGAGGGTCAGAAAGCAGTATTCGGGATTGCAAAGCAGATAGCGAAAGAGAGGTGTGATGTGATGGGGGTGAGTTGCTTGAAGGATGAAGTGGGACAAATCGTTGTCGACCCAGATGGAATTAAAGGAAGATGGAAAAGATATATGGAAATGCTGTTGAATACAGAGAATGAATGGGATGGCAACATAGAGAGTAACCCAGTTTTAGGACCGGCAGAGAAGATAACTGAGAAGGAAGTTGAGGAAGCGATAAAAGCAATGAAGGGTAGAAAAGCGGTAGGGCCGACGGGAGTTGTGGGAGATATGTTGAAGGCAGCAGGAAGTTGGGGGTGTGAAGAGAATGACAGAGATCTGTAATCTGGTGGTGAAAGAAGGCCGCATTCCAGTGGATTGGGAACTGAGTACCCTCGTCCCTCTATACAAGGGGAAAGGTGACCCTCTGGAGTGTGGCTCGTACCGAGCGATAAAGTTATTGGAGCATGGAATGAAGGTATTGGAAAGGGTGTTGGAGAGGAGGATAAGGAAGAAAGTGAAGATCGACGAAATGCAGTTTGGATTCATGCCAGGAAGAGGAATGACAGACGCGCTTTTCATTGTGAGGCAGTTGCAGGAGAAGTACATGGAGAAGAGGAAGAAGTTGTTTCTTGGGTTTGTTGATCTGGAGAAAGCATTCGATCGGTTTCCACGCAAAGTATTGACATGGGCATTGAGGAAGTTAGGAGTGGAGGAATGGTTGATCAGAGTAGTGATGGCAATGTACAAAAGAGCACGCGCAGCTGTAAGGACGAAGGACGGGAACAGTGGTGAGTTTGAGGTGAAGGTGGGAGTGCATCAGGGGTCGGTACTAAGTCCACTACTATTTGTAGCTGTGATGGAGGTGCTGGCTCAGAACGTAAAGGAGGGTTTACCATGGGAGTTGTTGTATGCAGATGATCTGGTGTTGATTGCGGAAAGTATGGATGGACTGAAGGAAAAGATGAACACGTGGAAGGAATGTATGGAGACAAAAGGTCTGAAGGTGAATATCGGAAAGACGAAGGTGATGGCAAGTGGTAAAGCATGTGGTGAGGTGGAAAGAACTGGGAAGAGGCCGTGTGCTGTGTGCAGGAAGGGTGTCAAGGTGGATTCCATTCAATGTACAATGTGCGCTGAGTGGGTTCATCAAAAATGTAGTGGTTTGAGAGGGTCATTAACCAGTGTGGCAGCTACATTCAAATGTAAGGTGTGCACAGAGGGAGCTGCAGATGGAGGAAATGTTGAGTTGGATCTTGGAGATGGCGTGAAGCTGGAAGGTGTGAAAACATTTTGCTACCTCGGAGACATGCTGAATGGAGAAGGTTGATCAGACTCGGCAACGGTTGCTCGGGTGAGATGTGCATGGAAGAAGTTTCGGGAATTGAGTGGTGTGCTGATGATGAGGGGAGTGTCATTGAAGCTGAAGGGAAAGGTGTATGCTGCATGTGTGAGAAGTGTTATGATTTATGGGAGCGAGACATGGGTAATGAACGTAGAGCAGCAAGGAAGGTTGGAAAGGGTGGAAATGCGAATGGTTCGACGGATGTGCAGAGTATCGTTGAGAGAGAGGAAGACAAATGATGAATTGCGAAAGATGATGGGAATAGAGCCTGTGATTGATGCTGTGAAGAGGAACAGGTTGAGATGGTTTGGTCATGTGTTGAGGAAGGATGAAAGTGACTGGTTGAGAAGAGTGATGGAAATGAATGTAGAAGGAAGTAGAAGACGGGGAAGACCGAGAAAGACTTGGCTGAAGATGGTGGAAGAAGAAATGCGGGCAAGGGGGTTAACAAGGAGAGATGCAGAAAATATGGCAAAATGGAGAAGATTGTCATGGGGACCGCAAGGCTAACCCCCGCTCTAGCAGGGAAAATGGCCTTTAAAATGCATGTTGTTGTTGTTGTTGTTTCAAGTTGTGCATTTAAAATGATCACAACATTATTAGTGATATATACTGTATATATATATATATATATATATATATATATATATATATATATATATATATATATATATATATATATATATATATATATGTATATATATATATATATATATATATATATATATATATATACACATAAGTTCAAAACACACCTGGTCACAAGTGTGCCGCACTGACCGGGTCTTCAGTCGAGGTCCTCAGCATCATCCCGTTTCGGCCCTTCAACCTCGATACAGTCAGCTAAGGTGGGCCAGCAGGGGCACATACACATCCACATGCAGCAACTACACCTGGATGCGTACATACCCCCACCCCCAGCCAGTGCGAACGCAGACTACAACAACAACACCTCCGCATTCAGAATCCACAGCACCAAACAAACACGGTGGAACACTCAAACACCCACCTTTATACCCTTCACCACTCACCAACAAAACACACCAGATCATTCATACACACACATACACACACATACACAGACATACACACACAACACCAACCAACCACCCACCTACCCTCACAACATACACCACTCAACATACAAAAACACTCATGCAAAAATACACACCTCACCCACTCACTCATATACACAAAATAAGAAATAATAATAGTAACAACAAAACCCTAAAAAAAAACACACAACCAACCTACACCGTTCGATGTGCCTCCATAAACTTCCTCCATATCCAAAATGAGCCTTTCAAGGCAACCTGGGCCACCTTGTCACACATCCTCCTTCTTTCTGTCCCACACACTCCAAGCCAAGCAAGAAATGCAGAAAAGGGATTGCCAATATACCCTCTGCACCCCACCTCAAATCACTGACATGAAACTCGCCACCCTTCTCCCGGCACTCTGCCTCCAGCTCACTGTACTTTCCTCTCTTCCTCTCGTGCACCTCTTCCATGTTCTCTTCCCAAGGTACCGACAATTCCCCTAAGATGACCTGTCTTGTTGCACCTGACCAAATGACAATGTCAGGCCGCAACCTTGTCACACAGATCTCCTCTGGGAATACCAATTGTGGCTTTAGTTCTGCCACCACCTGCCAATCACAAGCATCTGACAGCCCTCTTGCTTTCCACCTCCTCCTCTTTCCACCTCTTTCCACTTGGCCCTCTTTGACAAACCACACCTCTCCCCCATCAGTCTCCTTCTCAACTCTTCTTTCTCTCGATCTCAGCACCTCTTGTTGCACCATCTGCACCACCACCGCCAGCACCTGATCATGTCGCCACCTGTATTGTCCTGCTGCCAATGCGACTGAACATGCAGTCAGTACATGCTGCACCGTTCCCACACCTCCACACAAATAACATCTATATATATATACATATACATGGCATCCCCGAACCGTGCCGGGAGGCAAATATTAGAGGCATTACACACTGGTCAAACGACGGCACCTTTGACAGAGGAGACTGTGGCGTTATCACAGGCATACATACGGACCTCTCATTCACAAATACATTAGAGAGACACCGATGCTGGGACGAGGACAAGGACAAAGTGGGACAAATACAACACAGGTGACGAGGAAAACAAAAACACAACGCACCTCGCAAACAGACACAAAACACTCGCAACACAGCTTTATGATTGGTTGACAGAATAGATTCGTCCCTTTATGGCAGATATCATCACTGCAACACTCCACCGATCTGGGCTTTATGGCAGAGTGGCCAGACGGAAGCCTCTCCTCGGTGAAAGACACATGAAAGCCCACAGAATCTTGTTTCTCACAGTCTGAGAGTCCTTTAGGTGCTTTTTTGCAAACCCCAAGCAAACTCCAATGAAAGCCCGCTTGGAGTTTGCAAAAAAGCACCGAAAGGACTCTCAGACTGTGAGAAACAAGATTCTGTGGGCTTTCATGTGTCTTTCACTGTGGAGAGGCTTCCGTCTGGCCACTCTGCCATAAAGGCCAGATCGGTGGAGTGTTGCAGTAATGGTTGCCCTTCTGGAAGTTTCTCCCATCTCCACACAGGATCTCTGGAGCTCAGCCAGAGTGACCATCGGGTTCTTGGTCACCCCTCTTACCAAGGCCCTTCTCCCCCGATTGCTCAGTTTGGCCGGGCGGCCAGCTCTAGGAAGAGTCCTGGTTGTTCCAAACTTCTTCCATTTAAGAATTATGGAGGCCACTGTGCTCTTGGGAACCTTCAATGCAGCAGAATTTTTTTTGTAGGCTTCCCCAGATATGTGCCTCGACACAATCCTGCCTCTGAGCTCTGCAGGCAGTTCCTTCGACCTCATGGCTTGGTTTTTGCTCTGATATGCATCGTCAGCTGTGAAACCTTATATAGACAGGTGTGTGCCTTTCCAAATCATGTCCAATCAATTGAATTTACCACAGGTGGACTCCAATCAAGGTGTAGAAACATCTCAAAGATGATCAAGAGAAATGGGAGG
This sequence comes from Myxine glutinosa, assembly GCF_964187855.1. Taxonomy (NCBI): domain Eukaryota; kingdom Metazoa; phylum Chordata; class Myxini; order Myxiniformes; family Myxinidae; genus Myxine; species Myxine glutinosa. The sequence continues at coordinate 37,888,852 of NC_136261.1, forward strand.
CACCTGAGATAAATTTCAAGTGTCATAGCAAAGGGTATGAATACTTATGTAAATGTGATATTTCAGATTCTTATTTTTAATAAATTTGCAAAACTTTCTAAAATCCTGTTTTCTCTTTGTCATTATGGGGAATTGAGTGTAGATTGATGAGGGAAAAATGAATTTAAACGATTTCAGCATAAGGCTGCAACATAACAAAATGTGAAAAAAGTGAAGGGGTCTGAATACTTTCTGAATGCACTGCATATGCATACAGTCATGTGAAAAAGTAATCACACCCCATGTAAAGTTTTGTCTTTTTCAACATATTTCAACATACAGCTATTTGATCTTCATTTTAACAATATTGATAGATAAAGGTGATATAACATAACAAATATGATGAAACATTTACATTTTGTAGTCCATTGTATAATTTAAATGAACATAAATGCAAATTTCGCATGTGGAAAAAGTAAGTACACCCCTACATTTATCACTTCTTCAAATACCTAAAATTAGAATCAGGTGCACCAGTTCAGGTGCAAATGATTAGAACATCGTTAGAGAGGATCTTGGAGGAACCTGTCTTATTTAAACCTCAGACATTTAGTTTGGTTTGCTCTTTGTTGTTGAAGTGTGCAGCATCTCCATGCCTTGATCAAAAGAGCTCTCTGAGGCCTTCAGAAAGAATGTTATAGATGCCTACGAGTCTGGGAAGTGGTTTAAAAAGATCTCCAAACAATTTGAAATCAATCATTCGACTGTCCGGAAGATCATCTACAAGTGGAGAAGATTCCAAACAACTGCCAACTTGCTCAGGCCAGGCCGCCCCAGCAAGTTCAGCCCGAGAGCAGACCGCAAGATGCTGAAAGAAGTCTATAAGAACTCCAAAATGTCGTCACGGGACCTACAGGTAGCTCTTGCCACTGTTGATGTCAAAGTGCACGAGTCTACCATTATAAAGAGGCTGCACAAATTTGATCTCCATGGGAGGTGTGCCAGGAGGAAACCTTTGCTGTCCAGAAAGTACATCAGGGCAAGACTAAAGTGTGCCAATGAACACCGTGGCAAAGACCAGCACTTCTGGAACAATGTGCTCTGGACAGATGAGTCAAAGGTAAAGCTATTTGGCCACAGTACCAGAAGACATGTTTGGCAAAAACCAAAGACAGCATTTGACCACAAGAACCTGATACCAACGGTAAAGCATGGTGGTGGAAATATTATGCTTTGGGGCAGCTTTGCTGCATCAGGGCCTGGGCAGCTCACCATCATAGAATCCACTATGAATTCTTCATTGTACCAGAGGGTGCTTGAGGATAATGTGAGGCCATCTGTCGGAAAGTTGAAGCTCAACCGAAGATGGACCTTGCAACATGACAATGACCCCAAACATACCAGTAAATCCACCAAGGAATGGCTGAAAAGAAAGAAATGGAGGGTTCTGGAATGGCCAAGTCAAAGCCCGGATCTAAATCCCATCGAGATGTTGTGGGGGGTTTTGAAACGAGCTGTGCATGCAAGAAACCCCTCAAACATCGCACAGCTGAAAGAATTCTGCATGGAGGAGTGGGCAAAAATTTCTCACAGTCGATGTCAGAGACTGGTCGACAGTTATAAGAAACGCCTACTTGAGGTTGTTTCTGTCAAACGGGGCAATTCCACCTCTTAGAGCCAAGGGTGTACTTACTTTTTCCACATGCGAAATTTGCATTTATGTTTATTTAAATTATACAATGGACTACAAAATGTAAATGTTTCATCATATTTGTTATATTATATCACCTTTATCTGTCAATATTGTTGAAATGAAGATCAAATAGCTGTATGTTGAAATATGTTGAAAAAGTCAAAACTTTACATGGGGTATACTTACTTTTTCACGTGACTGTATATATATATATATTATATATATATATATATATATATATATATATATATATATATATATATATATATATATATATATCTCCTCCTTTTTTCATCTTCAGATGCATAGGGATGCCAAAGCGGATCTTGGCTATTCGGCACAATCCTGGACGTGTTGCCACTCCGACACAGAATACCCGAATGGCTCATTCATCCCAGTAAGCTGGTACTCATTTGCCGATCCTGGAAGGATGGCAGGCTGAGTCAACCCACCTGGTGTTATTTAATGGAATGACAGCACCGCTCAAGCAAACTCAATACTGCAAGATCTTAAGCCAGCCACCTTAACCATTAAGCCAACAATGGCAAAAGAATCAGCCACTGCACACAAGCAATAGTGCGAGCCGCAGGACTGCAGCTCGCAGGTGAACCAGCCAACATGTTGAGCAATGCCAACCAATTACTTGGTAATCAATCCATTCCTGCATTTCTGACTCATTGGCCTTCATCAGCATGGAGTGGATTACCCTCAAGAGTTAAGCTGGAAAGGTGTACCACATGGCATAACAATGAAACAGTAACTCTACATGATTTTCATGTAGAAAATGTACACATGAGAGTTCAGTTCATCATTTGAAAACAGATGAGAGTGGACTTACCTGGCTTGGCTTGCTGGACAACTCTCCGTTATGGCTGAGATAAATGTAAATTGCTCCAGTACCTTCTGCTTCTCTGGGTGCACCCACTGCAACATCCCGTCCTCCATCGCCATCCAAATCACCCAGGGTTTCTATTACTGTCCCAAACCAGCCTTGCTCTGAGTCGCGAGATGGGAACAGTGAGGGACGCGATTGCAGGGAAATCTGTTGCCCCAAGTGGGGGTAAAGAGGAAACAAAACAAAAACGATTGCACAGTTTGATTTTCCCCAAACCAAAAAAATGAATAGATTATTGGATGAAATGGATTTAAATAAATTATTTGACAGCTTAGTCCCACTCTAATATCCCTTCACTCACCAAGAGCATTTGGTTGCAAGAGTTTTCATTTCTCCAGTTTTCACCATGACAACCGTATTTGCTCTTTGTTCCAGCATCAGAATAGCTTGATGTTATTAATTAATGACATCATTTATATATATATATATATATATATATATATATATATATATATATATATATATATATATATATAAATATATATATATATATATATATATATATATATATATATATCTATATATATATATATATATATATATATATCTATCTATATATATATATATATATATATATATATATATATATATATATATATATATATATATATATATATATATATATATATTGTTGCGGTTTTGAGTTTTGTATAATAAAGGTAAAATTTCACCCTCATAGTTAGTCACACAAACAACACGTAGCCTCGCGATAGTTCAGTTATCTCTTAGTATTTGTGAGCATAGTCCTTTTCCTATGTTAGTTTTGCGTTGAGTAGAGTAAGGAGAATAGGTCCTTTCATCGCTTCCATTGTCCTATGCCGCCTCCAACGCCTTACATCTCTTTGTGCTGCCTTTGGCTTTTTGGCGCGAATTAACACGAGGCAGGCCTGGAGGGTCGAGTCGGGGGCCGAATGAGAGCGGCGAAGAAGCTGACGATAAGCGCGAGCCGCCAATCAGGGTTCACAGGGTGTGGCTGCAGCACCACGTCACAGGGCGTGGTTGGAATGTTCGAGAAGGCTCAGTGCAACAACAACAACAACATGCATTTTAAGGCCATGTTCCCTGCTAGAGCGGGGGTTAGCCTTGCGGTCCCCATGACAATCTTCTCCATTTTGCCCTATTTTCTGCATCTCTCCTTGTTAACCCCCTTGCCCGCATTTCTTCTTCCACCATCTTTAGCCAAGTCTTTCTCGGTCTTCCCCGTCCTCTACTTCCTTCTACATTAACTTCCATCACTCTTCTCAACCAGTCACTTTCATCCTTCCTCAATACATGACCAAACCATCTCAACCTGTTCCTCTTCACAGCATCAATCACAGGCAATATTCCCATCATCTTTCGCAATTCATCATTTGTCTTCCTCTCTCTCAACGATACTCCGCACATCCATCGAACCATTCGCATTTCCACCATTTCCAGCCTTCGTTGCTGCACTACGTTCATTACCCATGTCTCGCTCCCATAAATCATAACACTTCTCACACATGCAGCATACACCTTTCCCTTCAGCTTCAGCGACACTCTCCTCCTCATCAGCACGCCACTCAGTTCCCGAAACTTCTTCCATGCACATCTCACTCGAGCAACCGTTGCCGAGTCTGATCCACCTTCTCCATTCAGCATGTCTCCGAGGTAGCAAAATGTTTTCACACCTTCCAGCTTCACGCCGTCTCCAAGATCCAACTCAACATTTCCTCCATCTGCAGCTCCCTCTGTGCACACCTTACATTTGAATGTAGCTGCCACACTGGTTAATGACCCTCTCAGACCACTACATTTTTGATGAACCCACTCAGCACACATTGTACATTGAATGGAGTTCACTCCGACACCCTTCCTGCACACAGCACACGGCCACTTCCCAGTTCTTTCCACCTCACCACATGCTTTACCACTTGCCATCACCTTTGTCTTTCCGATATTCACCTTCAGACCTTTTGTCTCCATACATTCCTTCCACTTGTTCATCTTTTCCTTCAGTCCATCCATACTTTCCGCAATCAACACCAGATCATCTGCATACAACAACTCCCACGGTAAACCCTCCTTTACGGTCTGAGCCAGCACCTCCATCACAGCTACAAATAGTAGTGGACTTAGTACCGACCCCTGATGCACTCCCACCTTCACCTCAAACTCACCACTGTTCCCGTCCTTCGTCCTTACAGCTGTGCGTGCTCTTTTGTACATTGCCATCACTACTCTGATCAACCATTCCTCCACTCCTAACTTCCTCAATGCCCATGTCAATACTTTGCGTGGAACCCTATCGAATGCTTTCTCCAGATCAACAAACCCAAAAAACAACTTCTTCCTCTTATCCATGTACTTCTCCTGCAACTGCCTCACAATGAAAAGCGCATCTGTCGTTCCTCTTCCTGGCATAAATCCAAACTGCATTTCGTCGATCTTCACTTTCTTCCTTATCCTCCTTTCCAACACCCTTTCCAATACCTTCATTCCATGCTCCAATAACTTTATCGCTCGGTACGAGCCACACTCCAGAGGGTCACCTTTCCCTTTGTATAGAGGGACGAGGGTACTCAGTTCCCAATCCACTGGAATGCGGCCTTCTTTCACCACCAGATTACAGATCTCTGTCATTCTCTTCACACCCCAACTTCCTGCTGCCTTCAACATATCTCCCACAACTCCCGTCGGCCCTCCCGCTTTTCCACTCTTCATTGCTTTTATCGTTTCCTCAACTTCCTTCTCAGTTATCTTCTCTGCCGGTCCTAAAACTGGGTTACTCTCTATGTTGCCATCCCATTCATTCTCTGTATTCAACAGCATTTCCATATATCTTTTCCATCTTCCTTTAATTCCATCTGGGTCGACAACGATTTGTCCCACTTCATCCTTCAAGCAACTCACCCCCATCACATCACACCTCTCTTTCGCTATCTGCTTTGCAATCCTGAATACTGCTTTCTGACCCTCTTCCGAATCCAAGCGTTCTCCGAACATTTTCCTACATGCCTCCTGCGCCTTTGCTACCTCTTTCTTTGCAGCCTTCCTGGCTGCCTTATAACTTTCATGCTCTGCTGTTTCTGCTCCCGTACCCTTCGCCTTCTGCCACTCTTTGAACTTCTTCCTCTTCTCGTCAATCCTCTTTCCAACCTCAACATCCCACCACCATGTTTCCGAGTGCCTCGGTGGTCCTTTTGTCCATCCACATACCTCACCAACGGCTCCCAACAGACTAGCTTTCATTGACATCCGACCACTTTCAAGCTCAACCACATCATCCTCTACCCTACTCAGCCTCTCTTTTAATGCCTCCCTTACTGTCACCTCTTTCAACCTCCACACCTTCATTCTCGGTTGGTGCTTCACCCGCCGAGCTCTCCTCGCACCTTTCACCCTTATGTCGCAGACAACCAAGTGGTGCTGTGAAACAGCCTCCTCCCCCGGGATCACCTTTGTGTCCCGGAGGTGCCCCCTATCTCGCCGACGCACCATCAGGTAGTCAACGGTTGTCGTCGACCCACCTGACGTGTATGTAACAAGCTTATTGTCCTCTTTCTGGAACTGAGTATTACAAATCAACAAATCAGCTCCATCAGCAAACTCCAAAATCCTTTCACCTTCTCCATTTCTCACACCATATCCGTAACCCCCATGAACTCCCTCAAAACCATCCATACTCCTTCCCACATGTCCATTCAGGTCTCCTCCCACCACAACAACTTCCTCATCTTTCACGTTTTCCATCAGCTTCTCTATCGCACACCAGAACTTGTCCTTCTCTTCATCGCTTCGACCAACCTGCGGAGCATATCCCGAGATGACGTTCACCAAGAGCTTTCCAATCATCATTTTCACCATCATCAACCTATCACTCACTCTAGTCACACTCACCACACTGTCTACAAACTCCTCAGAAAACAGGACACCAACACCATTCACGCCCTCCGGGCACCCTTGCCACACAAACTTGTATTTCTGTCCCTGCCTACCCTTCACCATTCTCACACCACTTCCCTTCCATCTCGTCTCTTGCACACAACATATGTCCACTCTTCTTCTGACCAATACTTCCACCACTTCTCCTGATCTCCCTGTCATTGTCCCCACATTCCATGTCCCAAACCTCAGAAACCGATCTCCACTTCGGGCTGCACCCTGCCCATATGTACTTGTGATTGTCATGGTTCTCTTTTTGAGGCAATGTTTTTATGGCCGGATGCCCTTCCTGACGCCAACCCTCTTAGTCGTCTCTTACGACACGCAGGGATACGGTGTACCTATTCTGACCAGGGTACATACTGGGAAACGTTTAAAACATGTAAATTCTGGGGGGGGGGGGGGGGGTGTCAGCATCACGGCTGCGGTTTAAACATATTCCAACAATATCCAAACAGAACGATGAAAAAACAATCCGGGAAAAGTCTCCAAGCGAGAACGTGGATTTGAGAAAGAAGGAGCGGAGGCGGAAGAAAACGAGATACAGGGGGCGGGGCACAAGCCGAGACGAGGAGGAGAGCGAACAAGCACGTGTCCGGGAGGAGAGAAAGAATCAATATATAATTATTTGTCTAGGGAGGTGAGGTGAGGGGGAGAAAACAAAATAAAAGAAACAAGCAATACAGCGAAGGAAATAACCCAAACCGACAAAACACCGACGGGGGGAGGGAAGCCCCAAGTCACCAGGCCGCGCACGAGGTACGACTCAGAAAACGATTAACTACACACAAGTTTGCACGAACCACAAACCAACACCAACTAGAAACACACAATAACACGTACACAGCAAAATAACCAGTGGAAATTTGACAAAGCCAAGAATGGGAAAACACTCAAACTTCGATGCCGTGGAGAGCTCGAAGCACGCCTCACTCGCCCGAGGAACCGGAAGTCTCCCAAATCACCAAGGACACCAAGGCTCAGTGCGTGGCAAATATAACCTGTCGCGCAAAGCCCCCAGGAGGACTCGCGAGTTGAAGGAGTTAGCGGTGAGTTAGCAATTGAAGTAGGAGGACTCGCGAGTTGAAGGAGCGTGGTGAGCAATTGAGTGAAGAAGACTCACTAGTTGAAGGATTGCGGTGAGCAATTGAGGTACGAGGACTGAGTTGGATTGAAGAGAGCAGCGCGGTGAGTTGGCGGTCAGCAGAGAGCTTTGAAAGATATGGGATCGGCGAAAGACGCGCATGAACCAGGATACGCGCGCGTATGAAAGTGATGCTCGGTTGAGCTTGAAGCCGAGCCGCATATAGTGCATTGAGTTGCACGAGTGATAATGCGCTGTGTAACCGCCAGCCATGCTGAGAGAGGCATACTTTGCCTTCCTGCCTTATCATCTGTTCTGTTCGGGAGACGCGCTACGAGGATCCTTCCACCGCCTGCTTGCCTTCTTCGCGGGACGTGCTGGGACCGGGGAGAGCCGGACGGGGCCGTTCCTGGATGACCACGTCGGCGCGTTTGGCCTGAACATCATCCTGCCTGCAATTCCCTGTGTGAGTGTGAACGGGCCCAAGTCTGGGCATAAGGATAAGACTGATTAAGTGCTGCTCTGTGTCTCTGCATCTACCGATCATTGTACATACTTGTGGGAATAATAATTAAACCTGTGTTCTTCCTTCCATTCGATCGTTCTCGTGCTTTCCTCATTGACTAAGCGTGGTACGTGTAGAATCGCTCAAATCGGGTTCCACTACTAGAAAACTGCACGGACCACGTGGTACTCAATCCGCTCGGTGTACCCAAATTACACATGGCTCAAGCGAGGCTTGCTTCCCCGCTTCTGGGGCGGCGCAGGGATTTAGGTACAAGCGAGGATTGTCCTGAAACCCTACCTTGCGTTTGTCCGGGAGGGGCGTTTCAAGTCTCGGTTACGCCGACCCTAGACAGAACAAGGGGCTTAATCCCCCCCTTGGTAAGTGTAAGAAGGGCGGCGGAAAACCGTAAGATTTGGTAGTCAGGAGTGGGGATTTGGAACCTTGGACAACATTTTTGGACACCAAAATTTTGGACACCATATTTACAAATTGGCCGTAACATTTGGTGTCCGGGAGTGGGATTTGGAACCTTAACAAATTTTTTTTGGACGTATTGGTTCCAAATTGTGAGCGGACGAAATTTAGTATAAAAACAAAATTTATATTCGTACCATGGCTAGCCAAGGCGATCGAATGCCGGTGGTGGTAGATGAAGAAGTAGAATTGATAACCCAGGACCCACAGGAAGAGTTGGTGGAAGAGGAGGAAATTGATGAGGGGCCGGTAGCAGGGGTAGAAAATGGCGGCGCTTCGCACGTGGCGGCGAGAGCCAAGCCCATGATGCCGAGGTACATGCAACTATTCCAGATCCAAATAAAAGAAATGAAGGTCGAATTGACTGCAAAAATGGACGCCCAAGGTGACAAAACCAAATTTGGTGTGAGAATACATGAAGGAACTGAATGTGAAAATGGACGCCCAAAAGAATGACATAAATAAAATGAATGAAAAAGTAGACATCCTAGGGGAGATATTAAAAGAAATAGGGGAGGTCATTGGGCGCAGGTTGAGCGAGGAGGTCGCAATGGGACATGACGAGGTGACGCGGTGTGAGGAACGCGTGGGGAGCGAGCTTGGGCAGAGCACAGCTAAGTTGACCGAGGGTATATAAATCGTGACACGGGGTGTAGAAAAACCGATGGTCGCCGAATTGGACAGAGAAATTTCATATGCGCCGGCGGTCATCGAAGAAATAAGTCAAATTGAAGAAACAATTGGGGCCGAAGAGACGGCAGAATCAGAAAATAAATTACGGGAGAAAGAAATGGAGCCTGAACAAAGTTTGTATTTGCATCGTGATGTCGTGCTTGCTAACCAAATGAAAAGTTTGCAGGTGCTGCTGGTGGAAAAAGAGGTCCCCAAGGTGAGTAGAATTAATGGCGGGAATGTGTTTGGCGCGAAAAGGGTTTTGGCGCGCTTGGGAAGGAGACAAAACCCGGGCGGTCGTGGAAGGTCCATTGTGCGGTGTACGAGGGCGACTGGCGCGCATCTGAGAGAAAAGTGTGCACCGGAGCGCGAGTGTAAGTGAGAAAAGTATATGACGGAATGTGTGCGGGAAGAGTGTGTAACAGGAGAGTGTGTTACAGAGTGTGCGAAGGAGTGCACACCCAAGAGTGGGGAAAAAGAGTGTACGATGATTGGGTGTGGACCAGGAGAGTGCACATCCGTGGGCGTTATGGAGTACGTAACGAGAGAGTGTGTAACGGAAGAGTGTGTGCCAGGGTGTGCATGAGGGTGTGCGGCAAGGATTGGGTGTGCAATGGGAGAGTGCACACCCGTGGGTGTTACAGACTGTGTGCGGGAAGAGTGTGTAACGGCGTTTGTGAAAGGTGTGAGTGCACCTAGGTGTGCAGGTGCGAGTACGGTGTGCGAGGGAGAAGGCACACCAGAGGATGTGGAAGGAGAGTGTGCGGTAACAGAATGTATGAGAGGCGCAGGGATGCCTCGGTGTGCGAGTGCGGAGTGGGTCGCGAGTGGTGAGAGCGCGGCTCAAGCATCGACACCGACCGGGGTAGCGTTTAGCGCGACGGATAGCCGACGTGAGCCCTCGGTGAGTTGTGTGCGGCAGGGACCAGCGGGGATCGATGCCACGGCCGTGTCACAAGGACTGACGTGCACGATCCGTGCCGGACCCCGCCCTGTATGGTTGGTGCCGCGCCGAGGCGGTAAAGGCAAACGGCGAGGCCCAAGGGGGGGGGGGGGGGGTTGGAGATTTCGGAGCCGCGCACCTTTGCGGGTGCGGTGCTTCGACCGTGGGTGGTTGGGCCATCGTGCGTGGGACTGTGAAACCCCGCACAGAGATGGGGCCCTGAACCTCGGCCCATCCATGCCTCCTCCCCTGGATCGAAAATGCCGGATGGACCCAACCTACAGGCGACCAACCAACCGCATGGATCGCTCGGCCTCTCGAGGTCGAGCCATGATGACAATGTATTTCCACATGGAGAGGCTCGAGTATAGTGGACAGATGGAAATAGTGTACCCTACGTGGGGGAATGGTAGTTTAACCATTCCTCACACGGCCAGGGCCCATGAGCATTAGAATAGGGGGATGGCAGTGATAGGCACATGGGGGGCCAGCGATGGTTACCTCCATGGGGCACCGAAGCTAGCCGAGGGAGGGCTAGGATAATTGTTAGGGATTTAGCAGACTGTAGAGGAGATGAGATTTAAGTCGGGACATCTGAACTATAGTGGGGACGTAGGTAGTTTAGATGGTTGTTAATGACGAAGGGAGTGCATAGTTTCTTTGGGAAGATGGGGAAGCACGAGTTTTAGGGGAAAAGCAGTTAGATAGATGATGCTGTGTGTGTGTGAGGAGTTGTGTTGTTGAGAATGAAAGGAATTGTGTTTGGAGTGTATGGAAAAAGGTGTGTAAGCACAAAAGGTGTGCGAGGGGAAAAAGGTGTGTGAAATAAGTCGTGTGCGCGATAAATGGTGTGAGAATATTTGGAGTGGAATGCTTGGTGTGGAAATAAAAGGTGTGGAATGCATGGTGCGAAGGATTGAATGGGGGAAGAGTGGAACCCATTCGCGAAAGCCCGCGGGGGTAGTGTAAACCCAGGTAGAGGGCTTAGGCAAAATTTGTATGGATATTGACACCTGTGGTGCAGGTAGTGGCAAAGTAGTGCTTTGGATGGTGCATGAATCAGTGAAATGGCTGGGCATGTGGTTTAATTGGTGCGTATGGTTATTGAGGCACTCCGCCACTGGTAGTTTGTCGGCCAGGTGAGGCCGCAGGTAGGCTCTGGGAGCCAGTTAGGGTAGTTGTGAGTAGTTGTGAGTGGGGCCCGAGGATCTAAGGGAAGGGCCTGGGTTGCCCAATGCCAAGGAGGGCATCAGGGGGTAAAGAGCTAGGAGGGGCCTTCTCCAGTTTAGGTAGTCGCAGGAGCAGGTAAGCTTGGGTGGCGATTTCAGTGGCGGAGGTGCACAGGTAGTTGGACCTGCTAGTGGAGCCACACAACCCAGCCCCGAAATTGTGTGAGGGCACAGTGAGAAAAATTGGGGAGTGAGACTCAAATTCGGATGGCATCACAGAGTGGGCAATGGGAATTCGGTTTTTAGAACCACATAGTTTAAAGATGGCCGATTGGCAGGGTATGACCCCGGGTAGTTTAAGAGTTAATGTCAGTTAGTGTCGTTAGGAATTGAGGAATTCCCTTCGCGCCATCCACAGCCATTCACCAAGGAGGATGAAACTCCACACCAGGACCAAGTGAACTGTTGAGTGGGAAAGACGCATCATGACGTGATGGGACATTGTGTTTGTTCCATTCCTTCCTTCCTGGGAGGGATTGGGGAGACGAATTTGAATTAGAGGGGGATATGGGAGACAAGACGTAGAGACGAATTTGTAAATACAAGAAAGGGTTAGGGTAGTGTAAGCGACAATGGGGGGGGGGGGGGGGGTACGGACGGATAGGGACGAGCTTGCTCTGCTCGCTCTTCCATGCCCCTTGCGCTGCATTACCTTGTGTTTTTGTGTACCTTTGTGCCCTTTCCACTTTGCTGGTCGTGCTTTGTCTCTCCCCCCACCCAAGGACCATTTTGGAGGTGGAACTGTGCAGCACCATCGACCTGTGCAGCATTCCTTGCTGCACCTTGCTACATCTGTGCAGCACCCCTGTTGCACTTTGCTACATCTGTGCAGCCGAACGGCGCAGCATTTGCTGCCATATCCTCGTGTTCTTACTTTGCTGCACCTGTGCAGCACTTTGCTGCCACAAACACTTTGCTGCACATTACACTTATGGACCACAAGTTTTGTGGAATGCACCTCTGCTATGCAGCACCTTGCTGCAAATTCACCTTGCATCTTCGGACCACTTGTTTTGAGTGGCATGAATGTCATGCAGTCGGACCACATAGGGTTGGCCCTGCATGGCAGAGAAATAAAATGAACGAATGTTTTGTGCATTTTTATTATGGTGTGCTAGGAACGAGAAGATTTGGAAGTGTAATTAGCCCTGAAGAGCAGGAATGGCCTGTATGCCGGTCCGGGGGCTAGCCGGTATGATATATGCACACAGAAGATGCAAGAAGCAAGATGCAAGAAGCAAGCAGCAAATGTGAATTTTTGAGTGTGTTTGTGTACTTTGCTGTGCTTTCTCTCCCCTCCAATCTTCTCTTTCAAAAAGGACAGGTCCTGGGTCATAGAACTGTAAATAAGGAGTAAGTTATTTGTGCTTGTATATTAAAATTCTGCCCACCGGCTATATGTTTAGTTTGACAAATTCCGGATTCGGTGAATTGTGGGCGTGATTCTGTTAGAGTAGCTACTCAACGCAATAGGTGGGACATATTTAGTGTTTTAAAACTATCGCACCCATGGGTTAGAGTAAATGTTAGAGGGAACCACATCTATTTGTCACATATAAAAGTAAAAGTTAATTTCCAGATCTTTCTCAAAACCGGTCGTTCCAATTTTTGTAGGTTCGACTCGGGGACGAGTCTGACGAGGGAGAGGGGTAGTGTTGCAGTTTTGAGTTTTGTATAATAAAGGTTAAATTTCCCCCTCATAGTTAGTCACACAAACAACACGTAGCCTCGCGATAGTTCAGTTATCTCTTAGTATTTGTGAGCATAGTCCTTTTCCTATGTTAGTTTTGCGTTGAGTAGAGTCAGGAGAATAGGTCCTTTCATCGCTTCCATTGTCCTATGCCGCCTCCATCGCCTTACGTCTTTGTGCTGCCTTTGGCTTGTTGGCGCGAATTAACACGAGGCAGGCCTGAAGGGTCGAGTCGGGGGCCGAATGAGGGCAGCGAAGAAGCTGACGATAAGCGCGAGCCGCCAATCATGGCTCACTGGGTGTGGCTGCAGCACCGCGTCACAGGGCATGGTTGGTATGTTCGAGAAGGCTCAGGGCGTGGCAAATATAACCCGTTGCGCAAAGCCCCCAGGAGGACTCGCGAGTTGAAGGAGTTGGCGGTGAGTTAGCAATTGAAGTAGGAGGACTCGCTAGTTGAAGGAGCGCGGTGAGCAATTGAGTGAGGAGGACTCGCGAGTTGAAGGAGCGCGGTGAGCAATTGAGGAACGTGGACTGAGTTGGATTGAAGAGAGCAGCGCGGTGAGTTGGCGGTCAGCAGAGAGCTTTGAAAGATACGGGATCGGCGAAAGATGCGCATGAACCAGGATACGTGCTCGTATGAAAGTGACGCTCGGTTGAGCTTGAAGCTGAGCCGCATATAGTGCATTGAGTTACGCGAGTGATAACGCGCTGTGTAACCGCCAGCCGCGCTGAGAGACGTGTACTTTGCCTTCCTGCCTCATCATCTGTTCTGTTCGGGAGACGTGCTATGAGGATCCTTCCACCACCTGCTTGCCTTCTTCGCGGGACGTGCTGGGACCGGGGAGAGCCGGACGGGGCCGTTCCTAGACGACCACGTCGGCGCGTTTGGTCTGAAAATCATCCTGCCTGCAATTCCATGTGTGAGTGTGAACGGGCCCGAGTCTGCGCATAAGGATAAGACTGATTAAGTGCTGCTCTGTGTCTCTGCATCTACCGATCATTGTACATACTTGTGGGAATAATAATTAAACCTGTGTTCTTCCTTCCATTCAATCGTTCTCGTGTTTTCCTCATTGACTAAGCATGGTACGAGTAGAATCGCTCGAATCGGGTTCCACTACTAGAAAACTACACGGACCACGTGGTACTCAATCCGCTCGGTGTACCCAAATTACACGTGGCTCGTGCGAGGCTTGCTTCCCCGCTTCCGTGGCGGCGCAGGGATTTAGGTACGAGCGAGGATTGTCCCGAAACCCTACCTTGCGTTTGTCCGGGAGGGGCGTTTCAAGTCTCGGTTATGCCGACCCTAGACAAAACAAGGGGCTTAATCCCCCCTTTGTAAGGGTAAGAAGGGCGGTGGAAAACCGTAACAATAAATATGTATTGACATCATGTATATACATGACGTCATGTATATACATGACATTATATATATATATATATACAGTGGAACCTTGACTTACGAGTTTAATTCGTTCTGTGACCGAGCTCGTAACTCAAATTGCTCGTTTCTCAAATCAAATTTCCCCATTAAAATGCATTGAAATGCTATTAATCCGTTCCAGCCCGCCAAAAACCACACCAATTTTTTTTTAAATATACAGTATATATAAAAATATCTCGCGCTTTATATTTCACCTGTATGCAGCATACAAGTTGGCAGGATGGCCTGGACTGGAGGTACGCACACTTGACTCTAAAGTCTAAACTGTCCAGCCTGGGTTTGAATCCAGACCCAGCTATAACCTGTCATGGGTGAATCACAGGCAGGGTGATTCATCAATGTGTGTACCGCTAAACTGGGCGCCCCGTTTGCGTCCCATTAGTTGTTGGATGTTAAGGATCTCACCGTGTTTTCCACAAAGAGAAGGCGAGCTATCGCCGGCACTCTGAACAAGTTGTGGCCTGGCATGGCATGAACATGAAAACATGAACATGAACATGAAATGTTCGACATGAACATGAAATTTTCCAAAATAACCAAAATGCGAAAACAAAAATGCAGCGCTATACGACAGAGATACTGTACGTGCACGGCAAGATAACCACGTGACCGGAACCCACCTGGCGGCGTAAACTCAAAATAACCAACATGCGAAAACAAAAATGCAGCGCTATACGACAGAGATACTGTACGTGCACGGCAAGATAACCACGTGACCGGAACCCACCTGGCGGCGTAAACTCAAAATAACCAACATGCGAAAACAAAAATGCAGCGCTATACGACAGAGATACTGTACGTGCACGGCAAGATAACCACGTGACCGGAACCCACCTGGCGGCGTAAACTCAAAATAACCAACATGCGAAAACAAAAATGCAGCGCTATACGACAGAGATACTGTACGTGCACGGCAAGATAACCACGTGACCGGAACCCACCTGGCGGCGTAAACTCAAAATAACCAACATGCGAAAACAAAAATGCAGCGCTATACGACAGAGATACTGTACTTGCACGGCAAGATAACCACGTGACCAGAACCCACCTGGTGGCGTAAGCTCAAAATAACCAACATGCGAAAACAAAAATGCAGCGCTATACGACAGAGATACTGTACTTGCACGGCAAGATAACCACGTGACCGGGTGGCGAAAGCTCGTAACTCAGATCTCGGCTCGCATCTCAAAGCAATAAACCGCCCGAGCGACGGCTCGTATCTCGAAAAACTCGTAAGTTGGGGCACTCGTAAGTCAAGGTTCCACTGTATATATATATATATATATATATATATATACAGTGGTACCTCGGCTTACGAGTGCCCCAACGTACGAGTTTTTCGGGATACGAGCCGTCGCTCGGGCGGTTTGTTGCTTTGGGATACGAGCCGAGATCCGATGTACGAGCTCAAAAAATTTATTTTTTTGAATTTTCCGGTTGTGGCTTCCGGTTCCGGTCACGCGGTTATCTTGCCGTGAAAGCATCTCTGCTTGGATATAAAACACGCAATCGTCGAAATACATGAGCGAGGAATCTCCTTGCTCCAGCCGGTGACGTCATCGGCGGGGATCCCCGCCTCCAGAGTGGCTGGTCACGTGACCGCCAAAGCGTGTCGCGCGTGCGGGTATAATGAGCTACACCTGTGGATCACGTGACCACGGAAGCACGCCTCGCTTGAGAGGCATGGCTTTCGGTTTGCGTTTTGCTTTATAAGGCGCGATAAATGGGCTTTTGAGTGTTAGCGGTTCATGGCGTTGACGGTTCATGGCGGTTCATGGCGGTTGACGGTTCATGACGGTTCATGACGGTTCATGGCGTTGACGGTCAAAAACCCATTACATCAATTTTACCAGGCACTGTACAGTAAGTACAGTGGACACCAAATGCACGGTGGAAGGCTAGAAGTAGAAGATCGTCCAAGACAAGTGAGAATAAGCCATACTTTGGAGGAGATGACGTCATTCGCTGGTCCGATAACCAAAGATGTGGTATAAAAAACCAGGTGAGCTAACAATGCAGCAATGAAGGAATTCGGCCAAGGCACCGGCACACAACGACCTACCTACATCGAAAGACTCAATGCCAATGGTGACAGAAGCCAAGACGGCCGGCTTAAACACCGCCGAAAGACCACGGTGTACCAACTTACGATGCAGAACATCTTGCACTTAATATGATGACAACAGGTGCCATCCTCTGACGTACCATTACAGGTACAGGTACAGTACACGTGAGCACAGAGCAAAAGTTCACTGAAACCGAGATTAAGAAAAAAGAAAAAACACCTCGTGGTCCGTGCTCGATATCCGAGTTTCAATCTTTTCAAACACATGATGCTCTCGGTCACGGTATCTCCTGCGAGCTGCTTCTCCTTCAACCACACAAACAACAACTTCTCCATATCTTCATGGATAGAGGTCCGGAGCTTTGAAATAATCGTAACGCCCTTGGCTGGCGTTATAGCCTTTATGGACTCCTTCTGCTTCAAAATCGTACATATCGTAGAAGGAGTACGATCGTACTGCCTCGCCAAGTCGACAACACGCACACCTCACCTGGCATGCTCTTCTCCTCTGCTTAATAAAACCAGTTTATTTCTTTACATTCTCTTGTATTATGTACAGTATATACGAGGTCGTGCTTGTTTATACATTATTTGTTATTTATAAAGTACATTTTTGTTATTTAAAAGCACCTAACAAAAAAATTGGTGTTTTTTTTTTGAGGCTGGAACGGATTAATAGCATTTCAATGCATTTGAATGGGAAAATTTGCTTTGACTTACGAGCGATTTGGCTTACGAGCTCCGTCACGGAACGGATTAAACTCGTAAGCCGAGGTACCACTGTATATATATATATATATATATATATATATATATATATATATATATATATATATATATATATATATGTATTGACATCATGTATATATATACATGACATCAACAAACAAACGGACCCAAATAAAATACCCTCTCCTCTCGCGAGGGTAACGAGGTAATATATGTTTTGTTTGGAGCGATCACAGCAACAGGCTAATATATACCACCGAAAGAAAGTAAATTATCATAGTGCAGAGGATTAGAAATAGTGAACCTCTTTAATAAAATCAATGATAATAAAAAAAACTTTCATTTTTCGCCCGACTTTTCACACTGGATTTCACATCAGCATTTCAGACGATATGTTCGGCCTGAGCGAAATTGGAATTCAAAATGGCGATGTGCGGAGTCAGCAGCCGTACCACCGTAATGACACCAGACGTCATCACATCACCCTGTCATGTGACCAGATCCTCAGCTCTGATTGGTATACGTTTGAGGGGACATACAGTCACGTGATAAAGTAAGTATACCCCATGTAAAGTTTTGACTTTTTCAACATATTTCAACACACAGCTATTTGATCTCCATTTCAACAATATTGATAGATAAAGGTGATATAATATAACAAATATCATGAAACATTTACATTTTGTAGTCCATTGTATAATTTAAATAAACATAAATGCAAATTTTGCATGTGGAAAAAGTAAGTACACCCTTGGCTCTAATAGGTGGTATTGCCCCCTTTGGCAGAAACAACCTCAAGTAGGCATTTCTTATAACTGTCTACCATTCTCTGACATCGACTGGGAGAAATTTTTGCCCACTCCTCCATGCAGAATTATTTCAGCTGTGCGATGTTTGAGGGGTTTCTTGCATGCACAGCTCGTTTCAAATCCCCCCACAACATCTCAATGGGATTTAGATCCGGGCTTTGACTTGGCCATTCCAGAACCCTCTATTTCTTTCTTTCCAGCCATTCCTTGGTGGATTTACTGGTATGTTTAGGGTCATTGTCATGTTGCAAAGTCCACCTTCGATTGAGCTTAAACTTTCCGACAGATGGCCTCACATTATCCTCAAATACCCTCTGGTACAATGAATAATTCATAGTGGATTCTATGATGGTGAGCTGCCCAGGCCCTGATGCAGCAAAGCTGACCAAAACCATAATATTTCCACCACCATGCTTTACAGTTGGTATCAGGTTCTTGTGGTCAAATGCTGTCTTTGGTTTTCGCCAAACATGTCTTCGGGTTCTGTGGCCAAATAGCTCTACCTTTGACTCATCTGTCCAGAGCACATTGTTCCAGAAGTGCTGGTCTTTGCCTAAGTGTTCATTGGCAAACTTTAGTTTTGCCCTGATGTTCTTTCTGGACAGCAATGGTTTCCTCCTGGCACACCTCCCATGTAGATCAAATTTGTGCAGCCTCTTTCTAATGGTAGACTCGTACACTTTAACATCAACAGTGGCAAGAGCTACCTGTAGGTCCTGTGATGACATTCTGGGGTTCTTAGAGACTTCTTTCAGCATCTTGCGGTCTCCTCTTGGGCTGAACTTGCTGGGGCGGCCTGGCCTGAACAAGTTGGCAGTTGTTTGGAATCTTCTCCACTTGTAGATGATCTTCCGGACAGTCGAATGATTGATTTCAATTTATTTGGAGATCTTTTCAAATCCCTTCCCAGACTCGTAGGCATCTATAACCTTCTTTCTGAAGGCCTCAGAGAGCTCTTTTGATCTCGGCATGGTGATGCCGCACACTTCAACAACAAAGAGCAAACCAAACTAAATGTCTGAGGTTTAAATAAGACAGGTTCCTCCAAGATCCTCTCTAACGATGTTCTAATCATTTGCACCTGAGCTGGTGCACCTGATTCTAATTTTAGGTATTTGAAGTAGTGATAAATGTAGGGGTGTACTTACTTTTTCCACATGCGAAATTTGCATTTATGTTTATTTAAATTGTACAATGGACTACAAAATGTAGATGTTTGATGATATTTGTTATATTATATCACCTTTATCTATCAATATTGTTGAAATGAAGATCAAATAGCTGTATGTTGAAATATGTTGAAAAAGTCAAAACTTTACATGGGGTGTACTTACTTTTTCACGTGACTGTACATACGGACGGACAAACACTTGTCTCGATGGCTTTGCCCTATAGACTACGCCGTAAATACTGTCCATTTGTTTGTATGGAGTTTATCTTTCCATGATAATAATTTGATAAGTTTATCTTTGTATCATAATATATAATTATTCCAAGCTTGGTGAAAATTCCATGACTGGTTCACAAGTTAGCTCGGAAACAGCATTTTTAACTGACGGGATGTCTGACCTTTGACCTTTGTCCTTTTGAGTCCAAAATCTAATCAGTTACTCTTTACAGCATTATACATACCTAGATTGTCATGGGGACCGCAAGGCTAACACCCGCTCTGGCAGGGGAAATGGCCTTAAAATGCCTGATGTACATACCTGTACCAAATTTGAATTAGATTCCTTCACCCGTTCTCAAGTTATAGACCTATAACAGACTTTGACCTTTGACCTATTGACCCCAACATCAAAAGTTCATCTTCGCATCATAATACAAAAGTGTACCAAATTTTGTCAGAATCCCATCACTGGTTCACAAGTTATCGTGGTAACAGGATTTTTAACTAACAGACGGACATCCTGAAAACATAACCAGGGACAACCTGAAAAGCCGACGAAGTCGCTGGAGGCATAACAAGAAGTATGTATCACCAATGATCTACATGCAATTAAATGTATTGTATCGTTTTAAAATGAAAAGAAAATTTTCTGCAGACCATCATCAAATTTCTGTTATTGTAGCAACCAAATGGTGAATTACACGTCCTAATCTGTCTAGATTGGTCACTTCGACTACAATATACATATATATACATATATATATATATATATATATATATATATATATATATATATATATATATATATATATCAAAACCTTGAAATGTGTGATGGAGCCAGACTCTCATGGCATTGTGTGGTACCTTATCCCCATCTTTGTGTGGTGCGTACACGAATACTGATCCTTGCTCTCGGTCCCCCTGCCATGCCCCCGGTGTCCCCACCAAGATCCGGCAAGAGCCATTTCCGTTCCTCCTTGGAACTTCATCGCCATTCGATTCTTCATTTTCTATCATCTCCAGCGAAAGAATCTCAGCTCCAAAGTATGAACCCAACTGAACAGGAAGGAGAGATCAAATCAAAATAAAGTCAATCAAATTATTCTGCATAAGAATAGTAAAATACATTTTAGGGTTAAATTTGGACTTGTATAATATCCATACCACTCGTCTTTTCAACATTAGCTGAACACAGAGAAGACTGCTAATCAAAGCGACATTTTCAGAGGTTAATTTCTTCATGAATGAAGTATGCACAAGATTGATGATGAAAACACAATTCCCTAGCGGATTGTGGGTCCCTTGCAGATGAAGTATGCACAAGATTGCTGATGAAAACACAATTCCCTAGCGGATCATGGGTCCCTTGCGGATGAAGTATGCACAAGATTGCTGATGAAAACCCAATTCCCTTGCGGATTGTGGATTCCCTTGCGGATGAAGTATGCACAAGCTTGCTGATGAAAACCCAATTCCCTTGCGAATTGCGGATTCCCTTGCGGATGAAGTATGCGCAAGATTGCTGATGAAAACCCAATTCCCTTGCGGTTTGTGGATTCCCTTGCAGATGAAGTATCCACAAGAGCTACGATGAAAACCGAATTCCCTTGCGGATTGCATATTCCCTTGCAGATGAAGTATGTACAAGATTTTCTGATGAAAACCCAATTCCCTTGCGGATTGCGGATTCCCTTGCGGATGAAATATGCACAAGATTGCTGATGACAACCCAATTCCCTTGCGGATTGCGGATTCCCTTGCGGATGAAGTATGCGCAAGATTGCTGATGAAAACCCAATTCACTTGCGGTTTGTGGATTCCCTTGCAGACGAAGTATGCGCAAGATTGCTGATGAAAACCGAATTCCCTTGAGGATTGCGTATTCTCTTGTGGATGAAGTATGCGCTAGATTGATGAAAACCTAATTCCCTTGTGGATTGCAGATTCCCTTGCGGATGAAACATGCACAAGTTTTCTGATGAAAATCTAATTTCCTTGCAGATTCCCTTGCGTATGAAGTATGCGCCAGATTGCTGATGAAAACCCAATTCCGTTGCGGATTGCGTATTCCCTTGCGGATGAAGTATGCGCAAGATTGCTGATGAAAACCTAATTTCCTTGTGTATTGCGGATTCCCTTGCGGATGAAGTATGCCCAAGAGCTATGATGAAAACCGAATTCCCTTGCGGATTGCATATTCCCTTGCAGATGAAGTATGTACAAGATTTTCTGATGAAAACCCAATTCTCTTGCGGATTGCGGATTCCCTTGCGGATGAAGTATGCACAAGATTGCTGATGAAAACCCAATTCCCTTGCGGATTCCCTTGCGGATGAAGTATGCACAAGATTTTCTGATGAAAACCGAATTCCCTTGCGGATTGCAGATTCCCTTGCGGGTGAGGTATGCGCAAGATTGCTGATGAAAACCCAATTCCCTTGTGGATTGCGGATTCCCTTGCAGATGAAGTATGCGCAAGATTGCTGATGAAAACCTAATTCCATTGTGGATTGCGGATTCCCTTGCAGGTGAAGTATCCGCAAGATTGCTGATGAAAACCGAATTCCCTTGTGGATTGCGTATTCCCTTTCGGATGAAGTATGTGCAAGATTGCTGATGGAAACCTAATTCCCTTGCGGATTGCAGATTCCCTTGCGGATTCCCTTGCAGATGAATTATCCACAAGAGCTATGATGAATGAATGAATGAATGAATGATCGTTTTAAGGCCATTTTCCCCACTAGAGCGGGGGTTAGCCCTGCGGACCCCATGACAATCATGGTTCCCTGTTTGAAGCAATGTTTTTATGGCCGGATGCCCATCCTGACGCCAACCGTCAGTTGCCTCTTACGATGCGCGGGGATACGGTGTACCTATTCTTAACCGGGGTACACACCGGGATCATTCATCCCAGCAAGCTGGTACTCAATTTGCCGACCTCGGAAGGATGACAGGCTGAGTCAACCCCCCTGGCGTAAATTCAGCGATCGACCGGGATTCGAACCCAGGATCCTAGGATCCCAAGCCAGCACCCTAACCGCGAAGCCAACACCAGGCTTCCACAAGAGCTATGATGAAAAACCCCAATTCCCTTGTGGATTCACCAACCAGCGCCTATAGACCTGTCCTCCTATCAGTTATAAAAAATAAAAAAAATTGAAAGATTTACTCATAAACAGCTTTGATAACAACAGTAAAACCAATAATTACAAAGAAATGGCTCTGTTTTTTTTTGACTGAGCAAAGAGATAAGCATTATTTATGCAGACCTGTGACCCTTGTTGGTGAAAAATGCTGGCCACACTTCCATTTCTGTGAAGCGCCAGGATGTGAATGCTGCCAACGTGTCCCTCCCGAGGAGAACCGGCGACCATCAGAGCACCAAAGCCAGTCGACCAACCACACAAAGGGGACAGGGAGTAGCCTAGGATTAAGGAACCAGAGGATGTGGAGGAAAAAGTGAAGAAGAAAAAAACCAGAAAGGTGCATGACGCATACATTTGTAGATGTCCGAACTTTTACATCTGTGACATTGGAAAGTAAACTTGTTTCATGAGCAATAAGGACTCTTCTCTGATGCATTACAAACATGGCACTCACAGCTAAGTGCGTCACTGCAATTGGGTGTGAGTGATATCGTTATGTGCAAAGTCTTCGTTTCATGGGATGAGCAATCCCAACTAATAATCAAAGGTTGCCAAACGTCAGCACAACAGTATGAACCTTAATCTGGGACAATCTTCTTATTCTTACGTTCTTCTTTGTTCCTTTTTTTCTCAATTCTCTGGAATACCTTTCACTATTGGTACAGCTAGACTATTTTTTGGCCCTTCCAGCCCACTTCCGACATCTGACTGCCGCTTTATGTCTACGCCATGCCAGTAGAGGATACAGGAGAGTCTCGTTATAATGAACAGAACGACTGGGACATCAATCAAAAATATGTAATAGTCAGGTTCAGTATGTCCAGATTTAAAGTTTCGTTGGATTTTTTGGGGGATTTGGAAAACTATATATTTTTGGAAACTATATTGTATAGTCAGTCAGAAAACCAATGTTGCTATTTGCACAGACTCCTGTATGGCGGCCATCTTGGATTTTCAAAATTGCCGCCGTAGAACTAAGTTTTCTCAATATCTCAGCTTCTAAATAACATAGAGCTTTGATTCTAACGGCTAAACATACATTTTCAAGGGCCCCGAATCCAATGGTAACAAGTTCGATAAGCTAGACATGACCATAGAGCTCCTATGTGGCGGCCATCTTGGATTTTTCAAACTGGCCACTGTAAAATTGATGTTTCTCAATATCTCAGCTTCTAAGCAACATAAAGCTTTGATTCTAACGGCTAAACATACATTTTCAAGGGCCCCGAATCCAATGGTAACAAGTTCGATAAGCCAGACATGACCATAGAGCTCCTATGTGGCGGCCATCTTTGATTTTTCAAACTGGCCGCCGTAAAATTGATGTTTCTCAGGATCTCATCTTCTAAATAAGACGGAGCTTTGATTTTTCTAAATCCCAAAAACAATCCAACGAAATCTAAAATCTGGACATGCTGAACCTGACTGTGTTGACTGTAATGAGAAATACTATTCTACTGCGAGTGTTTTGCCCTTTGTGGGCCTTTGTGGCATACTGCCAAATAACACACAGATACTCCTAATGTTCATGAGAACTTAAAATCTGTTTACGGGTGGACAAGCTACTAAAGTAATAAGTTTGATCCCCAGGGTACAGCTGAGGAAAATAATTAGTTTACAGCGTGTGTTTTTGTATTATTTATATACTGAGCAATATACCTGATATTGTGGTGATGGTGGTAGTGTATTTGTAGCCTATTATACATCAATATGTCTGTGGTGGTGGTTGTATATATCGGTGACGGTTCCCTTTGCTTTGCTGTCTTTGCAGGTTCTACATGTCACATTATGAGTGAGATGCAACAAGATGGTGAAGGGGCGGGGCAAGCCCAGGAGTCCACGAACTGTAAGCAGTGCATTTTATGCAAGGCTGATGATGTCAAGAAAGGATCCTTGGTGTTAAACCCCAGAATAGATTCCTACCAACATTTATTGAAGACAATAGAAGAAAGGGCCAGTTTGCATGATGGCATCTACGTTCAAGTCCATAAACGACTCCAAAACAGCACAAAAGAAACACTCTCTACAGAGAAGGCAGTTTGGCATCGCACTTGTTACTCCAGTGCAACTAACAAGAGCGAGATACAACGTGCCAGAGACCACCATGCGCATGCAGTAACAACTGGACACTATACTGCAAAAAAACGCGGACAGAAGAGAGGAAGCACAGAAATGGACGAGCCAGGCTCATCAACATCTGATGCAACATCCCCGTTCACACGCTCGTGTACAGTGCCACTGGATAGAGAGCAGTGTTTCTTCTGCCAAAAAGATGATGGCCAACTACTCTACCAGGTTAGGACTGAAAATGCTGGTCAAGAGCTTAGAAAGGCTGTAGAGAAGTCCCAAGATGCATTATTGAAAACACCATTCAACACATGTATCTCACCAGGTGATGCACACGCAATTGACCTTCGGTACCACAAATCTTGTTGGAGAAGACATGTGTTCCATGTAGTACGAGACAGACCTAGCGCAAACAGAAGCAGCGCAGACAAAGTACTATTGCTGCAACGGGCAAGTCTGATTGAGATGATCAACCTGATAGATGTCAAAACACAAAACCAAGCTTATCTCTCCATGGATGACATTGAAACCACTTATGTCAATATGATTGGCGCAGAACACTTGGAAAAGCATGTACCTACATTCAATAGAAAGTGGCTGAAAGAAAGAATCGTCACTGAGTTGCCAAGCGTGACATCTGTTCTCCAAAAAGACCGAAGAAAATCGGCCATCCTCTACTGTCCAGATGCATGTGAGGAAAGCATGGTTCATTCTGCAATCACAAGTGATGGCGATGACGAGAACAACATGAAGACAATCTACAAAGCAGCACAAGTGATACGGAAGAGCATCGCAGAATTCATTAAGAAGGACCAGGAAGCAAATACCATACAGGTGTCCAGCGATATCAACGATGTTCCGGCTGAACTATACACCATGATCCGCTGGGTAATGGTAGGGCCTGTCGACAAGCTGGAAACTGAGAAGAGGAGAGCAGCCTGCTCTTCGAGGACAACAACCATGAAGAAGCTGACACCCTGTTGATCCACCAGGCCGTGCTGGCATCCCAGCGAAACCCACATGATGCGCAGTTGGTGTTCTTCTCTCCCGACACAGATGTCCTGGTACTAGTCATAGCAAACTATGACCTACTGCTGAGGAATACATCCATTTCCATGGCCTCTGGAATACTTCAAATAGAGCCACTGTGGACAGCTCTAGGGGTCGAAAGAGCAAAGGCATTGCCAGCCTTTCATGCTTTCACAGGGGCAGACAACACTGGGAGGTTCTCTCGAATAGGCAAAGCAACCTGGCTGCATTTCTACCTCAAAGCAAGTGAAGATGTCATAGACACGGTGCGAATGCTTTCAGATGTAACTGAAGTGACGGAGGACATGTTGTCCACACTAGCTAACTTTGTATGCGCTGCTTACTCTCCAAATGGCATCCACATCGACAGCATCCCCGAACTACGATGGTATCTCTTTTGCAAACACATGGCAGAAAGTGACAGGCTTCCTCCTACTCTTGGAGCTCTCAAGCAACACATCCTTAGAGTCCATATCCAAGCCAGAGTGTGGGGTCAGGCAAGCATTGCTCAACAGGATCCTCAGCTGAATCCCCTGCAAAACGGCTTTTACAAAGACACGGATGGACAAGTGAAACCAACCACAACTGAGGAGCCTCCAGCCCCCAAGGCCATCATTCAAATGGTTAGATGTCAGTGCAAAACAGACTGTTCTTCATCTAGATGTTCCTGCAGAACAAACAACTTGGCTTGTACAGACCTTTGTCAGTGTGACATCCAGTGCCAAAATGATGAGGACTCTCAAGATGTGATGAACGAAAGCGATGATGACGATGATGATGACTTTACTCAATGATGAATCAAAGCTCTGTGCTCTTTAGAAGGTGAGTTACATCAGTTTTACGGCGGCCAGTTTGAAAAATCCAAGATGGCCGCCACATAGGAGCTCTATGGTCATGTCTAGCTTATCGAACTTGTTACCATTGGATTCGGGGCCCTTGAAAATGTATGTTTAGCCGTTAGAATCAAAGCTCTGTTATTTAGAAGCTGTGATATTGAGAAAAATTAGTTCTACGGCGGCAATTTTGAAAATCCAAGATGGCCGCCATACAGGAGTCTGTGCAAATAGCAACATTGGTTTTCTGACTGACTATACAATATAGTTTCCAAAAATATATAGTTTTCCAAATCCCCCAAAAATTCCAACGAAATTACATAGTGAACCTGACTATAATGTGGAGACTGCGTTCCCGGCATGGAAAAATAAGGAAAAGATCAGTGTCCTCTTGCATTCAGGACACTTGAGCACAACACACTGCCATGGAATAATGCCGCAAAATCAGTGGTGGCTTAACGGTTATAAGGGGTTAGCTTGGGATCTTAATGTCCTGAGTTCAACCCCAAACCATGTCAAAACTAAAACCACTTGTGTTCACTAAGCATGCCATCCTTCTAGGGTCAGTAAGATGAGTACCAGCTTGCTGGGAGTGATCCAGTCAAGTATCTTGCAGCAGAGTGGTGACCCATCAAGGATTGCAGGCCTCAGCCAATGAAACTGCGTCAGCAGTCATATGTGCCTAACAGTGTGATGATGATAATAATCAATTAAAATATTATTTTACTCAAAAAACAATTTTATTCTTATATCAGCTTGACCTTCAATCCCCTTTTAACCCCAATTCTCATTTGTCTATCAAATGTTCATCTGTTAGTTTGTAGGTAAAGTTTCCAATTCCTGCTGCAGCTCTTCCTTTTTTTCTCTCTACAAGAGTAAGGCCCCTACAAGAGCAGGGTTAAATTTACAGAGCTGTAGCAGGGTATAAATTGGGCACAATAAGCAAGGTAATGAACAAACACGGATGGAAAAGAAAGAAGAGGAGGAAACACTGACATTAGGAAATAATAGGGTTGAGTTAGGAAGGGTTGTTGTTGTTGTTGTTGCATAGCACCAAACAGTTCTCAAACAAGCACGCGGCATGGAGTCAGCTAATCGATCTCCCAGGAGAAACCCAGAGATCCCCCACATCGAGGGTAGTGTGCTCCCACATTCACAAAGTCAGGACCACAACAGAGTTGGAGAGAGAAACGAGACAGAGATAAGAGGGAAAAGGCCGGTCCATGGGGACCAATCGGCACTCTGACCGTGACCGCGCTGCCCTGATGAATCCGGGCAGCAGGGAAGAATGGGGAAGATTTGGCCCCTGACTTGCATTGGCGGGTATAACCACTGCGATTAGGCGTGCCCAATAAGGTCAGGAAGGGTTAATGGGGGTAATCAAGATCTTTGGTCTGGATGGGCAATGACAGGAGGTAGCAGTGCACTTCCTGCTTGGAGTCCTTGAAGGAAAAGTGGGGAATAATGGCCTATGGAAGGTGGTTCCACTGCTAAGTGAAGCAAGAAACGAAGGAGTTGAGTTGTGCAGTCAGCCTGGATTTTGGATGTTTACCCAGGTGGTTCGTACTGGAAGAACGTGTACATCATGGAGTTACTGGGGAGGGTTGGAGGACTGAGTAGAGGAAGACATTTCAGAGAAGAGGCTGTGGAAAAAAGAGATGACCGACCTATCTGCGACTTGAAATTGATGGGCCCAGAGACTCAGCCTTATCACAGAAGATGCCAATAACTGAGAGCTATAGATGCCACAGAATCCAGAAGAGAGACATGTCTTGCTGGGGTGCCGGCTCACAGCGGAGAACAGGACTCCATTGAATTCCCGACAAAGACCTTATAGACTGGAAGTAGCTCTCATTTTCCAGGAGTTAACGTTAAAAAAAAGAAGCTACGCCATATGATGCAATGCCAGACAACTGTTACTTTGAGGAAGGTACTGCACAAAATTTGCCCTGAAATTACCAGGGGGAATCAAAACATTTTCCACCAAATAACAATGCATAGAAAAATAAAAGGTATAAGAGAGATGAGGTGATGTACCCACCGAGATAGCTGTCTGCTGGTGTATCTAATTTAGCAAAGCGAGGAACAGGAGCAGGTTCAATTCCAAGCCTCACGATGCCTCCTCTCCACTCGTTCGCTCCCACCGCTCCAAGGACCACTTCCTCCTACAACACAGAGCGAGGCTTAATCCCCATTTACATTTCAATCCATCTTATAACTTCACACAAATTTCAAAATTGATAGAGAAACCCCACAGTACAAGACTGCATTGCTCAATACATTGCTCAATTACTCGATACTCATTACTCAAAAAGATTCACAAAATAACCATTACTATTTCATTAATTTTAAGGCTTAATCTTGGCCTGTTCAACACTATCATCTGAACCCCTTGATTACAATGTGAGGTCAGTGGCCAAATGGTTAAAGCGACCTCTCTTATTCTGGGAGGTCGGCAGTTTGAACCCTGGCCGAGTCATACCAAGACCTGAAACATGCAACCTGAGTATAGGCTTTGATGGGCCTTGTGGCGTTCTCCTGCATATAGGTTCCTCATCCGCAAACAAAAAAACTCGAAAAAAATAACACCGGGTCAGAAATCAATAACTTCCACACCAGTCAGGGCAAACCTCGACCTTACACGATAATAATAATAATAATAATAAAAATGCATTTATTTTATATAGCGCTTTTCAGGAAGCCCAAAGACGCTTTGACAGAGTGCAAAACATAATGCATAGCAAAACATAAAAACAATTGCAAAAAAGAAGAATCAATAGGGAAATATTCAAAGCACAAAGGAGGGAGAAGGAGAGGAGATAGTCAGGGGTTAGATGCTGTGGGTTAAATGTTGAATGCAGTGTTGAACAGGTGGGTCTTGAGTGATGTTTTGAATGTGGTGAGTGAGGAGGAGTCTCTGATGGTGTGAGGTAGCGAGTTCCAGAGGGTGGGAGCAGCGATGGAGAAGGCCCTGTCCCCCCAGGATCTAAATTTGGTCTGGATGGGGGGGGGGGGGGGTCAGGAGGTTGGTACCAGCAGAGCGGAGGTTGCGGGTGGGAGTGTGTCTGGAGAGGAGGTCAGCCAGGTAGGATGGGGCCAGGTTATGGAGGGCTTTGTAGGTCAAGAGGAGGATTTTGTACTGGATTCTCTGGGAGATGGGGAGCCAGTGGAGCTTGTAAAGGACGGGGGTGATGTGGTCACGGGTCCGGGAATGGGTGAGTAGACGGGCAGCGGAGTTCTGAATGTATTGGAGTTTATTGGTGATTGTTGAGGGTGAACCATAAAGGAGGCTATTGCAGTAGTCCAGACGGGAAGTGATGAAGGCATGGATGAGGGTTTCTGCAGCCGTGGAGGAGAGGGATGGACGGAGACGGGCGATGTTGTTCAGGTGAAAGAAGGCTGTCTTTGTGATCTGTTTAGTGTATTTGTCGAAGGAGAGGGTTTGGTCAAAGATGATGCCAAGATTCCGGATGTGAGGGGAGGTGGATACTGGGAAACCGTCGATGTTGAGGGCAAAGTTATGGGTGGTGTTGGTGAGCGTTTTTGGGCCAATGATGATTATTTCAGATTTATCACAGTTAAGTTTGAGGAAGTTGATTTGAAGCCAGGATTTTATTTCAGTGATGCAGTTTGTCAGGATAGAGTGGGTGGCGGGAAGGAAGGAAGGAAGCACGATACATTCTAGGAAGCACGATACACTTTAATCAACCGGATCACTCTATAAATGACATTCAAATCTCTGCCATTGAATCAATCACAAATCGATAACACACCACGATTCTGAAACGTGAGTCCTTTTGGATACATAAACTTCGGACAAAAATCCCTCATGGCATAAATTTTGATGATTAAAGAATGTTCCTACATCAACCCAATGAAATCATTAACCGTAACACATTCATTCATTCATTCATTCATTCACTCATTCTTTCATTCTACCTTTATATGCCATTTATATAAATATATAAATAAATATATAAATATATTATATGAATATAAATGGTATATGAATATAATGTGTGTTTATGTATGTATGTATCTCTATATTTGTATATGCACATGCACCAACTGTAACGCGAACGGTAACTGTAAGCTGCGCTTCACTTCCGCTGAACTTGGGGACGGTGAGTGAGCTTTAGCGTGGCTCTTCCTTTTGTATGCATTTTCTACACATATCACACATCTTACACACATATCACTATACATACTTGTCTGATATACATGCCTATTGTTTCTGTAGACTAAGAAGAAGACCTTTGTTGGTCGAAAAAAACCACCGTTTAGAGGCCATTTTTCCCCGCAAAGCGGGGGTTGGCCTTTTCTTGTTGGCCTTTTCTTGACTTGTTGACCTTGTTGGTCGAAAGCTTGTCGAAAATTAAAGATCGACGTCCTGAAGCTACGTCCGCGTCTGATTTAATCTCCCGATTATTTATTTAATGCAAATGAGATGCCCTGCTCGTACTGTGGAGTTTCTACTATTTCTCACAGTTATAATATATATATATATATATATATATATATATATATATATATATATATATATATATATATATATATATATATATATATATACTGAAACGCAAAAGAAACTTACCACCTTTGAAACCTTTAAATATCAACAATAACACTGCGTGTAGTAAATGTGTGAACTTATTTGTGGACAATAGTGTCCTCACTGTCAGACAAAACGGTCACGGATGGTCACTTGAACCTTCAATGGTCACTTCATAGCACAGCTGTTGAACAGCCGTTTTGACTGTCAGTGATTAGCCAAGGGGTACGGGATGATTTTAATGAGCTGCACGTGATGTCTTGATATTGGCTTTAAAAAGGCCAGTGCAAAATGGGCATTTTGACCGAAAAATTTGATCATTTTGACCAACTTCAAAAAGACCGAAAACACAAAAGAAACTTACCACCTTTGAAACCTTTAAATATCAACAATAACACTGCGTATAGTAAATGTGTGAACTTATTTGTGGACAATAGTGTTGTCACTGTCAGACAAAATGGTCACGGATGGTCACTTGAACCTTCAATGGTCACTTCATAGCACAGCTGTTGAACAGCCGTTTTGACTGTCAGTGATTAGCCAAGGAGTACGGGATGATTTTAATGAGCTGCACGTGATGTCTTGATATTGGCTTTAAAAAGGCCAGTGCAAAATGGGCATTTCAATCAACATGCCACGATTGTCAAGGGATCAACGGCAGCGTGCCCTGGGCATGCTGCAAGGCGGACTGAGCTACCGTGAGGTGGCATGTCGCCTTGGCTGTTCACACCAGACGATATCGGCTCTGGTGGACAGAGACACCCTCCACAACTCTGCAGATGACAGACCTCGATCAGGGAGGCCAAGAGTCACCACTGCAAGGCAGGACAGGCAGATGGTCCGAAGTCACCTGCGGGATCGATTCCGTCCAGCATCCCGCACTGCGGCAGAAACTCCGGGGCGTGCAAACGCACGGATCTCCAATGATACTGCACGAAGACGACTGCATGACTATGGTCTGACTGCCAGAAGACCATACAGAGGCCCCGTGATGACAGTTGCCCATCGCCGCAACCGTCAGAGATGGTGCCAGCAGCATCAGCGGTGGACCTTGGCGCAGTGGAACGAGGTCGCTTTCAGCGATGCGTCAAGGTTCTGTGTGGACAGTCCTGATGGGCGTGAGCGTGTCTGGAGAAGAACTGGCGAGCGATATGCCGATTGTTGCGTGCGTCAAGCCAACAGGTGGGGTGGCCCAAGTGTGATGGTGTGGGCCGCCATATCAGGCCGGTACAGGATGCCACTGGTGGTTGTGGATGGGAATCTTAATGCCCAGCGGTATGTGGATAACATCCTGCGACCTCATCTGCTGCCATTCCTGCTAGACCACCCAGAACTGAGAACCTTTCAGCATGACAATGCTCGTCCCCATGCTGCTCGCTTTACCACTGCATTTCCCCAAGGCGAGAACATCAACACCATGCAGTGGCCTGCGCTCTCCCCTGACCTGAATCCCATAGAGCACCTGTGGGATGAGCTTGGGAGACACGTAGTTGGCAGGGCTAGGACACGGGCAGAGCTGCTTCAGACATTGAGGACTGAGTGGGACAGAATCCAGCAGCAATCCATCCAAAGACTGGTAGGCAGTATACGCCGACGATGCACTGCCTGTATCCAAAACAATGGTGGCCATACACGCTATTGAAAGGGGACTGACATTGCACCCTGTGCTGTTCTGTACTGTAGAACAAACTGATGAGATGGTGTATCTTGGTCAGAAACTTGACATGTCATCAATAAAATGCCAATGTTTCAATTAGCAATTGTTGGTTTGTTTTATTTTGAACTGTTACAATTTTATAACATTTCAAACAAGTGGTAAGTTTCTTTTGCGTTTTCGGTCTATTTGAAGTTGGTCAAAATGGTCAAAATGGTCAAATTTTTTTGGTCAAAATGCCCATTTTGCACTGGCCTTTTTAAAGCCAATATCAAGACATCACGTGCAGCTCATTAAAATCATCCCGTACCCCTTGGCTAATCATTGACAGTCAAAACGGCTGTTCAACAGCTGTGCTATGAAGTGACCATTGAAGGTTCAAGTGACCATCCGTGACCGTTTTGTCTGACAGTGAGGATACTATTGTCCACAAATAAGTTCACACATTTACTATATGCAGTGTTATTGTTGATATTTAAAGGTTTCAAATGTGGTAAGTTTCTTTTGTGTTTTCGGTCTTTTTGAAGTTGGTCAAAATGGTCAAATCTTTCGGTCAAAATACCCATTTTGCACTGGCCTTTTTAAAGCCAATATCAAGACATCACGTGCAGCTCATTAAAATCATCCCGTACCCCTTGGCTAATCACTGAAAGTCAAAACGGCTGTTCAACAGCTGTGCTATGAAGTGACCATTGAAGGTTCAAGTGACCATCCGTGACCGTTTTGTCTGACAGCGAGGACACTATTGTCCACAAATAAGTTCACACATTTACTACACGCCGTGTTATTGTTGATATTTAAAGGTTTCAAAGGTGGTAAGTTTCTTTTGCGTTTCAGTATATATATATATATATATATATATATATATATATATATATATATATATATATATATATATATATATATATATATATATATATGGCTATTTCCACAATAAATGGTCATTTTGACGGACCCTACTTTGAAGTGTATTCTTGACTGGATATGTTGGTCGAAGAATGTGAGCTAAATTCTGTTTGAGAGCACATGTAATAAAGTTATAATGGAAATAAAATAAAATCATCGCCGAGTAGTGCCTCGTTTCATTTGTGTGGGAGTGTATTGTATGAAAGAGTGTGATACAGAAAGCACTTTTTGTGTACTGTTGTATTGTACATCATGTTCATGTCTCCCAGGTTGGCCCTGTTTGAAATCTGGGTGATAATTATTTTAGTTATTGTTGAACACTACAGTCAGTTCTTTCAATTCAGTTAGAGTTCAATCTATTTCTGTTTCATAGTTTTTTTTGGAGAGACCGCAAAACTTCATTACCCACGTAACGCATATCCATCAAAATATTGCGTGAGTAAGACAGCAGAGTTGTAAAATAGTCGGAAGATGTACACATTTTATGCTTGCAACAAAATATGCAGGGGTGCTTATACCTTCTGTTCACAAATGTCAAATAAGGCCTACTTTGTAAATCGCCTGTTCCATCGTCCGTTACATGGCGAGATTACCGATGCGGTGAGGATCCAACTCTTTTCGTAGTATGGGTAGGGATTTTTTTATGAGATGTAGTGAATTTGGGAATGCAGCATATTTATCGTGGTTGAAGAGGACTGGTATGAAACGAGAGCAATGTTTTTGGATGTTTTTACCACTTCCCATTTTAATTTAGGCCATCAATAAAACTCAGTAACATTACTCACGTAATTGCTTACCCATGTAACACATTGGACAGATCGTAGTGCCGAGATTCCTATGGAACTAGCGATTGTTTTGTGATGCTGGTAGTAGGTAAGCGAGGTCTGCTAAGAAACCGTGTTTCAATGGATTGTGCAGCGGTGCTCACCATGCTTACCGATTTGGGAATGACATGATATTACCCACGTAACAATTTGATGGACAACACACTTACGAATGAGTAACATTTTAATCATTAGTATTTATAAAGTAGGCCTTATTTGACATTTGTGAACGGAAGGTATAAGCACCCCTGCATATTTTGTTGCAAGCATAAAATGTGTACATCTTCCGACTATTTTAAAACTCTGCTGTCTTACTCACGCAATATTTTGACGGGCATGCGTTACGTGGGTAATGAAGTTTTGCGGTCTCTCCAAAAAAAACTATGAAACAGAAATAGATTGAACTCTAACTGAATTGAAAGAACTGACTGTAGTGTTCAACAATAACTAAAATAATCATCACCCAGATTTCAAACAGGGCCAACCTGAGAGACATGAACATGATGTACAATACAACAGTACACAAAAAGTGCTTTCTGTATCACACTCTTTCATACAATACACTCCCACACCAATGAAACGAGGCACTACTCGGCGATGATTTTATTTCCATTATAACTTTATTACATGTGCTCTCAAACAGAATTTAGCTCACATTCTTCGACCAACATATCCAGTCAAGAATACACTTCAAAGTAGGGTCCGTCAAAATTACCATTTATTGTGGAAATAGCCATATATATATATATTGTTGCGGATATGGGATTTGGCCTCCATCCATATCCGCTTGTAAATATTCCCCTATTTCCCCAATACTTCCCAACTATCCCCAATCCCCCATTCCCTAGTCCCATTTTCTGTAAACAACACTCTGTAGCCCCGACCTTCCCCTATTTCCCCCATTAAATGTCGCACCCAGGTTCACCGCATCTCACGTAGACAACTATAGGACATCTTGCTAGTTATTCTTAGTCTATGTCAGTTAAGGACTCGTTTCCATTAATTCTGACTCTTCGTTGCACCAGAATGTGATTGTATGGCACCGTTAGAAAGTTTAGGACCTCCCAATACCTCCCCGCAGCTCTTCCTCATGGTACAACAACAACTACAACAACAGCGGCGGTGGCGCGGGGAGTGTGCATCCTCACTCCGGCTTGGTTAGCCGCCATTGAACATGTGCTCCGACGGGGTTACCACGCAGGGGCTCGCTGTCAGCTCCTCGTCAAGGGCGGAGCCCGGTAACCCCCCGCACCCAATAAGAAGCGGCGGACCGATTCCATCTGGGGCGGAGCTAACGAGCCGAGGGCGTGTCACTCCCCGCTGGGCATGCGCAGGAAGACGGAGGTGACGTCAGATGCGCCTCAGCTTGGAGAGAAAAGGACGCCACCTTCCGAGCGCGACAATACCTCCCCGCATCTCTGGACCGGACCGTGTGGATTCTGCCCCTGAGCCAAGGTGCACCTTGAGCTATCGACTGCCTGTCCTTCCCAGCCATCAATCCCCGTGTAAGTCAGTCTTGTCCCGTTTGTCTGTGGTCTGTCGGGAATAAGATAAGACTGTGTCTAAGTGCCCATCTTGCTGTGCTTTACCTCTTGCCGTGTAATCTACCCGTTTCTGCATCACCAATATTATATCCTCCTCCGGAGGTCTTGAGAACTGTACCCCTTGTGTCGTTGCATTAATCCCAGCCGTTGTGTCCTTTCCTTCATTGATTTAGCATAGCGCGATTTGGCCAACGTTCGAGTGGAATCGGGCGGGATAGGGTTCTAATCGGGGAGTAACTGTGCGGACGCGGTAATACCAAACCGCTCGGTAAACTAACATCTAACACCGCGTCTGTAACAATATATATATATATATATATATATATATATATATATATATATATAATATATATATATCATTATATATAAAGCTCGTTCCACCTTGAGGGTGTCATACAAAGCTGAAATGTGGTGTGCCAATGGACATTGACACCGTTACACCAGGAAAAATCCCAGAATCGTCAGAAAGCATCCGTAAATTAAAATTAACATAAAAAAATTAAACTCACACGGAAAAAAAAAACCTCAATCAATATATTGCATTTGAAAATTGTACTTTCTATGACTGTAAACGGTGAAACAAAAATCTCAATGAAAATTTACATAAAAACAGTAAACACGTCCATAAGACGCTGGCGTTACTTGTTCTGGAGAGGTCTGGTCTGGTCTGGAGAGGACGCTGGCGTTACTTGTTCGCCGCTTCTCCGACTGGGCCATTGTACATAGTTTGCTTTTCTGGTGGTCGGGGCGGATTTTTGACCGTTGGGTCTGCCCTCTGCTCGGTCCCGGCTCTGCTCCTGGCTTCGCCTGCCCGGCTCCTCCACTGTTTCCTCAGGCCCGCTCCCGTTGTTTGCGGCGGTGGCTGTTTGCCGCTGTGGTCTTGATTAACGGCTGCAGTCGTTTGCCGCTGCGTTTGCCGCTTTGCCTCCTCGACCTTGGCCTCGTACTCGTCCCTTCGCTCCTGCCTGGCATGGCTCTGAGGTACTCCGCCGCAGGGCTTCTTCTGCTCGGTACCCGCTCCACCCCATCATGCATCTCTGCCATTAAATCAAATGGACTCCTCCGACGACCCAGGTACATTCACCGTGGCTCCGGTCGTAAGTTTGTTTATTTGCAATCAGGTCACTCCATCCCCGTCCTCTGGTCGGCTCAGCGCACTCTCACTCTTCGTCCCAGCGCACCTGGTCACAGCAACGCACACGATCGCACCTCCTGCCTACGAACCCTGGCTAAATCACCTGAATTCATCCCTGCTGTTCAAAACAACATCAAGCTCACCCTGTTCAACACCCGGTCCCTCAACAACAAATGCCTCATCCTGAACGAATACATCCTGGATAACAAACTGGACTTTCTCTGTCTCACCGAAACCTGGCAACAACCTCTGGACTACTACACACTTAACCTCACCACACCCAATGGATATTCCTACGTCAATAAACCACGCTCGGAGGGCCGAGGTGGTGGAATTGCCGTTATCCACCGTCAAGACATCAAGACCAACCTCATCTCCATCTCATCTGCTCCATCATTTGAACACCTGGCTTTAAAACTCTCTGGTCGCACGCAGTCAGTCATGGCTGTCGTCTACCGCCCTCCCAAACCACACCCATCATTCCTGTCTGACTTCTCCTACTTTCTGACCCAGCTATGTTCCCTCTCCCCCTCAATCCTCCTCCTTGGTGATTTCAATATCCACATGGACTCCACTGACTCCACAATAACCACTGACTTCACTGATTTACTCACCTGCTTTAACCTCACTCAACATGTCGACTTTCCTACCCATATCCGTGGTCACATTTTGGACCTTGTCTGCTCCACTGGATTAAATTTGCACCATCTCTATGGCTCCGACCTCACCCTCTCTGACCACTTAGCCATCACTCTGACCATCAACATCCCCGCCCCAACACCAAGGCATTATCGCACAATCAACTTCCGTAAGCTAAACGCTCTTTCACCTACCTCATTCTCATCCACCCTCTCTGAAAAAATGTCCACTTCTCCCTTCGTTGACCTCCACACCCCTTCTGACCTCACTGACTACTACAACCACACTCTCTCCTCCTGCCTTGACCAGCTTGCGCCTGTAAAAACCAAAACAGTTTCTTTCACCCATTCTGCTCCCTGGTTTACCCCTGAACTCCACCTGATGAAAACTCGTGCTCGCCAACTTGAAAGACTCCGCAATAAAACGGGTCTCACAGTTCACTCCCAAGCCTACAAGGACCACCTACAACACTACAAAGATGCCCTCTCCCACGCCCGCTCTGCCTACTACTCTCAAATTATCCACTCTGGCTCCGGAAACCCAAAAGCACTCTTCTCGACAATAAACAAACTCCTCCGCCCCCTGAACAGCACCACCCAGTCATTCACATTAGACAACTGCATCTCCTTCCTCTCTTTCTTCCAACGCAAAATTGACAACATCTACAACAGCTTGACCACCGCCGCACCCGCTCCCCCTCCAACCACCTGACCCCCCTTGTCCTGCCATCCCCTGTCTCGGTTCTCCCCAATCTCCCCTACTGACCTCTCTGAACTCCTCATAGGAATGAAAACTGCCACCTGCACTCTTGACCCCATCCCCTCCAGCTTTGTCAAAGCCTCCCTCCCTGCTCTCTCTCCACTTATCATTGCAACAATAAACTCCTCCCTGTCTACAGGCATCGTCCCACCTTCCCTCAAAATTGCTGCTGTTACCCCCATTCTAAAAAAACCTGGTCTAAACCCTGACACCCTAAACAACTTCAGACCCATCTCCAACCTACCCTTTCTGTCAAAAGTTTTGGAACGCGCTGTAGCCACTCAACTCAAACATCATCTCTCTGCCAATAACCTGTATGAAACATTCCAATCCGGATTCCGGTCCAACCACAGTACTGAAACTGCTCTCCTCAAAATCACCAATGACCTTCTCCTCTCCTCTGACGCTGGCAACCTCAACATTCTCGTCCTCCTCGACCTCAGCGCTGCCTTTGACACCATCGATCACACTATCCTCCTCACCCGACTTGAATCCACCTTTAACGTTACCGGCACTGCCCTCTCTTGGATTAAATCATACCTCTCTGACAGATGCCAGTTCATCTCCATCAATAACTGCAAATCCCCCACTGCTCCCCTCCCCCAAGGTGTCCCCCAAGGTTCAGTTCTTGGCCCCCTCCTCTTCATCCTTTACCTGTCCCCGCTCGGTCACTTAATCCGCCGTCATGGTCTCCAATTCCACTGCTTCGCCGATGACATCCAGCTTTTCATCTCCACCAAGTCCGTCTCCACCGACACCCACTCTATCCTGACAAACTGCATCACTGAAATAAAATCCTGGCTTCAAATCAACTTCCTCAAGCTTAACTGTGATAAATCTGAAATAATCATCATTGGCCCAAAAACGCTCACAAAATCCACCCATAACTTTGCCCTCAACATCGACGGTATCCCAGTATCCACCTCCCCTCACATCCGGAATCTTGGCGTCATCTTTGACCAAACCCTTTCCTTCGACAAATACACTAAACAGATCACAAAGTCAGCCTTCTTTCACCTGAAAAACATTGCCCGTCTCCGCTCATCCCTCTCCTCCACGGCTGCAGAAACCCTCATCCACGCCTTCATCACCTCCCGTCTGGACTACTGCAATAGCCTCCTCTATGGTTCACCCTCAAAAATCACCAATAAACTCCAATACATTCAGAACTCCGCTGCCCGTCTACTCACCCATTCCCGGACCCGTGACCACATCACCCCCGTCCTTTACAAGCTTCACTGGCTCCCCATCCCCCAGAGAATCCAGTACAAAATCCTCCTCTTGACATACAAAGCCCTCCATAACCTGGCCCCATCCTACCTGGCTGACCTCCTCTCCAGACACACTCCCACCCGCAACCTCCGCTCTGCTGGTACCAACCTCCTGACCCCCTCCATCCGGACCAAATTCAGATCCTGGGGGGACAGGGCCTTCTCCATCGCTGCTCCCACCCTCTGGAACTCACTACCTCACACCATCAGAGACTCCTCCTCACTCACCACATTCAAAACATCACTAAAGACCCACCTGTTCAACACTGCATTCAACATTCAACCCACAGCATTTAACCCCTGACTATCTCTTCTCCTTCTCCCTCCTTTTGCTTTAAATATTTCCCTATTGATTCTTGTCTTTTTGCAATTGTTGTTTTCATGTATTGTTATGCATTATGTTTGCCACTCTGTCAAAGCGCCTTTGGGCTTCTGGAAAAGCGCTATACAAAATAAATGAATTATTATTATTATTATAAGATAAATAAATAAAGACTCCTTTCCTATTCCATCTCCAGGCGCTGCATGACATCACCGCCGGGCACCAAAAGGGGTTCAGCAATAACGCGCACTGAAAGGGAGCACTCAGTTTTTACTCTGTATATTTGTTTGTTTTTGATTTCTTGATGTTTTCTTGTTTGTTTGTTTGTCCGGGCGATATCTCAGCCATCCTTTGAGCTAGGAAGCTGAAATTTAGGCACAATAGTGAGCAAGTCCTTTGGCAAAAACAATATTTTTTGTTTTTTGATGAATCAATTAATTAAATAGTTACTTAATTATTATCGATTAATTAAGTACTTATTTATTTATTTTCTCTTCTGGGGAATATCTCAGGCACCTTTTGAGCAAGGAAGCTGATATTTGGACATGCCAATGACCATGTGATTTGGCTGCAAAGGCTAATTTTGATTTATTGATTAATTTAATTATATTAATTTATCCCCCCCCCCCCCCACACCTTCCCATGCCTCCTCCCCCCAAGCCCTCCCCCTCCCACAGATCTCCCAATGTCCCTGTTCTCTCCTGTTGTACTTGTGTGCTCCCCACTCTCTCTCCCCATCTTGTCTCCCGCTCCCTTTATTGTATGTTTTGTGTGTCCGTATTTTTTTATTTTTTTTGTGATTGTTCTTACACGATCCTCGATGTTGTATACAAAAAAAATAAACACTTAATCAATTAATTATTTAATTACCCGATTCATGATTTAATAAATAAAAAATTTTAAAGTGATAGATTCGGATGAAACGGTGGTGGTTTAGGTATTCTATTAGCCGATTGAATAATTATATAATTATTTTATGATTATTATTTATTTATTTTCATCATTAATCATTTATTTCTTTTCTTTCTCATCTGGGCAATATCTCAGGCACCTTTTGAGCGAGGAAGCTAATATTTGGACACGACAGTGACCACGTGATTTGGCTGTAAAGGGTATTTTTGATTTATTGATTAATCAATTAATCGATTAATTATTTATTGATTAATCAATTAATTATTTAGTTTTTCCGATTAATGACTTATTTAATAACATTTCTAAAAGATACATCTTCGGATGAAGCACTAGTGGTTTAGTTATGCTGTTAGCCAATTGATTCCGAAAATCTTTTATGAAAATCTTTTATTGATTTTAATTATGCAATTAATCAATCAATTATTGTACACCTCTCCCTCCCAATACAGTCTCTATGAGCTGCACAAGGTATTGCCGGGAGCCAGAGGTGCCCTAGCAATGCCGCGCTGGAGGATATCTAATTATTTGGCATGGGGCGGTGTACTTTGAATGTATCTGTACTTGTTTGTTTTCTTGTTTGTTTGTCCGGGCGATATCTCAGCCATCCTTTGAGCGAGGAAGCTGAAATTTCGGCACAAAAGTGAGAAAGTGCTTTGTTTTTCATCATTGATCATTTATTTATTTTCTTTCTCATCTGGGAAATATCTCAGGCACCTTTTGAGATATGAAGCTAATATCTGGACACGACAGTGACCAAGTGATTTGGCTGTAAAGGGTGTTTTTGATTTATTGATTCATCAATTAATCGATTAATGCCGAAGGCGCCCCGGCAATGCCGCGCTGGAAGATATTTATTTATTTGGCATGGGGGCGGTGTACTTTGAATGTATCTGTACTTGTTTCTGGTTGTTTGTTTTTTTATGGACGCGTTTACAGTTTTTTACCTAAATTTTCATTTACGGACGCTTTTCGACAGTGCTGTGATTTTTCCCGGTGTATTGGCTTCGATGTCCATCAGCATGCCAAATATCAGCTTTATACATCACCCGGAAAGTAACAAACATTAATATCAGTCAATGGTTCGAATGAGCTTTATATATTAGATAAATACAGTAGGCCTATATACTGTGTACACATTCTTGTCCAATGCCTATGAATGACATTGTAAAATTACAATGGTGTCTACCAATGCATTTGACCAACGTGTGATTTCCACACAAACCACTACTATGAGCTTTTGATAGATGTAAAAAAAATTAAATAAAAATAGTTTTTGGAGAAACCTACAGGGGGCACTGCATCAGCCATCATACGAAGAAAAGCTGGCTTTGTATCGTACATCATTGTGTGTCATCACAGATGCTTGTATGTTTATATTGTATTGTGTATTGCACATGGTGATGGTGTGTAACTGTCATGGTTAACCCTGTGCCACGAGGTACCAGTTTTTACCTCTGCCACCAAAGGTGGTGGAGGTTATGTTTTCACCCCTGTGTGTCTGTCTGTTTGTCTGTTTGTTTGTCCATTTGTTTGTGAACAATATATCTCAAAAAGGTGTGGACGGATTCGGACGAAATGTCGCAGAGAGGTAGCGTATGCGACAAAGATTAAAAGATTAGATTTTGGTGAAGATCCGGATTCGGATCCGGCTAGTAGAATTTTTCAAGTGATTCTTCACCATTGGGAGATAGGGCCAAAAACTATACATAGCAGGATATCTCAAAAGGTGATGGACGGATTTGGACGAAACTTGGTGGACAGGTTGTGGGTGTGACAAGGAAGAATCGATTCGATTTTGGGGAAGATCTGAATAAGGATTCGGATATGAGAATTATTTAAGTGATTCTTCACCATTGTGAGATTGGGACAAAAACGATACAAACCAGGATATCTCAAAAAGTTGTGGACAGATGATTTTGATTAAAGGTGATTCTGTATTGTGATTTTCTGGTCTACTCTGGGATAAAAAACGTAAACTGTTCACCTGGTGGAGGTATGGTCTCTATTGAGTGCTGTTCTAGTTCTCCCTGTTTGACAAGTTTTATCGGAAGTCAGTATTTTGTTTGTGTGCATTTCCTTGTTCGATTACACTACATTGCCACCTGCTTATATTTCATGGTGTGAAATTCTTTGTAAGATCTTGTGCCTCGATAAGTCCGAGTTTTGCTCCAAGTTTAAGGAATTGTATGTGAAGTTGCCACATTTTTCGAAGTTCATGGTACAGAAACATAGTCCATGCTGTGTTACTAAAAAAGCGCTGTGCTATGAAGATTTTTTTTGGATACAAAGTCGAGGCTCGTGTAAGGGCAACACATAAAACACGTAACATATAATAATGGGAGTGGGAGATAAGAGGGGGAGAGAGAGGGAAGCACAACTGTAGAGAACAGGGACAGTGGTATATCTATGGAAGGGAGAGGGCTATGGGGTGGGGAGGGAGGAGGGGGGATGGTATAACACAAATGGACACGACTAGGACTTTCAGGAAAGAAAAAGGGAACTTGAAAAAGGTGGATTTGGGGTGTATTAACGGGGGTAGAAGAGATCAAGGTTTTGGATGGGGGAAGATAAGAGATGGTGGTAAACAGCTGTTTTGAAGACCTGGAGGGAGGAGTGGGATTGAAGAGAGTGAGGGAGTTTGTTCCAGAGGTGAGAGAAAAGAGGAATGAAAGAGTGAAGGTGAATAGAGAGTCTTGATTTTGGCAGTTTTACCAGAAGAGGGTTGTTGGCAGATCTTGTGCGTCCTGAAGGAATATTTGGGGGACAGAGCACACACAGAGCAGGGGGAGCTAGGCCGGAGAGAAGTCATTAGCTGATTAGAATTTGGTTGAGGTACGGTTTTGCAGATCCGGCCTGTCAGTGGTTTACAAAAGGTGGCAGTGGTATGAGATTTACCAAGTGCCATTCTAGCTTTGCTGTTATTATCATTCAATTTAGCTTGAGTACAAAATGGATTTGGGCAGGCTTTGCATTTGGGATGCTTTCTGTTGTTGTGTTTGTTTTCATTGTTGAGTCCCAGTATAATTAACTTTTGAGAATACAACATACCTGCACGACTGCTGCACTGAAGCCAGCTTGAGCAAACTCATCCTCTAGAGTTCTGTTTCCAGATTGTCCTGTTGTACACATACATACACACAAGCACACACACTAGTCAGATTCCACAGCATCAAAAGGGGTGTTTGCAGCGGAACATGCAGTTTAGATCAACAAATAGTGATGAAGAACAGGCTTGTAGATGGTATTGTTATGTCGGTAGGGTAGTGATATGTAGAGCCAGATAGATCTGTGTAGGTAACGTGCTTCGTCTGTCGCAGTAAGGAATCTACCCTGTAATAAGTTCCATGTCTAGGCGGTTTGTCGGTAAGGAGTATACTTGTGAACCTACCAGGAGGTTCGTGTGTTAAGTAGAGTTAGGGATTAAAGAGTAGCGCCCCTGTGTGTCTCACCTGGTCAGCCAAATCTTTGTCCCTTATGGCAATGCACACCTGTAGACACTTAGTTAGGATCTTTATTGCAACACTAAATAACGCCCTTCCCTGACATGACTGTGAAGGACGAACAGGCAAAGAAACCAGGCCGGGGCACTGCCGATGATGGCCGCCACCAATTACACCTCCGACAGGCCTAGCCAAATCGAGTGCCATGCGCTA
Organism: Myxine glutinosa; assembly: GCF_964187855.1. Classification (NCBI taxonomy): domain Eukaryota; kingdom Metazoa; phylum Chordata; class Myxini; order Myxiniformes; family Myxinidae; genus Myxine; species Myxine glutinosa. Next base: position 37,933,608 of record NC_136261.1, read on the forward strand.
TGACCATGGAACAGGGAACGAGAGTTGGGGTGGCGCGGTAGGCGTGAACCTCCAGCCGGCGAGTCAGTGGAGGGCACCGATTGGGTAACGCGCCAAGGCTGACGTCACGGAGAATGTTATTTAAGAGAGCGCCGAACGCCATTAGTTAGTGAGTCTTGCGCCATTTGCGTTGGTCTTGAGAGTCTCTTGCGGTTCGTGCGTTCTTGCAGCTCTTACGTCCCTTGCAGTTGGTGCTCTTGTTTGTGCAGCTAGCCTTTTTGGACATCCGGCGCTTCGTCTTGCACAGGCCGAGTTGAGTTGAGATATAGCCCGAGTGGAGTTCGCTTGTTCTTGCGCGTTCGCTTCGGTAGAGCTGACTGGGACGTGGCAGGCCGATCATGTGGGAAGATCGACCTTGCTTGGAGCCGCTAGCCTGCGTTGGACGCGCGGTGCTTTTCCTGCTGTGGGACCTCGTGGTGCTTGGAGCGGTGCTCGGTGCTGTGGTGCTTGGTGCACGGACCTCGTGGGAGCAGCGAGAGGCTTGGAGCGGGGCCTGGTGGGGTGGCGCGCGAGCGGGGCCGAGCGGGGCCGTGTTACACTGCAAGACGACAAGACCAGATAAGACTGCACAGTGTGCACACTACATTACCCATTTCCCCCAAACATAACGAACGTGTTCTTTTATTAATTCTCCCCTCGTCTCGTTTCTGAGGTCTGTGTGTGTGGGGACGTCCCGATTAGGACATTTTATTACTTAAACGTGTCCCCATCCATTTCTCGAAATGCATGGACCGATTTTGTTCGAACTTGGCACAAAGACAATACATGAGTGTACATATACAGAAGATTTTGTTTTATCTCTTTTTCTCTTTGTTTTTATTGGGATTGGGAGTCAGACGAAGGGTCACCGAGCATCACAGTGGTAAGCACTACCCAAACTGGCTGGTGTCAAAGCACTACCCAAAACGAGTAGTGTATTTTGTGTACGGCTCCTTTACCTGGAGAAGCAATAAATAAAAACAAATAGGGGTTGTGCAATTTAAGAGATTAATGGAAGAATTTAAAAATGTCCTTTTTTTCGAGTACAACAGGTAGGTAATGTGTGGCAGGCATGTCATTAATAGTTGATTAATATTATGACACCACTAATAACAAATTATTTGCTTGGAGAATTATGTGAGATGCAAGACGTTAGAAAACGAAATAAATTTAGTGAGTGCCATTCAAAATCAGTGCTTGTACTTGGTTCTGCTTCTTTGTTCAAATTGGCCGTGATTAATACTTGAACATCATGAAAGAAAACCGCATGCACAACATCAATGTCACAAACCTTCTACGGAAATGAAGGCGCCTTGTAGAGAATCGAGCACGTTGTTCAAATCCTCATAACGCCGAAGCTTGAAGAGTTTTCCACTACTTGCCATCTTTTCCAGCTGATCCAGAGCCACTGAAGTGCCTTTTTCACGAGTGAAAACATCCCCGATCTGCCACATCCAACGAGTAGGCTTTTAAGAGATATTCACAAAAATGTGCAGCCAGATGAATCTGGCATCTGCAACTTCACAAATACAAAATGTGACTTCGGGTCATCATTACAATATATTTTCGAGACAATCCTCATGCTCCATTTGAAGGATTCTTCCGCAACCATAAAAAAAAGCTTTGGAAGCCCGAGTCGCAAGAACACAGTCTACCATAAAAAACACAATCTCCGTTTGCGTGTTTGTACAGATATCTGTCCCCTTTCATAAGGGTAGGTTTTAAAGGCCAATCTTTTTACAAGAATATGTGTTCACTACAGTCTATATTTGAGGACAGAAGAAACTCGAAAAAAACATTTTCCATAAAAGAGTAATTATGTCTCTTCTGTTGGAATTGTAGACGGTTGCTTGCAAACCGAGACTCAAGGTCGGTGTACAGAAGCAGTTTTTTTTTTTTTAAATAATAAATATGAGGCCCAGGGAGGTGAAATTCGGGGAAACATGATGCGCAACGTGTGGAGATTAAAACGAGTTTTAATTTACCTCCATAGGATATCTAATAAATAAAGAAGATTTAAGCACACCTGACACTAGGCCGAGGCTTCAGACTTTGGCATGCTCACGAGGCTGCACCGTCGAATAAACTGTTCCAACCCGTCATAGTTGACGGGATTTTTACTCGTTTATAATACATATTCACTGGGAAGAACTGGGAAGTGGCCATGTGCTATGTGCAGGAAGGGTGTCGGAGTGAACTCAATTCAATGTACAATGTGCGCTGAGTGGGTTCATCAAAAATGTAGTGGTTTGAGAGGGTCATTAACCAGTGTGGCAGCTACATTCAAGTGTAAGGTGTGCACAGAGGGAGCTGCAGATGGAGGAAATGTTGAGTTGGATCTTGGAGATGGCGTGAAGCTGGAAGGTGTGAAAACATTTTGTTACCTAGGAGACATGCTAAATGGATAAGGTGGATCAGACTCGGCAACGGTTGCTCGAGTGAGATGTGCATGGAAGAAGTTTCGGGAACTGAGTGGCGTGCTGTAGAGGAGGGGAGTGTCGTTGAAGCTGAAGGGAAAGGTGTATGCTGCATGTGTGAGAAGTCTTATGATTTATGGTAGCGAGACATGGGTAATGAATGTAGAGCAGCAACGAAGGCTGGAAAGGGTGGAAATGCAAATGGTTCGGTGGATGTGTGGAGTATCGTTGAGAGAGAGGAAGCCAAATGATGAATTGCGAAAGATGATGGGAATAGAGCCTGTGATGGATGCTGTGAAGAGAAACAGTTTGAGATGGTTGGGTCATGTATTGAGGAAGGATGAAAGTGACTGGTTGAGAAGAGTGATGGAAATGAATGTAGAAGGAAGTAGAGGACGGGGAAGACCGAGAAAGACTTGGCTAAAGATGGTCGAAGAGGAAATGTGGGCAAGGGGGTTAACAAGGGGAGATGCAGAAAATATGGCAAAATGGAAAAGATTGTCATGGGGACCGCAAGGCTAACCCCCGCTCTTGCAGGGAAAATGGCCTTTAAAATGCCTGTTGTTTGTTTGTATAATACATATTCACATGAAGAGATGATTCTGATATAGATGACGATGACGTCGTTGGATGATGACGATGATGACGAAAGATGACGTCATTGGTCACGTGGTCTGGAAGCCATATTGGAACAAAGAAAAAAACCTTAAAAAACCGAAGAGTTGGCTCGCACCAAGTCTTTCTCAAGAATGCGTGGAGTAAGTATTGTATGAATACCATATAGTTACTTTAAGCCTTTTGGTGTACACTATGATAATTCAGTTATGCAAATAATACCAGTTATGCAATGTTTCAGCCAATTTTTCAATCTATCGTTTTACCACGAGACCAACTTCAATTTCATGAAAATTTTGAACCCTGTGAGGGTAAATCCTTTGAGAGAGACAAATGTGTGGAAATAAAAAGAGACAGGTGGGATACGTACCCCTACAGCATAGCGAGACACATTCAATGCATCCAGCTGATCAAGAGGTTCTCGTATGGCTTTGGTGCCACGATCAGACTCCCCATCACTTATTATCACGAGCACCTTCTCTGAAGCAGGCCAGGTTTTTTGTTCCGCAGAAAAAACATTTCTCCTGTATTGTTGCCGCGGGGATAGATGTTCCATGACATGCAGAAAAATACACATTTTGACAAATTTACGAGAGGTGTTTAAGCGAGTGTCTTGCCCAACATACACAACCTGTCCAACAAGTTTCATCCAAATCCATCCATAACTTTTTGAGATATCCAGCTATGTATCATTGTGGCCATATCCTCAATGGTGAAGAATCACTTAAATAATTCTACTAGCCGGATCCGGATCCGGATCTTCACCAAAATCGAATGAATTTGGCCGTGTCACACATGCAACCTGTCCACCAGGTTTCGTCCAAATTGGTCCACAACGTTTTGAGATATCATGCTATATATTGCTTTTCGCACTATCTCTCAATGACATATGACTCTCAATGACCTGGCTGGCGAGGTTTCGTTTATTCGCAGCTTTCCACGCTCTCCATCGAAATCGAAGTTAAGTAATTGTTCCCATTTGTATTTTCGTTATAACTGTATTTATTTTATGGTGTTGTACGTATAGTGTGTCCCGAGGAAGATTTTCGGTGCAAATCTTTCATACCTGTATAGAAAATCGTGTTAATTCATGTCGTGTCTTTTGAGGCCATGTACAGTGTCCAACCTTGAGGCTTTGTTTTTCTCTCAGCGGTCCGTCGTTTGTGCTCCAATAACTTTCGTTCTCTGTTTTCCCAGTCTTTTCACCCCATAGCCTACTTCCTTGTTTAAAATTTCAACTCAAAAAACAAAAAAAACAAAATATTTCCTTCTCTGTTCTTATTTGTTGTTCTCATTCGTTTATTCGTTCTTATTCGTTCGTTCGTTCTTCGACCACGTGTTTCTCCCCCATTTCCCCAGATAGTTCACTGTTAAACTTTATAATGTTTACACTTTCCCCTCAAGTTCTGTATTCCGTCGTATATCATAACACCTTTTTCTTCTTCTTCTTTAAAGGGTGCTTTCGACTTGCTCACCAAATCTATTCATCCCAAAAGAAAAATTCCATCTCTTCCAGTGCCTCTTTTCTACATTCCCTAAACTCTCATGCACTCCATCCTCCCTCCAGCGTCCTTAAACGTATTTTTGACTCGAAGGTCACAAGAAACTCATTTTGCAATAAATGTTTGTTTACCATTAATCGTACACTTTCTAAAATCCAATCTCACCCCTCCCCTCCAAATCTTCCCCATAACCCCTCCCCTCCAAATCTTCCCCATCACCCCTCCCCTCCAAATCTTCCCCATCACCCATCCCTTTCAAATCTTCCCCCTTGCCCCTCCCCTCCAAATCCTCCCCATCACCTATCCCTTTCAAATCTCCCCCCTTGCCCCTTCCCTCCTAAACTCCCCCCACACCCCTCCCCTCCAAGACTCCCCCTCGCCCCTCCCCTCCTAGACTCCCCCCTCACCCTCCCCTCCAAATATCCCCCATATCCCATCCCTTTCAAATCCCTCCCCTTGTCCCTTCCCTCCTAACCTCCCCCCTCACCAATCCCCTTCAAATCTCCCCACCCTCATTTCTTCTCAATTTCCCCCTCTCACTCCCCCTCCTCAAAGCGTCCTCCCCACTTCTTCCCCCTTCCAACTCTCACCTCCATCTCCCCCAACCTTCTGCCTCGCTCTTCCCACTCCTCAAATAACACCTCATTGTGCCTCACCCAATCACCATCAAACCTTTTGTCCGCCCAATCCTTCCGTTTTCTCCGAGCTATTCTGAAATCTCTGACACACCTTCAACAGCTCTCCCTACCTCTTCCACCTCTTCCACATCTTACCCTACCCCTCCTCCCCCCTGTTCTGTATCCGATGCTCCCCCTTCCTCTTCATTAACGGTATGGACCCCAAACATCCGGGGCCTTCGTTCAAACTTAACTGATCTCTCCATACAGGTTGCTTCTGACAAACCAGACGTGATCTGCTTAACAGAAACTTTCCCCCTTCATGATGTCTCTGATTCCTTAGTATCTCTCCCGGGTTACTCCCTCCTCCGGTCTGATAGACCTGAGCCTCGTCCTGGAGATGGGGTTGCTATCTTTATCAAAAACTCTCTTCCTCACTCCCCCTGCACTGCACTCTCTCCACCTCACCCCCAGGAATACCTCTGGCTACGGCTTCTCCTTCGCTCCCACCTCTTGTTCATATGTGTGTTGTTCCGTCCACCAAACAGTGATGACTCCATCTACATCTCGCTGTCTGATAATATGGACCAACTTCTATCTACTCATCCCAACTCTCTCTTCCTCATATGTGGTGATTTCAATTGTCACCGTGCCAGTTGGCTGAGTGTGGGTACCTCTCTCACCAGCCATGGCTCTCAGCAAAGGACTTCTGCGACTCACTGGGACTGACACAATCTGTCAATTTCCCGACCCAGATCTCAGTCAACGGAGCATCTTCTCTTCTGGACTTGGTTATGACTAACTTCCCTGAAAATGTCTGCTGCTCTTCTTCTGCTCCAATCGGCTCATCTGATCATGTGCTTGTTAAAGTGGACATCTCTCTGACCATTCTCAGGGAGCCTGCTCAGCGTCGACGAGTCTGGCATTTCACTCAGGCCAACTGGCACGGTCTTCAAGCAGCCATCAATCATCTGGACTGGTCTCCCATCTCTACCACCTCTGACATCAACTCATCCTGGGAATTCTTTCAAAGTAAATTGCTCTCTCTCATGCACAGATTTATCCCATCTCGTCTTCAGTTGTCATACCCTTCCTCCCGTCCATGGTGCACGGAATCTTGTGGTGACGCTGTTGCCCAGAAACAACTTGCCTTCGTCTCCTGGAAAGCAAATCCAACGGAAGGAAATCTCATTTCCTTTCACAAAGCCCGAAACAAGTGTGTGTCCACCCTCAGGAGAGCCAGGAAACAATATCTCTCCGTTCTCAAGACCGAACTCTCTTATCTGGCTCCCTCTTCCATATCCTGGTGGCATCTGGTCAAATCTGTTTCTGGTGTTTGTTCCCCCTCCATCCCCTCCCTTACCTCAAACAGCTACACAGCTGACTCCGCACGTGAAAAAGCTGAATGCCTCAACTCTGTGTTTGCCTCTAAATCTTGTGTCCCAAAGCCATCCCTCTCTGTACCCACCGTACCCAGCTGCTCCTGGACTCTGTGTCCTTTCCTCCTGACAAGGTGGAAAAGTTTCTGTCAACCCTCAACTCTGATTCTGCAACTGGACCTGACGGCATCAGCCCACGGGTCCTAAAATCCTGTTCTTCTGCTCTTTCACTCCCTCTCTCTGTTCTCTTCACCCTCTCTTTTGCTCAAGGTCAACTGCCATCTGCTTGGAAATCAGCCAACATCACCGCTTTGCACAAAAAGGTGCAAAAACAGATCCTAGCAACTACAGACCAATCAGCCTTCTCCCAATTATCAGCAAAGTCATGGAATCCATCATAGCTTTGGATATGAAATCTTTCCTCTTCTCCAATGGCTTGATCTCTGATCATCAATTTGGTTTCAGACCAGGTCACTCTACTCTGGACGTGCTGCTTCTGCTGTCTCAACAATGGATGGAGGTCCTCAATGCCAAACAGGAAATTAGAACTGTCTCCCTCGACATATCACGTGCCTTCGATACGGTCTGGCACCCCGCTCTGCTCACCAAACTCTCCTCCTTTGGTATCCATGGAAATCTCCACGCATGGCTGGCGGACTTTCTCTCTAGTCGTAGCCAACGTGTGGCCCTGAATGGGTTCCTCTCATCTCCTCTTCCTGTTCAGGCTGGAGTTCCCCAAGGCAGTGTTCTGGGCCCTGTGCTTTTTCTGGTCTTCATCAATGATCTCTCTGACTCTCTTGAAAATCCTCTCTATCTCTTTGCTGATGACTCCACTCTCTGCCGCTCCATTCCTCATCCCTCAGATCGGCAGTCTGCAGCCTCCTCACTCTCTGCAGACCTGGACAAAATCACAGACTGGGCAAACAAGTGGAACATGTCTTTCAATCCTGACAAATCTCACACTCTTACGACTCTCTCCGAAAAGACCGACTGGACAACCCTCCCATCTACTTTCTGAATAATCCTCTCCAAGAAGTTCTGTCACTCAAGCTTTTAGGTCTCACTATCTGCCATGATCTTTCCTGGGAAAACCACATTTCCAAGCTGGCCTCCAAAGCCAGTCGCCGACTGGGCATCCTCCGTCGTGCGAAGTCCTTCCTTGACACACCTGAGCTCCTCACCACATACAAGGCTTTCATCCGCAGCTCAATGGAGTACTGCTCTCCCCTCTGGGCTGGTGCTCCTGCCTCACACCTAGCTCGTCTTCACGCTGTTGAAACCGAAGCATTCAGAATCATTGGAATCTCCCGCAATGACGCTATCTCCGTGGGGCTTTCACTTACTCACCGCAGGCAGGTTGGTGGTCTTCTACCGACTCCTCTCCGGCCTTGCTCCCCCAGCTCTCTCTGGGCTCTGTCCCCCAAATATTCCTACAGGTCGCACAAGATCTGCCTGCAACCCTCTTATGGTTAAACTGCCAAAATCAAGACTCTCTGCTCACCTTCACTCCTTCATTCCTCTTTTCTCCCGCATCTGGAACAAAGTCCCTCACTCTCTTCAATCCCACTCCTCCCTCCAGGTCTTTAAAACAGCTGTTCACCACCATCTCTTATCTTCCCCCATCCAAAACCTTGATCAAGGTGGGATACGTACCATCGAGATACCTACCCCCGCTAATTTCACCCCAAATCCACTTTTTGAGGTGCCGACTTCTTTCCTGGATGTCCTTGGTGTCCTTGCGTTTTATACCTATCCTGCCCCCCCCCCCCAGGCCCTCTCCCTCCCACACATCTCCCGATGTCCCTGCTCTCAAATGTTGTGTTTGTGTGCTTCCTCCCCTTCTCTCCCCATCTTGTCGACCGCTCCCCTTTTTATATACTTTGTTTGCTTGTTTGTTTGATATGTTTGTTTGATAAATGTTAGCTCTTTCTCGAGCCTCGACTCTGTATACAAAAAAAAAAGAAAAAAGAAAAAAAAAGATGGGAATCACAAATAATTCTCAGATCTAGATCTTCACCAAAATATAATCATTTCATCCGTGTCACATACCCTACCCCTTCACCAAATTTCGTCCGAATCAGTCCACTGCTTTTTGAGATATCTTATTCACAAACAGAAAAACAAACAAGGTGTCAGGCGGTAGCCTGATAGGTATGACGAAAATCGAGAGAACCTTGACCTATAAACATGGCCATTTTAACAATATCATTCCACCAGTGGCTCAGGAACGATAGTCAGGAAGAGTCAATCAGTGGGCAAGGTTTAGTGGCTCTTCCGTGCTGCAGCCAGCACAGTCAATCAGTAGGCGGGGCTTACCATGGCTCTTCTGCGTGACAGCCAGCACAGTCAATCAGAGGGCGGGGCTTAGCATGGCTCTTCCGTGCCACAGCCAGCGCAGTCAATCAGTGGGCGGGGCTTACCGTGGCTCTTCTGCATGACAGCCAGCACAGTCAATCAGTGGGCGGGGCTCAGTATGGCTCTTCCGTGCTGCAGCCAGCATTGTCAATCAGTAGGCGGGGCGTAGCATGGCGCTTCCATGCCACTGCCAACAGTCAATCAGTGGGCGGGGCTTAGCATGGCTCTTCCGTGCCACAGCCTGCACAGTCAATCAGTAGGCGGGGCTTAGCATGGCTCTTCCATGCTGCAGCCAGCACAGTCAATCAGTAGGCGGGCCTTGGCCTGCGTGGGTCCGTGGTACCGTGGCTCTTCTGCGTGACAGCCAGCGCAGTCAATCAGTGGGCGGCGATTAGCACGGCTCTTCCGTGCCACAGCCAGCACAGTCAATCAGTGGGCGGGGTTAACCGTGGCTCTTCCGTGCAACAGCCAGTGCAATCAGTGGGCGGGGCTTAGCATAGCTCTTCCGTGCCACAGCCAGCACAGTCAATTCGTAGGCGGGGCTTAGCATGGCTCTTCCGTGTTACAGCCAGCACAGTCAATCAGTAGGCGGGGCTTAGCATGGCTCTTCCGTGCCACAGCCAGCAAAGTCAATCAGTGGGCCGGGCTTACCGTGGCTTTCTGCGTGACAGCCAGCACAGTCAATCAGTGGGCGGGGCTTACCGTGGCTCTTCTGCGTGACAGCCAGCACAGTCAATCAATGGGTGGGGCTTACCGTGGCTCTTCTGCGTGACAGCCAGCGCAGTCAATCAGTGGGTGGCGATTAGCACGGCTCTTCCGTGCCACAGCCAGCACAGTCAATCAGTGGGCGGGGTTAACCGTGGCTCTTCCGTGCAACAGCCAGTGCAATCAGTGGGCGGGGCTTAGCATAGCTCTTCCGTGCCACAGCCAGCACAGTCAATCAGTAGGCGGGGCTTTGCATGGCTCTTCCGTGCCACAGCCAGCAAAGTCAATCAGTGGGCCGGGCTTACCGTGGCTTTCTGCATGACAGCCAGCACAGTCAATCAGTGGGCGGGGCTTACCGTGGCTCTTCTGCGTGACAGCCAGCACAGTCAATCAGTGGGCGGGGTATACCGTGGCTCTTCTGCGTGACAGCCAGCACAGTCAATCAGTGGACGGGGCTTAGCATGGCTCTGCCGTGCCACAGCCAGCAAAGTCAATCAGTGGGCGGGGCTTACCGTGGCTCTTCTGCGTGACAGCCAGCACAGTCAATCAGTGGGCGGGGCTCAGTATGGCTGTTCCGTGGTGCAGCCAGCACAGTCAATTAGTAGGCGGGGCTTAGCACGGCTCTTCTGTGTGACAGCCAGCACAGTCAATCAGTGGGCGGGGCTTAGCATGGCTCTTCCGTGCTGCAGCCAGCACAGTCAATCAGTAGGCGGGGCTTAGCATGGCTTTTCCGTGCCACATCCAGCCCAGTCAATCAGTGGGCGGGGCTTAGCGTGGGCTCTTCTTTGCCGTTGTGGGGATGAAGGTCAGCCGTTAATGTCAACTTGACCTTTGACGTATATAGTCAAAACACATTTACAGGGCACTTTTTAATGACATGGGACTTTCACAATTCCACACATGGGACTTTTTCTCAGCAATTGTCTGCCTCTCTTCCGTGTGGTCAGAAAAACATCTGAAGTCTTTGACTACCTGTGTGTGGCCAGAGATTGTGCCGGCAAGTGCTTATCGTGGAGACTTTGATTTCTTCCAGCGAGTCTTTTGTGTACTTAGTCGAGACTCGTACAAGAGCTAATACATGAAACATATAATAAAGGGAGCGGGAGACAAGAGCGGGAGAGAGAGGTAAGTACAATGACAGTAGGGAACAGGGACATCAGGAGATCTGTGGAAGAGAGAGGGCTGGGGTGGGGTACACGGGATAAACAAGATGGGCACTACAGGGGATTTCAGGATAGAAAACGGAATTTGAAGGCGGTGGATTTGAAGAGAATGTGGGAGGTTGGTCCAGAGGTGGGGAAAAAAGGAGGAATGAATGAGTGAAGGTGAGCAGAGAGACTTGATTTTGGCAGTTTCACCAGAAAAGGGTTGCTGACAAATCTTGTGCATCCTGCAGGAATATTTAGGGAACAGATCACAGCCAGAGCAGGGGGTGCAAGACCGGAGAGGAGTCGGTAGAAGAGAGAAAGACCACCTACCTGCATGCAGTGAGAGAAAAGTGCTGCTTTGACAGCGGTGATGCAGTGAGCTATGTTAAACTCTTTCCAACATTTCTCGATGGTCATGTCAGAGTAAGGCTCCATAGCATCGATGATGCGACGGAAGGTGTGGAGGGTATAACATTTTTTCAATGTTGGAATCACCCCTTGATCGAGTGGTTGGATCAGGGAGGTGGTGTTGGGTGGCAGGAAGATGACCTTGACATTTGAATAGGCCACCCGCAGCACCTCGAGATGACCAGGAGCATTGTCCACCAGCCGGAGGACCTTGAAGGAGAGGTTCCTTTCTGCAAGATACCTCTCCACTTGAGGGACGAAACAGATGTGGAACCAATCCATGAAGATGGCAGCTGTTACCCATGCCTTTTTGTTGGCCCTCCAACATACGGGCAGTGTCCTTATTTTTGCCCTTGAAAGCGTGTGGGTTCAGGGAATGGTACAGCTTCATGGATTTTAACTATGCAGTCCCCTTTGGTCCTGGCACAAAGAAGAAATACCCAGTACTTTGTGGCTTTGATCCCTGATGCTATCCCATCGAGCTTCGAGATAAAAGTTCGCGTTGGCATCTTTTTCCAAAACAGGTCGGTCTCGTCTGCGTTGTAGATATACCCTCTTCTTCTTGATGAGCTGTGCGAGTTGAGCAGGGAAACTTTGAGCTGCCTCGCGGTCCGCTGAGGCACGCTCGCCTGTGAACTTTCCATTTTTGAGACGGTACCACTCCTTGAAGCTGTCCATCCCCTGCTAGCTCGGGGAGGAACTAAGGCCACTCGTAGCCGCTTCGCTCGTGTTTGCAGCATGACCCACGCCAGCCAAACAATCGTATATTTGCTTTGCCTTTTGACAAATCAGAGTTGTGTTTAAAGGCAAGTTCCTCTGGGCCAAAAGGCCTCTGGGCCTCCCACCCACATTTAATGGCTTTTCCATTGCCTGGATGTGGACATCCCTGACCTGGGTTACCACTTGGGTGCTGGATACTGCACTTGCCTCGACACTTCCGCAAATCGCCTCCTCATTCTTCTTTTATGTAGTGCACGGTTGACTCGTTGATGCCAAAATCCCTGCCCACAAGGCGGTACAATCACCTCTCCATAGTTGGTCAAGCAGCTCCATTTTCTGGTTCAGACTCATGACTTTTTCTGCCTCTTGGGAGCAGACACATCTCCTGCAGTACTCGTACACTTAGGACCCATGATCGAAGGATGTGCGCAAAAGTTCATGAGCGGGAGAAATCACAGTAGTTCGAGGCAGCGGGACGTGAAGAAAGAATGAAACCTAGGACACTGTGCACGTAAGTACTCATGCAAGGGTTATGGGCAGATGGAGGATGGGTGGGTAGTATGCCCATTGGTTGAAGGGGATGTTGGTGGTGGGGGATGGTTTTACGCGCATTTTTGCCTATGGGCCGGTGCTCCTCCCTCACAGCTAGCTCGGCTTCACGCTGTTGAAACCAAAGCTTTCAGAATCATTGGAATCTCCTGCGATGAAGTTAACTCCGAGGGCCTTTCACTCACTCACCACAGGCAGGTTGGTGGCTTTTCTGTCTTCTACCGACCCATCTGCGGCCTTGCTCCCCCAGCTCTCTCTGTGCTCTGTCCCCAAAATATTCCTACAGGCCGCACAAGATCTGCCAGCAATCCTCTTTTTTTTCTTTTCTTTTTTTTCTGTATACAGGATCGAGGCTCGTGAAAGAGCTAACATTTATCACACAAACATATAATAAGGGGAGCGGAAGACAAGATGGAGAGAGAAGGGGAAGCACAAACACAACATTTGAGAGCAGGGACATCGGGAGATCTGTGGGAGGGAGAGGGCTTGGGGGGAGGAGGCATGGGAAGGGGGAGGAGGATGGGAGAAGTATAAAACACAAGGACACTGCAAGGACTTCCAGGAAAGAAGTTGGTATTTCAAAAAAGTGGATCTGGGGTGAAATTAGCAGGGGTGGAAAAGATCAAGGTTTTGGATGGGGGAAGATAAGAGATGGTGGTGAACAGCTGTTTTAAAGACCTGGAGGGAGGAGTGGGATTGAAGAGAGTGAGGGAGTTTGTTCCAGAGGCGAGAGGAAAGAGGAATGAAGGAGTGAAGGTGAGTAGAGAGCCTTGATTTTGGCAGTTTAACCATAAGAGGATTGCAGGCAGATCTTGTGCGACCTGTAGGAATATTTGGGGGACAGAGCCCAGAGAGAGCTGAGGGAGCAAGGCCGGAGAGGAGTCGGTAGAAGACAGAAAGACCACCAACCTCTTATGGTTAAACTGCCAAAATCAAGACTCTCTATTCACCTTCACTCTTTCATTCCTCATTTCTCCTGCCTCTGGAACAAACACCATCACTGTCTTCAATCCCACCCCTCCCTCCAGGTCTTCAAAACGGCTGTCCACAACCATCTCTTATCTTCCCCCTTCCAAAACCTTGATCTTTTCTACCCCCATTAATTCACCCCAGAGTCCACTTTTTTGAAATACCGACTTCTTTCCTGGAAGCCCTAGCAGTGTCCACGTATTTTTTCTTTAACTCTCCCACCCCCCCCCCCCCTCCCATGCCTCCTCTCCTCAAGCCCTCTCCCTCCCACAGATCTCCCGATGTCCCTGCTCTCCATCTTGGTCTCCCGCTACCTTTATCATGTTTTATATTTTATGTGTCAGTTCGTCTTTTTGTGATCAATTTTAGCTCTTACACGAGCCTCGACCTTGTATACAAAAAAAACAAAACAAAAAAAACATATATACAGCTGCTTTATGCGTGACATGTGGAAGATACTTTCAGAACAGTTATGCACATGCCATGTGGTAAATGGTTTACACAGCTGGTGACAAGTTGTTTGCGTGGGTGGTGAAGCGTTCTTTTATAAATGTGTCATGTGTGTGGCTCGTGGAAGATATGTTTTTTGTGTACCGGTACATGCAGCTGCTCTATGTGTAGCTGGTGAAATATGTGTTTTAGAGCTGTATTATACACGTGGCTGGTGGGAGATATGTTTTTTTGTGCCTGCAAAAACCGCGAATATGTGAAGCACAGGGCCGCGAATGTAGAAGCAGGTCACATGTCATGAAGCACGAATGCGCGAGGTCCGCAAAAGGTGGGACCGTGAATGTCGGGGTCCGGCTGTACTGTGTCAAAGTTTGGGTTATTTTCACTTTATGGTGCTATTCCCGATCAAACATATGTGGGAAGGTAGAAATGTACAATAAAGGTAGATAGTGATTGAAATTTCTGTGAAAGTAAAAGAAATTATGAAATTGAAAAATTATACTTTTGTTATTACCTTATGCTGGTCATACCCACTTACCACAAATAAAATATGCAGGACACATTTTATGGATTTTTGTACTGTAAATAATAAGAAACTATTGAAGCAATCAACACTTACAAGAAACCACAATAAAAGTTGCAAATTAGTGAATATGCAAAATTAGTTTTCATCAAATTGAATGGCCATTTGGCCCAACATTGCTGTGGTGCACTCCCGGGTTAATTTTTTTTGGGTACAGCTTTAAACATCAATCTTTATGATGTTTTTTCTCTAAAATCGAAATAACCTGATATTGATCAGAGGACCCAATATATATATATATATATATATATATATATATATATATATATATATATATATATATATATATATATATATATATATATATATATATATATATATATACATACAGTATATATATATATATATATATATATATATATATATATATATATATATATATATATATATATATATATATATATATATATATATATATATATATATATATATATATATTGGGGTGTGAAGAGAATGACAGAGATCTGTAATCTGGTGGTGAAAGAAGGCCGCATTCCAGTGGATTGGGAACTGAGTACCCTCGTCCCTCTATACAAGGGGAAAGGTGACCCTCTGGACTGTGGCTCGTATCGAGCGATAAAGTTATTGGAGCATGGAATGAAGGTATTGGAAAGGGTATTTGAGAGAAGGATAAGGAAGAAAGTGAAGATTGACGAAATGCAGTTTGGATTTATGCCAGGAAGAGGAATGACAGACGCGCTTCTTATTGTAAGGCAGTTGCAGGAGAAGTACATGGAGAAGAGGAAGAGGTTGTTTCTTGGGTTTGTTGATCTGAAGAAAGCATTCGATAGGGTTCCATGCGAAGTAGTGACATGGGCATTGAGGAAGTTAGGAGTGGAGGAATGGTTGATCAGAGTAGTGATGGCAATGTACAAAAGAGCACGCACAGCTGTAAGGACGAAGGACGGGAACAGTGGTGAATTTGAGGTGAAGGTGGAAGTGCATCAGGGGTCGGTACTAAGTCCACTACTATTTGTAGTTGTGATGGAGGTGCTAGCTCAGAACGTAAAGGAGGGTTTACCGTGGGAGTTGTTGTATGCAGATGATCTGGTGTTGATTGCGGAAAGTATGGATGGACTGAAGGAAAAGATGAACAAGTGGAAGGAATGTATGGAGACAAAAGGTCTGAAGGTGAATATCGGAAAGACGAAGGTGATGGCAAGTGGTAAAGCATGTGGTGAGGTGGAACTGGGAAGTGGCCATGTGCTGTGTGCAGGAAGAGTGTCGGAGTGAACTCCATTCAATGTACAATGTGCGCTGAGTGAGTTCATCAAAAATGTAGTGGTCTGAGAGGGTCATTAACCAGTATGGCAGCTACATTCAAATGTAAGGTGTGCACAGAGGGAGCTGCAGATGGAGGAAATGTTGAGTTGGATCTTGGAGACGGCGTGAAGCTGAAAACATTTTGCTAACTCGGAGACATGCTGATTGGTGAAGGTGGATCAGACTCGGCAACGGTTGCTAGAGTGAGATGTGCATGGAAGAAGTTTCGGGAACTGAGTGTCGTTGAAGCTGAAGGGAAAGGTGTATGCTGCATGTGTGAGAAGTGTTATGATTTATGCGGGCGAGACATGGGTAATGAACGTAGAGCAGCAACAAAGGCTGGAAAGGGTGGAAATGCGAATGGTTCGGTGGATGTGTGGAGTATCGTTGAGAGAGAGGAAGACAAATGATGAATTGCGAAAGATGATGGGAATATTGCCTGTGATGGATGCTGTGAAGAGAAACAGGTTGAGATGGTTTGGTCATGTGTTGAGGAAGGATGAAAGTGACTGGTTGAGAAGAGTGATGGAAATGAATGTGGAAGGAAGTAGAGGATGGGGAAGACCGAGAAAGACTTGGCTAAAGATGGTGGAAGAAGAAATGCGGGCAAGGGGGTTAACAAGGGGAGATGCAAAAAATAGGGTAAAACGGAGAAGATTGTCATGGGGACTGCAAGGCTATCCCCCACTCTAGCAGGGAAAATGGCCTTAAAATGCATGTTGTTGTTGTTGTTGTTGTAGTATATATATATATATGTATGTTTAGAGCCAAGCCAGGGATTACGCCTAGACTTAATGGCTAACATGAATATGCGACCTCTTAGCTATCCTAGTGTCTCTCAGCGGGCAAGCCCACAATATTAGCGAGCACATTGCAGTCAACATTTCAGTATTTATCCCTCCACAAGTATACTCTTAGTGGGAAGGTGAAAAAGTAGAAACTAATTCTCACACAACGTGGGAAAGGGCAACGAAAGCGTTTGTGCCAGCTTTCATTTGTTGGATGTTTTCCAGCAACTTTTCTGGGTGATTGGCCTTCTCGTAATTTTTAAAAGAAAACTCTGTCTTCGCATGAGTGGAGAACTGGACCAAGGCAAGCTAAGGTCAAGGGCAGAAAAAGAAAGCAAAATCAACATTGTCAGGTCTTGAGATACTAGTTTGGGAAATAAAACAGATTTGTGATGAGATTGTGAAATTTGGGCATAGCAGGAGATGTGTGCAGTAGAATGTGGTGAAAAAAGAAAAAGATGTGAGTGGCAGGTCTGCAACTGGAGAATATAAATGAGCAGCGGGTTGTACCCGGATGCTTGTTCCTCGGATCGCAGCCATGATGTTCTTGACAAATTCCAAAATGGCATGAAATTGCTTCGGCAAGACGCTCTTGGATCCATCAAAAAGAACGACAATATCCGCAACTCGTACATGCTTGCAAAGCTTATCTACAGCAGAAGAAGACATACAAAACATAAATAACCATGCTTTATACTTCAAAGAATTTTATCTTTTACAATTTATATATACTAGGGCATTGCCCGTACGTGGGTGCCCGTTCCTTGCCAAAAAAAAAAAAAACGCTACCCGTACGCTCTACCCCGCCCGTACGCCCGTAAACAAAAAAAACAACGCTCTTCGCTTCCGCCCTTCGCTCTGACTGAATTGGGAGAAATAATGCGCATATGAAATCGAGAAATTATTATTTTCTCCGGAAGAAATCGAATTACGAACCGTAACGTAATGGCGGTCAGCTCGTAACGCGCTCAGCTCCGCTCGTTCTCACATCGGCCACGCCTACGCAACAAAGCGTTCTGTGATTGGCTGCCGGACCGGAAGTTCGCAAATCGTCGCAGTTACGATGAATCGTTTTAATTTAATCGCAGTTTGAATTCGTTTTAAAACATAGTTTAACGGCAACATAGTTTTCCAACGTGAATGCCCAATTATTCAATTAGCGCCAACGTATTTTGGCTTTTTGCAATTTAATCGCAAGGCAAAGTAGAAAGAGAAGAGGGAAAAAAAGAAAAGCCTTGCCTTGCTGCAAACAGCTGCTGCAAACAACAACAACAGGGAAGGCTTCACTGTCCGGAAGTTGGCATATCGCAGTTACGATTATTTTAGTGTTAATGGCCAATTATTCAATTAGCGCCAACGTATTTTGGCTGTTTGCAATTTAATCGCAAGGAAAAGTAGAAAGAGAAGAGGGAAAAAAAGAAAAGCCTTGCATTAACGCATTAACGCTTGCATTGCATTAACGGTTCGGCACACGTGATAGCTCGCTGCTCTCTGATTGGTTGAAGCGTTTTTTGGACATAGCTCGGTAAGTACTTGTCCGATTAATTACAAACCTTGAAAAGGCACATCCTCGGGTCCCCAGCAATATACCTGGCAAGTTTAAAGTATATCGGACCCGTGGTTGTCGAGAAACAGCGGTCACAGACACACAGACACACAGACACACAGACACACAGAGATTACTGGAATTATAGATAGATACTCGTACATATATATACTGTATATAATATATATAAATTGACTACTCCCTTGCTCTTCTAGCCAAAGAAAGCTGCAACCATGAAAACCTACACAATGTCAGTCCTTTGCGGTTTTCAACTCTATCCGAGTTCCTCTACAGCTGCAAACCATTCACTAATCTCAATGCTAAGCACACCCTCAGCCACCGGACTGGTTTAATCGCTTATTGGATTGGCGAGTCATCAGCAACAGAGGAGACAGAAATGGATACCATCGAGGTTCTCAAGCATGTACTGCATGCATTGCCGACTACTTGTTCATACATAATTTTGATCAGACAATCACAAACAAAACACCAAAAAGAAACCAGAGCGACAAAGAACAAAGTTACTTTGTCAGATTTGCCCAAACAGATCTGTCAGCTGCATCGGATTTCAGTTTGTCCGTATGTAGCCCAGTGTCCCTGCAGACAATATTAATCAACGTCAGGTTCGGCCGACAAACTCCCCTTTCTGATGGTTTTCAAAGTCGGACGCTATTTGCTGCTTCTTCTTCGTGCCTGAGGACATGACCACCAATCTCAAACGCCTCTTCCTCACAACATAAGAAAAATTTGGCAAATTACCATAAAGTTAAAAGCTTGTGATGTGGTCTTCCCAACGGATGTTGAGTGTCTTATGGAGGAGCTTGGTGTAGTTGCCATCTATTTTAAGTGTCATGCTACTAGTCACGCCCACGGCGCACACTCATACAGTAAGATTGATTCAACTCTAGCTTTACATAGCCGGATTTTGGTGCTTCCTTGCAGTGGGAGGAGGGGGGGGGGGGGAATATATTTTCGCAAGCTTGTTTGCTGCTGCCCACGCTTGTCCAATGTGGCAGCACACGTCATAGGCAGTGTTAGTATATGAGCCAAAGCATTTGAAGTCTTGAAATATCTCGAGCACATCACTATTTTTTGCCCTGAGAGTTCGTTGTTCATTCGGTCGATGATCTATGTGCATGTACTTTGTTTTTGAGGCATTGATAAGAAGACCGACTTTGCTGGCTGTATCTTCGAATCTTTATGGGATGTCCTGTGCATCTTGTGGTGAATCAGCAGATACAGCGATGTCATCAGCGTAGTCGAGGTCACATCGTTTCTGAGCAGGGTGTCTTCTGCTCATGCGGCGGTGCAGTGTGACACCATCTTCCTCTGTCAATGCGGTACACATCACATACTGACATAGTCGCGCACCATGATGAATAAGAAACGTGAAAGTGTCATCTTGCAGCACTCCCGCAGTGACGGTTTTTGTTGTTTTTTTGTTTTTTTTGTATACAAGATCGAGGCTTGTGGAAGAGCGAACATTAATCACACAAAAAGTCAAACCGACACATAAAACATATAATAAGGGGAGCAGTAGACAAGATGGGGAGAGAGGGGGAAGGACACAAACACAACATTTAGAGAGCAGGGACATCGAGGCCCATCAGGACGTTAAATACCCGAGTTGGCCCATCAGGTGTGAGGACAAACGCAGAAGTGCGATTATACATCTCCTTGATCGCGTTTGTTATCTTAGGCGGTATACCATAGGTACGTAGTATTTTGAGCATAGCGTCTCTGTCTATTGAGTCAAACGCTTTTGTAAAGTCGACAAATAACAGCACAAGCTCCTTGTCCAGCTTGCTGTTTTTTGCTTCTTCAACCTCCAGCTTGCTGTTTCTTGCTTCTTCAACCTCCAGCTTGCTGTTTTTTGTTTCTTCAACCTCCAGCTTGCTGTTTCTTGCTTCTTCAACCTCCAGCTTGCTGTTTCTTGCTTCTTCAACCTCCAGCTTGCTGTTTCCTGCTTATTCAACCTCCAGCTTGCTGTTTTTTGCTTCTTCAACCTCCAGCTTGCTGTTTCTTGCTTCTTCAACCTCCAGCTTGCTGTTTCTTGCTTCTTCAACCTCCAGCTTGCTGTTTCTGGCTTCTTCAACCTCCACCTTGCTGTTTCTTGCTTCTTCAACCTCCAGCTTGCTGTTTCTGGCTTCTTCAACCTCCACCTTGCTGTTTCTTGCTTCTTCAACCTCCACCTTGCTGTTTCCTGCTTATTCAACCTCCAGCTTGCTGTTTCCTGCTTCTTCAACCTCCAGCTTGCTGTTTCTTGCTTCTACAACCTCCAGCTTGCTGTTTCTGGCTTCTTCAACCTCCACCTTGCTGTTTCTTGCTTCTTCAACCTCCAGCTTGCTGTTTCTGGCTTCTTCAACCTCCACCTTGCTGTTTCTTGCTTCTTCAACCTCCAGCTTGCTGTTTCCTGCTTCTTCAACCTCCAGCTTGCTGTTTCTTGCTTCTACAACCTCCAGCTTGCTGTTTCTGGCTTCTTCAACCTCCACCTTGCTGTTTCTTGCTTCTTCAACCTCCAGCTTGCTGTTTCTGGCTTCTTCAACCTCCACCTTGCTGTTTCTTGCTTCTTCAACCTCCAGCTTGCTGTTTCCTGCTTATTCAACCTCCAGCTTGCTGTTTCCTGCTTCTTCAACCTCCAGCTTGCTGTTTCTTGCTTCTTCAACCTCCAGCTTGCTGTTTCTGGCTTCTTCAACCTCCACCTTGCTGTTTCTTGCTTCTTCAACCTCCAGCTTGCTGTTTCTTGCTTCTTCAACCTCCAGCTTGCTGTTTCTGGCTTCTTCAACCTCCAGCTTGCTGTTTCCTGCTTCTTCAACCTCCAGCTTGCTGTTTCTTGCTTCTTCAAGCAGCCTTCGCAGTGCAAGAATCTGACCAGCCGAAGATCAGCTTTGTCTGAAGCTATTTTGGTTAAAGCGGAGCAGTGGGTCAATGGTTGGTCGAATGCGATTGAGCAACATTTTACTGTAAATTTTGGCTGCTGTTTGTATCAGGCTGATTCCACGATAGCTTGTGAGAAATGCCAAATTACCTTTCTTGTGAATGGGAGCTATTCCAGCCTCACCCCCATTGACTAGGGCAACGTCCATTAAATGTTCTGTTGCAGAAGTGTAACAATATAGGCTTCACATCAGGCAGTTTCCAAGTTTAGACTCCAAGGCCATCCATGCCCGGTACTTTATCGCTCTTCATTTTACCAAAAGCTGCATCCAGTTCTTCCATTGAGAAATGATCCGCCGAGATCTCTTGGTGAGTGTCAGCGACTTTTGTTATGTTCAGTGCTTCTTGTGGAGCTATTGGTGGAGCTGCAACAGCAAGAAGGTTTGATAAATGCAGGTGCCACGCTGAGAGTCCATCTTCACACTGCAGCCTGGGTATGTTCAACGATTTTCCCGAAAGATATTTTACGAGTTTCCAAGCATCAGCATCTCGCAGATTAGTGTTTTCGACCGTCGATAGGATGATGTTGTAATGAGCATCTCGTGCTGCATCATATGTAACGCAAAGTTGTCTTTGTACTACATGTACTTGCACATGTTGGACTTGATCAAGTACGCCACGCGCAGCTCTTACTTGTGCAGCCGATACATTGCCAATAGCAGTTAACATTTTAACGAAAACAAGACCTATTCACATCTCTCACCCGTAATTGGAGGGAATAACAATCACCTCTCACTTAATCAATTACGCCAGGTGGCTAGGATTATACATAAATTGACTCCATACATGCTGTGCTAGCCAAAGAAAGCTGCATAAAGCAACCATGAAAACCTACACAAGGCAAGCAATTAGGGCGAGAGCTCTGATTGGGTCTTCTTTTCACATATACAGTGCATTCAAAAAGTATTCAGACCCCTTCACTTTTTTCACATTTTGTTATGTTGCAGCCTTATGCGGAAAATCGTTTAAATTCATTTTTTCCCTCATCAATCTACACTCAATACCCCATAATGACAAAGAGAAAACAGGATTTTAGAAAGTTTTGCAAATTTATTAAAAAGAAAAAACTGAAATATCACATTGACATAAGTATTCATACCCTTAACTCAGTACTTAGTTGAAGCACCTTTGGCAGCGATTACAGCCTTGAATCTTCTTGGGTATGACGCAATAAGCTTTGCACACCTGGATTTGGGGATTTTCTGCCATTCTTCTCTGCAGATCCTCTCAAGCTCTGTCAGGTTGGATGGGGACCGTCGGTGGACAGCCATTTTCAGGTCTCTCCAGAGATGTTCGATTGGGTTCAAGTCAGGGCTCTGGCTGGGCCACTCAAGGACCTTCACAGAGTTGTCCCTAAGCTACTCCTGCGTTGTCTTGGCTGTGTGCTTTGGGTCATTGTCCTGTTGGAAAGTGAACCTTCAGCCCAGTCTGAGGTCCTGAGCGCTCTGTTTCAGGTTTTCATTAAGGATATCTCTGTACTTTGCGACGTTCATTGTTCCCTCAACTCTGACCAATCCCCCAGTCCCTGCTGCTGAGAAACACCCCCACAGCATGATGCTGCCACCACCATGCTTCATTGCTTCATCGTTGGGATGGTATTGGGCAGGTGATGAGCGGTGCCTGGTTTCCTCCAGACATGATGCTTAGAATTGAGGCCAAACAGTTCAATCTTGGTTTCATCAGACCACATAATCTTGTTTCTCACAATCTGAGAGTCCTTTAGGTGCTTTTTTGCAAACTCCAAACGGGCTTTCATGTGTCTTTCACTGAGGAGAGGCTTCCGTCTGGCCACTCTGCCATAAAGCCCAGATCGGTGGAGTGTTGCAGTGATGGTTGGCCTTCTAGCAGTTTCTCCCATCTCCACACAGGATCTCTGGCGCTCAGCCAGAGTGACCATCGGGTTCTTGGTCACCTCTCTTACCAAGGCCCTTCTCCCCCGATTGCTCAGTTTGGCTGGGCGGCCAGCTCCAGGAAGAGTCCTGGTTGATCCAAACTTCTTCCATTTAAGAATTATCGAGGCCACTGTGCTCTTGGGAACCTTCAATGCAGCAGAATTTTTTTGTAGGCTTCCCCAGAACTGTGCCTCGACACAATCCTGCCTCTGAGCTCTGCAGGCAGTTCCTTCGACCTCATGGCTTGGTTTTTGCTCTGATATGCATCGTCAGCTGTGAGAACTTATATAGACAGGTGTGTGCCTTTCCAAATCATGTCCAATCAATTGAATTTACCACAAGTGGACTCCAATCAAGGTGTAGAAACATCTCAAAGATGAACAAGTGAAATGGGAGGCACCTGGGTTAAATTTCAAGTGTCATCGCAAAGGGTCTGAATACTTATGTCAATGTGATATTTCAGTTTTTTTTTTTTAATAAATTTGCAAAACTTTCTAAAATCCTGTTTTCTCTTTGTCATTATGGGGTATTGAGTGTAGATTGATGAGGGAAAAAATGAATTTAAACGATTTCAGAATGAGGCTGCAACATAACAAAATGTGAAAAAAGTGAAGGGGTCTGAATACTTTCTGAATGCACTGTATGTATATGTGTATATACTGTGTCGATATATATATATATATATATATATATATATATATATATATATATATATATATATATATATATATATATATATATATATATATATATACGTATATATAATATATATATATATATATATATATATATATATATATACGTATATATATATATATATATATATATATATATATATATATATATATACATATATATATATATATATATATATATATATATAATATATATATATATATATATATATATATATATACGTATATATATATATATATATATATATATACACGTATATATATATATATATATATATATATATATATATATATATATATATATATTGTTGTGGATATGAGAATGTTTTTTTTTTTTTGTTCCTGTAGTGTAAATTGTTGTAAAGATCACCCTTTGTAAATGTCATGATCCTTGTAAATACCTCCGTAGTGTAAAGGTCAAAGGGCGTCCCATAATTACTCCATAAAGCATACACGGCAGCCAATCATAGAATACCCCTGTTCAGTAGTTTATTTCCTTATTATGTGTCTTAGGGTAAGGCCTTGTCTTCCATTAAGATGACCCTCCATTGCACCAAGTAAAATAAGAGTAGATTCCCTTCATTCCCATTCCCAAAAACCTCCATTCCCCCTTTCGTCGATTGGCAATTACATCCCCTCCAAAGCCGCCATTGACCACGAGGCAGGGTTGGGGAAGAAAGGCGGGTCTCCACCTCATCATAGAGGGGAGGAGTAAGTCGGCCCCGCTCATCCAACCCAGAACGAGGGGTTTTTTTTTTGTTTTTTTTTGTATACAAGATCGAGGCTCGTGAAAGAGCGAACATTAATCACACAGAAAGACAAACAGACACATAAAACCAATAACATCGGGAGCGGTAGACAAGATGGGGAGAGAGGGGGAAGGACACAAACACAACATTTGAGAGCAGGGACCGAGAGACATGGAGACATCGAGAGATCTGTGGGAGGGAGAGGGCTTTGGGGGGGAGGCATGTGAAGGGGGGGAGGCATGTGAAGGGGGGGAGGCATGTGAAGGGGGGGGGTGGGAGAGGTATAAACATATGGACACTGCCAGGATTTCCAGGAAATAAGTTGGAATTTCAAACAAGGTGGATCTGGGGTGAATTAGTGGGGGTAGAAAAGATCAAGGTTATGGATGGGGGAAGATAAGAGATGGTGGTGAACAGCTGTTTTAAAGACCTGGAGGGAGGAGAGGGATTGAAGGGAGTGTGGGAGTTTGTTCCACAGGCGGGAGAAAAGAGGAATGAAAGAGGGAAGGTGAGCAGAGAGCCGAGATTTCGGCAGTTTAACCATCAGAGGGTTGCTGGCAGATCTTGTGCGACCTGTAGGAATATTTGGGGGACAGAGCACAGAGAGAGCTGGGGGAGCAAGGCCGGAGAGGAGTCGGTAGAAGACAGAAAGACCACCTACCTGCCTGCGGTGAGTGAGTGAAAGGCCCTCAGAGATAGCTTCATCGCGGGAGATTCCAATGATTTTGAAAGCTTTGGATTCAACAGCGTGAAGCCGAGCCAGGTGTGAGGCAGGAGCACCAGCCCATAGGGGAGAACAGTATTCCATTGAGCTGCGGATGAAAGCCTTGTAAGTGGTGAGGAGCTCAGGTGTGCCGAGGAAGGACTTCGCACGACGGAGGATGCCCAGTCGGCGACTGGCTTTGGAGGCCAGCTTGGAAATGTGGTTTTCCCAAGAAAGATCATGGCAGATAGTGAGACCCAAAAGCTTGAGTGACAGTTTGGCTTGAGATTGGCTTGAGAGGGCGGAGAGAGAATGCTTGGGGGAGGTTCGCAAAGGGTGAAGGGCGGGGCATATATAACCCGCTGAGAGACGCCCCCACCGGAGATGAGACAAGCAGATGAGTCCAAGAGATGAGCTGAAAGGCTGAGCTGAGCTGCATGGTGAGGTGGAAAGGAAAGAGCTGGGTCGTCAGAGCAGGGCTGAGTTGTGAGGTCCAAAAGCAGAAGATCATCCAGGGAAGCACAAAGCCTGCTATTCGTCACCTTGCTCGCCAGCAGCAGCGTCTACAGCAGCAACCAGACTCGACAGCCGTTTGGGGCCTGGACGGCAGTTTGGAGCAGGGCCGCGAAGGGACGGCGGCTGCCGAACGCGCCGATTCGTGCTGCCGAACAAATTGGACTTTCCTCTCCTTCCAGCCAATTCCTATCATCATTCCCCGTGTGAGTCGTCTTTGTTTGTTCTGTCCTGGGTAGGTAATTAAGTCTGTATAAGCTAGTATTTTCCCTGTGTCTCTAAAAGCTTCTGTATATTATTTTCTTATCTTTCCTTCTCCTTGGTTACTTTGAGCCTGTAAATAGTAAATAAATTTAGTAGTATTTTCAACCCTTTTCTCGTCTTCTTCTTCCTCTTTGCATTCGTCGTCTTAGTCTTTTCCCCATTGAATATCTGTGGCGCGATACGGCCAACGTCTGGGTGTGAGTCGGGGAACAACTGTTCGGTCGCGGAGCCTTCGCTCGGCAAACAACATCCTTAACCGCGTACCGTAACAATATATATATATATATATATATATATATATATATATATATATATATATATATATATATATATGTATATATATATATATATATATATATGTATATGTATATATATATATATATGTATATGTATATATATATATATATGTATATGTATATATATATATGTATATATATATATATACACAAAGAATTAAGTTAAGCACCCCTACACAACGAATTAAGGTAAGCACCCCCTAATATATATTCTTTGTGTATATGTATACATTGGCATATATTCTAAGGTATGTGAGATCAAATAATGATTGGTATGACAATAACCTGCCACAGCAACGCATACGACGGCTTACAGGGTCTATGAGACGTAGGGTTGAGTCAGTGATCCGATCACGTGGGTCCTACACACGTTATTGACGCAAAGATCGCTAGAGGTCTTCTCAGAACAATGACTGTACGTTAGAAAACATAAACGTCATCCACACTGTCCGTGATGGACCTATAGCTCCATACTTAAATTGAGGTGAAAATATGCCTTAAATTCCCAAAACATTTCACCTTAAATTATTCAGAATAAAATATTGAAAACGGCATGATTGTTATGTTTTTATGTGACCATAATATCACTTCTCCAGAAAATATAGCAATATCATGGGTATATTACACTGTTTTGACGACAACAAACTTGTAATGTGCGAGGTTGTAAAAAAACGGGGGGGGGGGTGCTTAACTTAATTCTTTGTGTATATATATATATATATATATATATATATATATATATATATATATATATATATATATATATCAGGACCAGTCAATACGTAACCTTAAAATGGCGATATAAATTTGAGAATGTAATGTGTGTAGTTGTAGACGATACATGTTATATCGATGGGTAAGAGTCATGTTTTGCCTGTTTTAGATCTGGCAACATTGAGCGTATGACATCAGTAGAGCAGTTCCAAGATGGCGGCTCCCTGAGAAGCATGCATCAGGGAGGAGCAACGTTCTGTCAGCCGTTACTTGGGAAGTGAGGGTGTGAATCCCAGTGAAATCCTACGCAAAATGAAGATGGAATATGGTGACGCATGTTTATTACTGAAGCAGGTGTACGACTGGGACAGGAAGTTTAAAAGTGGAGTGTCCAGTGTGGCAGACGCAGCTCGCTCGGGCTGGCCTCACACAGCCGACACACCAGAAATGGTTGCAGAAGTTGAGCACGTGCTTAGGGAAAACAGTCGCATTACGCTGGATGAAGTGGTCTCCAAATTGAACATTAGCCATGGTTCAGCACACAATATCATTCACAACGTGCTGGGGTTCCGCAAGATGTCTGCCGGGTGGGTGCCGAGACAACTCACACCGGAACTGAAAGAACGGCGAGGGGACGCATGTGAAGAACTTCTGCGACATTATGAAACAGAAGTGGATGCTTTCTTACAGTGCGTAGTGACTAGGGATGAAAGCTGGGTCCACTACATTCAGCCAGAAACGAAGAGGGCAAGCAAAGAGTGGCGCCATTCAACTTCACCGAAGCCCAAAAAATTCCACACACAGCCGTCCGCTGGAAAAGTGATGTTGACGCTCTTCCTGGATAGCCGAGGCCCACTTGTAGAGCATTACATGCCCAGAGGGAACACAGTCCCCAGTGCATCATACTGCGACCTCCTTAAAATCATCTGAAACCAGCAATAAGATCAAAACGTCGTGGACTACTCACTCCCAGAGTTTTGCTGCAGCATGACAATGCTCAGCCCCATAATGCCCACGCTACAGCTGCAACAATTGAGGACCTGCATTTTGAGAGTCTTCCTCATCCACCCTACTCGCCAGACCTCGCGCCCCTTCGGATTACCACATCTTACCACATCTTACCACAGATTACCACATCCACATCACGTTGTTAAAAAATGTTTAATCTGTCCCCTGAAGAACTGTATTCTGTCGTATTCTATAACACCTTTTTCTTCTTCTTCTATAAAAGGATGCTTTCGACTTGCTCACCAAATCTATTCATTCCAAAAAAAAATTCCATCTCTTACAGTGCATCTTTCATTCATTCCCTGAACTCTCCAGCACTCCACCCATCCTTCAGCGTCCTCAAACGTATTTTTGACTCGAATGTCTCAAGAAACTCATTTTGCAATAAATGTTCGTTTCCCATGAATCGTACACTTTTCAAAATCCAATCTCACCCCTCCCCTCCAAATCTTCCCCATCACCCCTTCCCTCCAAAACTTCCCCATCACCCCTTCCCTCCAAATCTTCCCCATCACCCCTCCCCTTCAAAACTTCCCCATCACCCCTCCCCTCCAAATCTACCCCCTTGCCCCTCCCCTCCAAATATTCCCCATCACCCATCTCTTTCAAATATTCCCCCTTGCCCCTCCCCTCCAAATCTTCCCCATCACCCATCCTTTTCAAATCTTCCCCCTTGCCCCTCCCCTCCAAATCTTCCCTATCACCCCTTCCCTCCAAAACTTCCCCATCACCCCTCCCCTCTAAATCTACCCCCTTGCCCCTCCCTTCCAAATCATCCCCATCACCCATCTCTTTCAAATCTTCCCCCTTGCCCCTCCCCTCCAAATCTTCCCCATCACCCATCCCTTTCAAATCTCCCCCCTTGCCCCTTCCCTCCTAAACTCCCCCCACACCCCTCCCCTCCGAGAATCTCCCTCGCTCCTCCCCTCCTCGACTCCCCTCTAACCCCTCCTCCCCAAAGCGTCCTCCCCACTTCTTCCCCCTTCCAACTTTCACCTTCATCTCCCTCAACCTTCTGCCTCACTCTCACCCCTACTCAAATAACACCTCACTGCGCCTCACCCAATCACCATCAAACCTTTTGTCCGCCCCATTCTTCCCTTTCTCCAAGCTATTCTGAAATCTCTGACACACCTTCAACAGCTCTCCCTACATCTTCCTCTTCTTCCACATCTTACCCTACCGCTCCCCCCCCCCCCCCCCCCGTTCTGTATCCGATGCTCCCCTTCCGCTTCCGTCAACAGTATGGACCTCAAACATCCGGGGCCTTCGCTCAAACTTGACTGATCTCTCCATACAGGTTGCTTCTGACAAACCAGACGTGATCTGCTTAACAGAAACTTTCCTCCTTCATTATGTCTCTGATTCCTTGGTATCTCTCCCAGGTTACTCCCTTCTCCGGTATGATAGACCTGAGCCTCGTCCTGGAGGTGGGGTTTCTATCTTTATAAAAAAACTCTCTTCCTCACTCGCCCTGCACTGCACTCTCCCCACCTCACCCCCAGGAATACCTTTGGCTACGGCTTCCCCTTCGCTCCCACCTTTTGTTCATATGTGTGTTGTACCGTCCACCAAACAGTGATGACTCCATCTACATCTCGCTGTCTGATAATATGGACCAACTTCTATCTGCACATCCCAACTCTCTCTTCCTCATATGTGGTGATTTCAACTGTCAACATGCCAGTTGGCTGGGTGTGGGTACCTCTCTCACCAGCCATGGCTCTTCAGCAAAGGACTTCTGTGACTCACTGGGACTGACACAATCTGTCAATTTCCCGACCCGGATCTCAGTCAACGAAGCATCTTCTCTTCTGGACTTGGTTATGACTAACTTCCCTGAAAATGTCTGCTGCTCTTCTTCTGCTCCAATCGGCTCTTCTGATCATGTGCTTGTAAAAGTGGACATCTCTCTGACCATTCTCAGAGAGCCTCCTCAGCGTCGACGAGTCTGGCATTTCACTCAGGCCAACTGGCATGGTCTTCAAGCAGCCATCAATCATCTGGACTGGTCTCCCATCTCTACCACCTCTGACATCAACTCATGCTGGGAATTCTTCCAGAGTAAATTGCTGTCTCTCATGCACAGATTTATCCCATCTCGTCTTCAGTTGTCATACCCTTCCTCCGGCCATGGTACACGGAATCTTGTGGTGAGGCTATTGCCCAGAAACAACTTGCTTTCGTCTCCTGGAAAGCAAATCCAATGGAAGGAAATCTCATTTCCTTTCACAAAGCCCGAAACAAGTGTGTGTCCACCCTCAGGAGAGCCAGGAAACAATATCTCTCCGTTCTCAGGACCGAACTCTCTTATCTGTCTCCCTCTTCCAAATCCTGGTGGCGTCTGGTCAAATCTGTTTCTGGTGTTTGTTCCCCCTCCATCCCCTCCCTCACCTCAAATGGCCACATGGCTGACTCCGCACGTGAAAAAGCTGAATGCCTCAACTCTGTGTTTGCCTCTAAATCTTGTGTCCCAAACCCATCCCTCTCTGTACCCACCGTACCCAGTCGTACCCAGCTGCTCCTGGACTCTGTGTCCTTTCCTCCTGACAAGGTGGAAAAGTTTCTGTCAACCCTCGACTCTGATTCTGCAGCTGGACCTGACGGCATCAGCCCACTGGTCCTAAAATCCTGTTCTTCGGCTCTTTCACTCCTTCTCTCTGTTCTCTTCACCCTCTCTTTTGCTCAAGGTCATCTTCCGTCTGCTTGGAAATCTGCCAACATCACCGCTTTGCACAAAAAAGGTGCAAAAACAGATCCCAGCAACTACAGACCAATCAGCCTTCTCCCAATTATCAGCAAAGTTATGGATTCCATCATTGCTTCAGATATGAAATCTTTCCTCTTCTCCAATGGCTTGATCTCTGATCATCAATTTGGTTTCAGACCTGGTCACTCTACTCTGGACATGCTGCTTCTGCTTTCTCAACAATGGATGGAGGTCCTCAATGCCAAACAGGAAATTTGAGCAGTCTCCCTTGACAAATCACGTGCCATCGATACCGTCTGGCACCCTGGTCTGCTCACCAAACTCTCCTCTTTTGGTATCCATGGAAATCTCCACGCATGGCTGGCGGACTTCCTCTCTAGTCGTAGTCAACGTGTGGCCCTGAATGGGTTTCTCTCATCTCCTCTTCCTGTTCAGGCTGGAGTTCCCCAAGGCAGTGTTCTGGGCCCTGTGCTTTTTCTGGTCTTCATCAATGATCTCTCTGACTCTCTGGAAAATCCTCTCTATCTCTTTGCTGATGACTCTACTCTCTGTCGCTCCATTCTTCATCCCTCAGATCGGCAGTCTGCAGCCTCCCTCACTCTCTGCAGACCTGGACAAAATCACAGACTGGGCAAACAAGTGGAACATGTCTTTCAATCCTGACAAATCTCACACTCTTACGATGTCTCTCCGAAAAGACCGACTGGACAACCCTCCCATCCACTTTCTGAATAATCCTCTCCAAGAAGTTCTGTCATTCAAGCTTTTGGGTCTCACTATCTGCCATGGTCTTTCCTGGGAAAACCACATTTCAAATCTGGCCTCCAAAGCCAGTAGCCGACTGGGCATCCTCCGTCGTGCGAAGTCCTTCCTTGGCACACCTGAGCTCCTCACCACATACAAGGCTTTCATCCACAGCTCAATGGAATACTGCTCTCCCCTCTGGGCTGGTGCTCCTGCCTCACACATGGCTCGTCTTCACGCTGTTGAAACCAAAGCATTCAGAATCATTGGAATCTCCCGCGATGAAGCTAACTCCAAGGGCCTCTCACTCACTCACCGCAGGCAGGTTGGTGGTCCTTCCGGCTTCTCCCGACTCCTCTCTGGCCTTGCCCCCCCAGCTCTCTCTGGGTTCTGTCCCGCCAATATTCCCACAGGTCGCACAAGATCTGCCTGCAACCCTCTTATGGTTAAACTGCCAAAATCAAGACTCTCTGCTCACCTTCACTCCTTCATTCCTCTATTCTTCCGCCTCTGGAACAAACTCCCTCACTCTCTTCAATCCCACTCCACCCTCCAGGTCTTTAAAACAGCTGTTCACCACCATCTCTTATCTTCCCCCATCCAAAACCTTGATCTTTTCTACCCCCGCTAATTTCACTCCAATTCCACTTTTTTGAAATACCAACTTCTGTCCTGGAAGTCCTTGGTGTCTTTGTGTTTTATACTTCTCCCCCCCCCCCCCCCTTCCCATGCCTCCTCCCCCCAAGCCCTCTCCCTTCCACACATCTCCCTGCTCTCAAATGTTGTGTTTGTGTGCTTCCCCTTCTCTCCCCATCTTGGCTTCCGCTCCCTCTTTTTATATATTTTGTTTGTCTGGTTGATTTGTTTTTGAAGTAAATGTTAGCTTTTTCACGAGCCTCGATTCAGTATTTAAAAAAAAAAAAAAAAAAAAATCTTTGGGCCACTTCAAAGAGGCGCTTGGTGGAATCACTTTCCGATCCGACTAAGAGGTCCAAAAGGAGGTGCACGAATGGCTACAAAAGCAGCCAAAATATATTTTTTTCTTCAGGAATCCAGGCCTTAATAAAGCGCTGGAAAAATGCATTGAACACAATGGAAATTATGTTGAAAATATAACAGTTACACACGTACATGCAATAAACAAGTTGTGAAAAATATTTTAAGGTTACTTATATATATATATATGTGTGTATGTATATGTATACGTATATGTATATGTATATGTATAGAAAAATATGTGTGTATATATATATATATATATATATATATATATATATATATATATATATAATTCCAGCAATCTCTGTGTGTCTGTGTGTCTGTGTGTCTGTGTGTCTGTGTGTCTGTGTGTCTGTGTGTCTGTGTGTCTGTGTGTCTGTGTGTCTGTGACCGCTGTTTCTCGACAACCACGGGTCCGATATACTTGAAACTTGCCAGGTATATTGCTGGGGACCCGAGGATGTGCCTTTTCAAGGTTTCATATTAATCGGACAATTACTTACCGAGCTATGTCCAAAAAACGCTGCAACCAATCAGAGAGCAGCGAGCTATCACGTGTGCCGAACGTGGCGATCAGACTCTGCCTCGGACGGCACATTTGACAGCGTATTCATTTATTTCACGTTGGAAAACTATGTTGCCGTTAAACTATGTTTTAAAACGAATTCAAACTGCGATTAAATTAAAACGATTCATCCTAACTGCGATTTGCGAACTTCCGGACAGTGACGACTTATCTTCCGGCAGCCAATCACAGAACGCTCTGTTGCGTAGGCGTGGCCGATGTGAGACGAGCGGAGCTGAGCGCGTTACGAGCTGACCGCCATTACGGTACGTAATTCGATTTCTTATGCGCATTATTTGACAGCGTATTCATTTATTTCACGTTGGAAAACTATGTTGCCGTTAAACTATGTTTTAAAACGAATTCAAACTGCGATTAAATTAAAACGATTCATCCTAACTGCGATTTGCGAACTTCCGGACAGTGACGACTTATCTTCCGGCAGCCAATCACAGAACGCTCTGTTGCGTAGGCGTGGCCGATGTGAGACGAGCGGAGCTGAGCGCGTTACGAGCTGACCGCCATTACGGTACGTAATTCGATTTCTTATGCGCATTATTTCTCCCAATTCAGTCAGAGCGAAGGGCGGAAGCGAAGAGCGTTGTTTTTTTTGTTTACGGGCGTACGGGCGGGGTAGAGCGTACGGGTAGCGTTTTTTTTTTTTTTTGGCCACGGAACGGGCACCCACGTACGGGCAATGCCCTAGTATCTATAATTCCAGTAATCTCTGTCTGTCTGTCTGTACGTTTGTTTGTTTGTCTGTGACCGCTGTTTCTCGACAACTACCGGTCCGATATACTTGAAACTTGCCAGGTATATTGCTGGGGACCCGAGGATGTGCCTTTTCAAGGTTTCATATTAATCGGACAATTACTTACCGAGCTATGTCCAAAAAACGATTCAACCAATCAGAGAGCAGCGAACGATCGCGTGTGCCGAACGTGGCGGGCACACTCTGCCTCGGATGGCACATTTGAGAGCGTATTCATTTATTTCACGTTTGCAAACTATGTTGGCGTTAAACTATGTTTTACAACTAATAAAAACGAATTTGCGATTCATTCGCTTTCCTGCGCGTTTGTGTACGCGATGGCGATTTCTTTACCAAACTCCGGAAGCCGTTCGCTTTGGACCGAACCATTTCATGTAAATAGAGGGGGGGGATTGTCACCACTCGCAAGCCGTTCGCTTTGGACCAAACCATTTCATGTAAATAGAGGGGGGGATATAATTTTAGATATAGATATAGTACGGGCATGCCCTAGTATATATAATACAGGGTGAGTCAAAATTAGCGCCCGATTTCTGTTTATATATAATATATATATTTGTCAGTTGATTGTTTGTTTGACATTTGTATTACAGTGTACAAGAAGGTAGAATTAAATGAATGACATGTTTATCTAACCATTTCTTCGGGGGAAACTTATTACGGAAGTGTACCAAGCTGTTTTACTTGCAATTTTCAAAGTGCCCTCCCTCGTGATCGATGCACAATTGCAGTCGAGCAGGCACAGAGTGGCACACACGCTTGCAGAGTTCGATATCAATTTCATCAAACTTTGCAGTGATTTGAGCCTTCAATTCCTGAATGGTACGAGGCTTTTCACGTTAAACAAGGTCTTTCATGAGCCCCCAAAGAAAGAAATCTGGAGGTGTAAGGTCTGGGGAGCATGCCAGCCACTCGATCGGACCGTGGCGGCCGATCCACTTTCCGGGAAAGTTTTCATCAAGCCACTGACGAACATGGCGTCCATAATGACACATCCATAACATAACATCCATAACATGACGTCCACAAAGAATCTGACAGCCGAAAAAACAGAAATCGGGCGCTACTTTTGACTCACCCTGTATATACATATACATACATATATTGTTGCGGTTTTGAGTCTGTCAAGTGAGTTTAATAAAGGTTAAAGTTTGCCCCCCATAGTTAGTCACACAAGCAACATGTAGCCTCGCGATAGTATAGTTATTAGTATTTGTACTACTTATTAGTATTTGTACTTATTAGTATTTATTCGTTATTAGTATTTGTCTTTGTCTTTTGTCTTTTGTACTTATTAGTATTTGTCTTAGTATTTGTAAGCTTAGTCCTTTTCCTGTGTTAGTTCTGCGTTGAGTAGACCCAGGAGAATAGGCCCTACTTCTACCGATCATTTTACATCCGTAGGCTCGATCTATTTTGCTAAACGTTGGTTGATCATTGGGCGAGTTAACATGAGGCAGGCCTAGGAAGGTCGGGCGGAGTCAAAGGTGGAGCGGCGGAAGCGCTGACGGTAAGCACAAGCCGCCAATCAGAGCTCGGAGGTGGTGACGGCAGCGTGGCATCGGAGGGCGTGGTGAGAAGGTTCGAGTGAGTTCCAGAAGTTTCGGGTGGCGTAGCTATAAAACCGCTGCACGAAAGCCCTCGACAGGACTTGCGGCAAACGAAGGACTTACAGTAAAGGACTGAAGCAGAGGACTTGCTGCGAGAGAGAAAGATAACGGACTAGCGCGGGAAAGCCGAGAGCAAAGGAGAACTCACCGCAGTTGATGAACTTGCCGAACTTCACGCACTTGCACGAGAGCGGTACAGATACGCGGGCGCAGCCAGACGCGCTTGAACCGAATACCGCGCATTTGAGATGCGCGAGTGAGAACGGCTGAGTAACCGCTAGCCGCGCTAAAGTCCGTCCTTTGCCGTTATGCCCCAACATCTGCTTTGTTCGAGAGACGCGCTACGAGTCCCTGCCTTCACCTGCCACCATCTTCGCGGGACGTGCCGGGGCCGTGGAGAGCCGGACGGAGGCCATCTCTGGATGACGACATCGACGCGTGGGGAACATCTACCCATCTGCAATTCCCTGTGTGATTGTGAGACGGGCCCGTTGTCCAAGGGATAAGTTAAGACTGCTTAAGGTTGCTCTGTGTCTCTTCGTCCTTGAACTTGTATATACGTGTGGGAATAATGAAACCCTTTTGTTCTTCCTTTCTTTCTGATTCGACCGTTTCTGTGGTTTCTTCGATTGGCGAAGCATGGTACGGGTAGAACCGCTCTAATCGGGTTCCAACACCTAAGTAACTGCGAGGACCACGTGGTTCGTGCGAGGCTTGTTTCCTCGCTCCCAGGGCAGCGCGGGGAATTAGGTACGAACGAAAAGTAGTCCCGAAACCCTACTCCGCGTGTGTCCGGGAGGGACGTCTCAAGTCTCGGTTCTGCCTAGCCCAGTAAAGACAAGGGGATTAATCCCCCCCTTGGTAAGGGGAAAAAGGCCGGCGTGGAGAACCGCAACAATATATATATATATATATATATATATATATATTTGTATATGTATATGTATATGTATAAATAAATAAATATATATATATATAATATTGTTGCGGCTATGAGGATTGAGTTTTTTTGATTGTGTTGTATTGTATAGTAAATGGTTGTAAATTATTGGTTTAGTCTGAGCCCTCCTTGCTCCAGTGTGTATAAAGGTCAAAGGGCGTTCCGGTAGTTAATTCCATAAAGCATACATTGAAGGACACTATAATATCCCTGTTCAGTAGTTTATTTCCTTATTCTGTGTATTAGGTTAAGGCTTTGTCTTCCATTAAAATGACACTCCATTGCACCGAGTGAAATAAGATAGATTCCCTTCATTCTTCATTCCCATTCCCAAAAACCTCCATTTCCCCTTTCGTCATGGCCAAGCCTCAATTTGCCAATTACATCCCCTCCAAAACCACCATTGAACATGTGCTCGGGTCGGGGAAGAAAGGCGTGCCCGCCCGTCGTCATCAAGGGCGGAGCCAGAGGGTCGCGCGACCAACCAGGGCCGAGGTGAGCACACCAATGGGCGTGTCCTGAAGGCCGGCGGCTTGATCACCGAAGGCGTTATAAAAGCGCGCGCGCAAGGTACTGCGAAAGAAGATCCAGATGAGCTTTTACAGAGAAGATCCAGATGAGCTTTTACAAAGAAGATCCAGATGAGCTTTTACAGAGAAGATCCAGATGAGCTTTTACAAAGAAGATCCAGATGAGCTTTGAAGGGAGAGAAGGCTCAAGGTCAATTACGAGCAGTTGCGCCAGAGACGGCAGACGCGTCCTGAGGTGAGCCAGAGAAGCAGCGTTGACTCCACCAGGCAGCTTCAACCCGTTACCCCGCAGGGACCCGATAGCGGTGGCATCGGTGGCCGTCGAGGTCCAGCCGACGTCCCGTGCGGGATAAAGCCCGAACCATCTGCCCCAGCTGAACCTTCCCAATCCTCCTTCCAGCATTCATTCCTGCCATTCCATCCTCCTTGTGTACGTGAGTTTGTTCTGTTTGTTCTGTCCTGGGTATTTAATTAAGTTCGTATAAGCTAGCGATTTTCACTGTGTCCTTCTGGTCCGTCCCTCTGTCTATTTTATTTTATTTTCTTTCCTTCTCCTTGGTTTCTTTGAGCCTGTAAATAGTAAATAAATTATATTCGTATTTCCAACCTTTTTGTCTGCTTCTTCTTCACATCCGTGTCGCCTTAGTCTTTTCCCTATTGAATATCTGTGGCGCGATCTGGCCAACGTTCGGGGATCGGGTGAATCGGGGAAACTGTACGACCGCGGGGCCTCCGCTCGGCAAACACAACATCTATCCGCGGGCCGTAACAATTGGTGTCAGGAGTGGGATACGAGGCCCGAACCAAATTTTTAAAACATCTAGAAAAAATTTGGTCAAAATTTGGAGCGGCCGAAATTTGTTTTGTTTTACAAAACCCGAATATTGAAATCGCGCCATGGCTGGTCAAGGCGACGGGATGTCGGTGGGAGAGATAGACGGGGTAGAATCGACCCAGGACCTCGGGGAAATGTATGTGGAGGAAAGAGAGGAGGAGAAAAATGGCAATGTGGTTGAGGAGGTTTCAGGCGCGCAAAAGGGCGCTCTCGCGCACGAGGTTACGGGCGTGCAAAATGGTGCCTCGCACATGGCTACGGCGACCGCGCCCGCGACCGTAGCAGTGCCGCCGGTGGATTCGAACCTTTTTTTCCTACAAATCGGGGCCCTTATGGACAAAATGAGGGACGAAGCGAGGGCTAATAGTGAGCAATTAAGAGAGGGGTTAGACAAGAATTTTAAGAAGTTAGACAATAAATTTGAGAGGCTAGGAAGCAAAATGGAGCGAATCGGCAAAATTTCGGACAGAATGGGTGACCGCATGCAAAAATGTGGGGAGACCATGGATCGCATGGTGGGCGAGCAGGTCCCAGGGGTGCACGAGGAGGT
The DNA here is from genome assembly GCF_964187855.1 of Myxine glutinosa. Taxonomy (NCBI): domain Eukaryota; kingdom Metazoa; phylum Chordata; class Myxini; order Myxiniformes; family Myxinidae; genus Myxine; species Myxine glutinosa. The sequence continues at coordinate 37,971,666 of NC_136261.1, forward strand.
AACGCGGGTCGAGAAGCACTGGTTGAGCGAAGCGGAGGAAAGCGCGGGAACAATGACGGGGGTAGAAATCGCGACACGGGGTTTGGAAAAGCCGGCGACCGATGAGGTAGAGGGAATTTTATTAAAACCAACGGTCGTCGAGGTGAGTAAAGAAAAAGTGGTAGTGGGCATTGAAATTGAAGAGACTGGGTGGGGACTTAGAAAACCACTCGCGCCGGGAGGAAAAGATGGAATATGTACAAAGTCCCTGCTCAAATCATGATGATGTACTCGCTAATCCAAATGGAAGTTTGCAGGTGCGCGTGGAGAAAAGGATCCCCCAGGTGAGTCGTGCTGTATATTGTGCGGGTAGATTTTGTAGAAGGATGTTCGGCGACAAAATAATTTTTGCGCGATTGGGATCGATATGGCACCCGGGCGTTGGTGAAGGGTCCCGTGTGAGTGGAAATGGCACGCATGTGAAAAAAAAGTGTGCGCCGGCGAGTGGGTGTGTTATAAAGTGTGGGAGTGAAACCGAGTGCGAGCGAGAATGCACGTCGGGGTGTACGGAGTGTGACACGAGGAGTGAGTTGGTGGTGGAGCGGGTGCGAGGATGCATGCTTGGAATGGCTGAGGGTGTGCGAGGAAGCACACCTGAGTTGGTCATGGCGCGGGTGTGGGAGAGCCCATGTGAGCGCGTTAGTGGGTGGATGCAAGGGTGCACGCCCATGTTGAGTGGTACGGAGTACGTACCGAGTGGGGAGAGTGCGCAAGACGGTGCGCGAGGTGTGTTAAGGGAGTGTGCGAACGGCGAGTGTGCGCGAGAGGTGTGGTGTGTAACAGGGAGAGCGCTGGTGGAATGTACGGACGGCGTTGGAGCACCGAGCTCGGTGAGGGTGAAAGGGGTAGCGTATGCGTGTAAGCATGCAGGTGAAGCATCGACGGTAACCGGGTTAGCGTTTAGGGCGACGGATAGCCGATGCGAGCACTCGGGGCGCGGTGCGCTTTGTTGGATGCAAGGCCCGGCGCGGATCGATACTGCGTCGCTTCTCTTCGAAGCGTCGTTGCCGATTCGGGCTTGGCCCCGCCCTGCACGGTCGAGTCCGGGCCTTGTCGAGCGAGGCGACCGGTCCGGTTCAAGGGCGAGTGGGAGGAAGCGGAACGGTGCCCCCTCGCGGGGACGGGGTTCCGACCGGGGGAGATTGAGGCATCGGGCCTGGGACCGCAAGGTACCGCGCCGAGATGGTGCGTGCAATCTCGGCCTGACCAAACCACCTCCCTTGAACCGAAAGCCGGACGGATTCAACCTGCAGGCGACCAAACCACCCGAATTCATTGCTCGGCTTTGCGAAGCCGAGTTTAATGATGTCATGACGCACCGAGGCTAGGATATAGCAGACTGTGATGATGGTGATACTGATAGTGGTTTTGATCCGAAATTTAGAAAAGTGAATAGAATTGGCAGTAATTGGCAAATTTTTGATTGATTGGAATCTGGTGAGCAAACATTGGTAGTGGGAGATGCCCCGATGTGGTGGGATGGAAACTCTGTCATCCCTCACAGCGGGGGCAAAAGAGCACTAGACTTATGGGGTTTATGGCAGTGAAAACTAGCCCGGGAGGGTTAGGATATAATGATAGGGATCTAGAGATTGACAATAGGTAACGTTAAGGTTAGGTAGTGACTGATACCTGTAGTGGGGACGCAGGTAGCTTAGTGTGGATGATAATGACGTGGTATGTGCTTAGTTAAAAGGGAAGACGGGGAGCACTAAGTTAGCAGGGCAACAGGTAGTTCAGATGATGCCGTGTGAGTGTTGGAGGTGTATTCAGAAGTGTATTGTGAAAAGTGTGTGAGGAACAGGTGTGATTGCACAGGTGTGCAACTGAACAGGTGTATGGAGCAGGGTATGAGAGTGATAGTGATGAGTTGTGCTGACCAAATGGTCCAGGAAGGAAGGAGGGTGCAGGTGGCACCAGGTGTGATTGCACAGGTGTGCAACAACAGGTGTATGGGAAAACAGGTGTATCGAATAAATGGTATGGAGTATTGGAATGGATGGTCGTGGAGTGAGTATGGTGGAAACTGTGGAGAGGAGTGGATGGTGCGAAGGTGTGGATGGGGGAAAGGAGGATGGACCCCCATCACGAATACCCGGGGAGGGTAGTGTTAGTGTTAGGTAGAGGGTACAGGTAAATTGTGGTTGGATATTGGCATCTGTGGTGTGAGGTGAAAGAATGGTACTTGGATGGGTGCATTAGTGTTGTGGAAATGGCTGGGCGTGTAGCCAGTTAGTGTGTGTAGTTGGTTGGGCACTCCACCACTGTGAGGATGTCGGCCAGGTGAGGCCGCAGGTGGGCTCTGGGAGCCGGTAGAGTTGTTGTGGATGGGGCCCGAGGATCCGGAGGACGGACCCGGGTAGCCCAGTGCCAGAGGGCACCGAGTGGGGTGACAGAGCCAGGAGGGGCCTTCCCCAGGTAGATAGGTTAGGGCGAGGAGCTAGGTAAGCTCGGGTGGCAACTACAGTGGTGGGGGTGTGCAGGTGGGTAGACCTGCTGGGAGAGCTGCACGACCCAGCCCGGAAATTGTGCAAGGGCACCGGGAGATGAATCGGGGGAGTGAGACCCCAAATTGAGAAGCACCACAGTTTGGTCAATGGGAATTGGTTTTTAGAACCCATAGTGTAAGTTGGCCAATGGATTGGCAGGGAAAGACCCCGGGTAGTGTAAAGTCTGTTAAAGTCAATTAGAAGGTAGTTAGGATGAAAATCTCCTTGCACCATCTACATCCACTCACCTGAGGTGACGTAACTCCACACCGTGCCATGTTTTATTATTTTTATGATGCAAATGTTTGAAATGTGAGACGCATCATGACGTGGGTGTGACATTGTGCTTTGTGTTCCATCTCTTCCTCCTTATGAGGATTGATGATGAATTGGGTGATGGCAAATTTTGGATAGAGGGATTGTGGAGACGAATTTGGTGTAGGGGAAATAGGGGGAAGGTGTGACGGTAGCGACGGATTTGTAAATGTGTAGATTTTGTACATATGGGGTAAGGGCAAGGGTAGTGTAGGTGACAGGGGGGGGTGACGTACGGTAGGGACAAGCTTTCTCACTTCGCTCTCCGTACGCACTTCGCCTTGCATTGCCTTGTTTGATGTGTACCCTTGTGACCTTACCCCTCGCTCATCTGTCTTCCCCCCTTTGTCTCCCACATGAGGACCTGAGCGCCACTGGGCGCCGAGGGGAGCGTGCGTGAGTCCGCCATTGTGCGCCCGGAACTCCCAGAATCAGCTGTCTGCATCGATGCACCACATTATGGACCACATGTCTGTGGCCGAGCACCACTTATGGACCCCATGGGTTGGGGCATGGCCCCTCTGCTGGAACCAGCCATGAAGGCCCGAAATCTTGCTGGCGGACCTTGGCCACAGGGCACCGATGCCCCACAGGTGAACCATACATAGTCGGCCCCTGTGGGCCATAAATAAATACAAATGGACACGTTGGGTGCAAGTTTTATTACAAATAGGCCGCCAGCAAAGGAAGATGACAACAACGGGAAGAGAGCAAATAGCCAGTAGAGGGAGCCGAAGAGCAAGAGACCACCTGCAGGGTTAGGGGTTGTTGATTTATTTTTATTGATGAACAGTGATGACTGTGCACCGATTGGTGCTTGAGGGTGTGTTGGTGCGTTTTGGGTGCTTTCATGGTGCGTCGATGCAGAGCAGACTGTCTCCCCCCCAGAAAGAACAATCACAGGTCCTGGGTTGCGTTTTGTAAGTAAAAGTAGCGTCAATTGTAAATAATGCTCCCCACCGTCAATGTATAGTTTGAAGACCATTCCGCAATTCGGTTAGCTGTGGGCATGAGTCTGTTAGGTAGGGTGCAATGGAGCAGCGGGACATATTTATTTATGTTTTAAAACTGTCGCACTCAGGGTCCGGTTAAATGTAGAGGGAACTACACCTATGTGTCACACTAAATTAAAGTTATAGGCCCGGGACGTGCCTAAGAGGAGGAGGGTGCAGTGTTGCGGATATGAGGATTGAGTTTTTTTGATTGTGTTGTATTGTATAGTAAATGGTTGTGAATTATTGGTTTAGTCTGAGCCCTCCTTGCTCCAGTGTGTATAAAGGTCAAAGGGCGTTCCGGTAGTTAATTCCATAAAGCATACATTGAAGGACACTATAATATCCCTGTTCAGTAGTTTATTTCCTTATTCTGTGTATTAGGTTAAGGCTTTGTCTTCCATTAAAATGACACTCCATTGCACCGAGTGAAATAAGATAGATTCCCTTCATTCTTCATTCCCATTCCCAAAAACCTCGATTTCCCCTTTCGTCATGGCCAAGCCTCAATTTGCCAATTACATCCCCTCCAAAACCACCATTGAACATGTGCTCGGGTCGGGGAAGAAAGGCGTGCCCGCCCATCGTCATCAAGGGCGGAGCCAGAGGGTCACGCGACCAACCAGGGCCGAGGTGAGCACAATGAGCACACCAATGGGTGTGTCCTGAAGGCCGGGGCTTGATCGCCGGAGGCGTTATAAAAGCGCGCACGCAAGGTACTGCGAAAGAAGATCCAGATGAGCTTTTACAGAGAAGATCCAGATGAGCTTTTACAAAGAAGATCCAGATGAGCTTTTACAGAGAAGATCCAGATGAGCTTTGAAGGGAGAGAAGGCTCAAGGTCAATTACGAGCAGTTGCGCCAGAGACGGCAGACGCGTCCTGAGGTGAGCCAGAGAAGCAGCGTTGACTCCACCAGGCAGCTTCAACCCGTTACCCCGGGGGAGCCAGATAGCGGTGGCATCGGTGGCCGTCGAGGTCCAGCCGACGTCCCGTGCGGGATCAAGCCCGAACCATCTGCCCCAGCTGAACCTTCCCAATCCTCCTTCCAGCATTCATTCCTGCCATTCCATCCTCCTTGTGTACGTGAGTTTGTTCTGTTTGTTCTGTCCTGGGTATTTAATTAAGTTCGTATAAGCTAGCGATTTTCACTGTGTCCTTCTGGTCCGTCCCTCTGTCTATTTTATTTTATTATCTTTCCTTCTCCTTGGTTTCTTTGAGCCTGTAAATAGTAAATAAATTATATTTGTATTTCGAACCTTTTTGTCTGCTTCTTCTTCACATCCGTGTCGCCTTAGTCTTTTCCCTGTTGAATATCTGTGGCGCGATCTGGCCAACGTTCGGGGAAACTGTACGACCGCGGGGCCTCCGCTCGGCAAACACAACATCTATCCGCGGGCCGTAACAATATATATATATATGTATGTATATATATATATATATATATATATATATATATATATATATATATATATATGTATATGTATGTATGTATGTATATATATATATATATATATATATATATATAAATATATATATATATATATATATATATATATATATATATATATATACACGTATATATATATATATATATATATATATATATATATATACAGACTTGGCATTTAATATTGAATTTTTTTCTTTTCTTGACTTGGGTTTACTTTCTTAACTCAGTATATCAATCTGGTGAGTTTCTTTTACACTTCGGTGATTTATTTGTTGAAAGAACCATGTCACTGATTGTATGTCGCAGCAAGAAGTCAACAACAGGATTATATCACAGGTGGCGTGGCAAAATGTACGGACAGGTGCATTTGATGATTGGCTTCACAGTCGGGTATACAAGGGTTGTTGCGTTCTGTATTAGTGGAAAACAACTGCTGCACGTCTCCAAAAGTTATTGCCGCTTCCTCTGGAGATGGTCCGTCAACTCGACAATGCTGTTTGTCATGGAGTGGTAGCTTTACGAAATTACGGCATGAAACAGCGTGCTATTGCTCGGCAGTATGGCATCGCTCAAGGTCAGGTGTCAAAGATCCTGAAACGAAATGCTCAGAGCGGTGTCCCTACTCCAATACCGAGGCCAGGACGTCCCCACAGAACCACAAGGAGGGATGATCGCCAGCTGCACCGGTTAGTCCGCAATGGCTGTACCAAGTCAGCTAATCGGCTTGGGGCTGAGTGGCAGCAACTGACAAATGTGCCTGTATCCAGAAGGCTAGTCAACCAACGACTGGTTCAAGCAGGCTATCATGCCAGGCATCCCCTGAGAAAGCCACGACTGACCAGACAACACCGCCAGTGCCGATTGCAGTGGGCCAGAGAGCACCGTCAATGGCAGCCAGGACACTGGAATCACGTGATCTTCAGTGGGCGAGTCTAGATTTCTGGTCTATCGTCAAGATGGCCACGTCCGAGCGCGCAGACAAGTGCATGAAGCCTTCAACAAAGATTGTATAGTGCCAAGATTCCACGCTGGAGGTGGTGGGGTGACCGTTTGGGCTGCTTTTCATGCAGGGGCAAAACTGACCTAGTTGTTCTGAATGGAAACCTGAACCAGTTCAAGTACAGGGCCATTCTGGAAGAAACATTGCTTCCATCGTGCAGCCTTTCGAGGAAACTTTGTCTTCCAAGATGACAATGCACAGCCTCATCGTGCTCGCATGATCCAACACTTTCTTGCTGACCGTGGTGTAGAGCATATGGAGTGGCCTGCCATGTCCCCGGATATGTATCCGATAGAGAACTTGTGGGCAGAATTAACGCGTCAAATCGACCACTTGGACCAGCAGCCGACCTCTGTGCGTGAATTGCAGCAGGCTATTGTCACTGCATGGCAAGCGATTCCTGTCCAAACCTTGGCAAATCTCGTGAACAGCATGCCTCAACGTGTACGTGCTCTCCTGAATGCTCGTGGGGGTTACACGAAGTACTGAACTGTAATTTTACTGTCCGTAATCCCAGTCATAATTTAACTTTTGTTTTTGTTAAAAAAAATTTTGGCTGATGTGCAAAATAAAGAGATACTTCTGGAAAACGCGCATAAGTTTAACACAGTACTGTCCGTCAATTGAGTTCGATATCAGTTTACATCACTTTCAAGGATCAATTTATTTGTTTCGAAATGTCAAATGTGGTTTTTGTTTCTTTTAAAGGTCACATTAACAAAATCTAGAATAATTTCAACATAATTCCAATGAACTTTTGGTTCTAAGTCATCTTGAAAAGTACGTTCACCCCCCAAAAAAAAAATTCCATATTAAATGCCAAGTCTGTATATATATGTATATATATATACATATATTTGTATAAGTATATACTATATATATTGCCCTGTCACCAGTGGTTAAGACCGCTGGATGATGGATAACCGAAACAGTTTTACTCCGAAGGCGGCTGCCCAAAAAATGGCGGTATTTTGGTCGTGTGCGGAATGAAGGAAACGCCCATCGCGCCTCCAGCTCCTCCGAAGAGCACCACAGCCAAAACCTCTTTATAAATTCTGCCGACGCAACCAACCAAAGCTCCACTAGCCCTCCAAATGCGCACACTTAACTCAGTACCAAAATGGCCAGCTTCTTGTCAGACCAAGCAGAAGAAGCACACTCCTCTTCCTCCCGAGCGAGAACCAACCGCATCCCACGGGGCGTGGCCTGCCGGCCTTCTTTGCCGCCCACTGATCCTTCGCCTCTACTGGGCGGGGCCTTTTGCCTACAGTGTTCATGTGGGCAGGGCTTATGGTCTGGGAACCTGCCTGGCACGCAGTGGACGGTTGTTGTGGTTTAATGGAGATTTTCATGGCCGGCCTTGTCAGCAAAACGTAAAGGGGAAATCACAGAGGGGTTATCACGTACTGGGGAAAACTAACCTTAACCCCTAACTAATTATCACTACTTCACCCTCGTGTGAAGACACATGAACAATCTTCAGCTACAGTCTCCCTACTAAAGTACATCGAGATTTCTCCTACACGTCCACAGTCCATGCTATAATTATACATTCCTACCTTTACTATGAGATTCCTTCATCTACCCCCATAAATGTAACAATATATATATATATATATATATATATATATATATATATATATATATATATATATATATATATATATATATATATATATATATATATAATTATATATATATATATACACATAGACAGGGGTGAAAATATAACTTCCTTAGCTGAAAACATAACCTTAAGTGGCATTAGTAATGAATGGCATGAAATTGAATGTCGTTATCTTACAAAATTCAAACAACTAATATCGAGGATACAAATTGCCATGCAAGTATGTAAACCATGAAGCTTCGGTATAGGCCAGTAAGGGGTTAATTGCAAGGAGTGGACTTTTATCAATTCAAAAGCAAAGAAAATCACCTTTGGAAGGAAAGTTGATGTTGCGCAAAGGAAACAGATCTTTGCTATATAAGACGCATGATGTCTGCATGAAGTCATTATAGCCACAGACAACTCTGCGCCGAGAGTTACATGCCTGTAAGTATAGAACAATTAATGGTCACGATGAATTCCACAAAAATTGCAAACTAAATAACATTCCATCTCATTTTCATTACTGATATGCATTCCATTTAGTTGAAATTAGACAATTGCAGCATGAGGCAGGCTGAAGCCGCCACCTTATCTACCAATTTTGAAAAATTTGAATCGCCCGGGTTTTCGCACCCAGCTATAAACTGTCAGTGTTTCACACGCAGGGTGATTCATCGATGTGTGTGCCATCCTTGGATGGACGTTAAACAGGTGTCCCATCTGCTAGCATTAGTTGGCAGACGTTAAAGATCCCAAAGACTCCTTCATGAAGAGTCGGCAAGCTATCGCTGGCACCATGGCCAAATTCCAAACGCATGCCCTAACCAGCAGAGGGCATTGCATCAGCATCATGGCCATGCCCCCACCAATGATGCTACCCCAGCAGTCTTCTTCTGCATACAAATGAAGAAGAAGAAGATCTGGATTTCATGATTTTTACTCTGAGCTTTTCGCAATATTTAGTGACTAAACCAGGTTGATATGTATATGGTGTGACAGTATTGGAAATTGTCTTCTCTTACCATGAAACCAGATGGAATGTTCATCAGCAGGGAACCCATACCGCCAGTCTTGTCTGCATATAATGAATAAACGCAAGTTAAATGGTGGACCATCTGTTTTAATGTCAATATTTTAAAGGATAGCTGAGACTACATGAATGTAGGTTTGCTTACATGAGAAGCTGCAGTAGTTGTGCAGCCAAATATTAATACTAAGGTCAACAATTCTTTGAACATGAGAGTTCCTAGAACACCTTACCCCACGCATTCTTCAGGAAAAGGATATAGGAAAGGTCGTTTAATCTCATGTTTCGCGTTTCCGAGCACGATCGACTGTATATTTCCTCTGAGCTGACATTTTGTTTCCATCTCGATATTCCCCAACGCTGAGAGCGAGCAGCAAATTTGATTGGTCGAGCTGGTGTAACATGGTGTAATATTTGGTCCAAGTACTGCTAAATGAAAGGTTTTTGAAAGCACCCAAAAGGCGATTTGTCTTCTACAGTATTCATGGATATAATTAAATTGAAAGAAAATAAAGGTTTGAAAGGCTGAAGAAAAAAAAACTTTTTTCAGAAGTTTATCACCATTGATGCAGCATATTTTACACCACGTAATTTATCTTGCGCTCGTGAAGTGAAAATCGAGGTTAAGCGATTGGGTGCGTATGTACATCATCGTACGTGTCCGCATTTTGAAAATGCATTTTCTCGGCAACAGTTGGTCCTATTGATACAAAATTTTCATCATATTTTGCGTCTACTCAGTGATAATTATGACGTCAGAGATCAGGTGCCATCTTGGTACGGGCG